>NW_024962264.1:25351570-25753217 GCF_019238085.1 Lagopus leucura
CCGGGAAGGTTGTGTGAAGCCTTTCTAGACAGCATTTTCTGTCAAATAGCAGTAGGCAAGTAGTTGATCATTTTCCAAGACACTTTTTTTGTAGTGAGTAATGCTCCCTGGTGCTTAGAGTGGTAATTCTGTATTAGTGTGCAGTGGGACCTCTGGTGGGCATCTGGTAGTATTTCTGCTGAGAAGTCTTTTGAGAAAAAGCTTTTGGTCATCAGCCAGATCCAGACGGCTGACTTCTACCAAAAAGGCATATCCTACACTGTATTTTATGGTCTCTGGGTCTTGTGTCATCAGCTACTTTTCAGCTTGAAAACACAGCTGATAAGGATTTTCAAGGGAACCAGCCTATTTACAGTGCTACTGTGCGTTAAGCAGAATTTTAACAACTACAGACTCCAAACTGCCAGATGTGAAGTGTGAGTTTGCCAGAAAGTGCGTTATTGGCACCAACAGACCACTTTGCCACAATTCTACCATGCAGTATTAAGTCCTTCTGGAATAAGTTTATCTGGTTTCAAATTGAAAATTTCAGCTATAACATGACCTTTAAGGATGTTTCTTTATAGGACAAATGCATGCCCTGCAAGATTTCTTCTCTGGTAGTACTGTTCTCCCCTGTTCTATCAAGTCCAGGAGGTTGGAAGGAGGTGTTATTCTTAGGTGATAATGGTAGCATGTAGATGCTGAGTGCTTCACTGCTTTTCATTGTTGTTGTTTTTTTTTTTTTTTTTTTTCTTCCTGAGAGAAAATGCTTACAGGGGACGATCAGAAAGAGCCGTGGTTGAAAGTTGAAGGCAGATGGCTGAGAACAGTGAATGATGTGGGGCAAGGAAGTCCAAAGGAGCACGTATTGTCAAACAAAGAGATTGGTTCCACTTACAGGAAATGATCTATCAGTTGCTAAAATTGCAGCTGCATCAGGGCCTTACTGTTTCTCAGGGAATATTGAAGTTCTCTTGGCTGTGTTCTTTCAGAACTGGGCTATCTCCCACATTTTATTTCTGCCATCTTTCTCAAAACTGAATGAAAGTATGAAAACAAATAAAACAGAGCAAATGAAAACATGTATAGGAGAACTGCTTCTAGCAGAGTTTGGTAGAAAGGCAGAAATAATTATGGCTGGGAGCATGTCTGCCATTTCAGAGGGAGCGAGGCTCTCCTTACGCCTCCTCCCCAGCTGGCTTTGGTTTTCATTTTCTGTCAAACAAGTTAGAGAAATAAAAGAAAAAGAAGAACATAAGAACAAGTCATGGAATTAGAGAAAAGAGGATATGGTCGGAGATTGGCTAGCATTCCTTTCATGAGGTAATTAGTGTAAGTAGTATTGAAAAGAAATGCATGCAAGCAAAGTTACAGTGGTTTGACATGTATGTGCTGCTGACGCAGAACCTATGGTCATACACAGAAATAAGCAGTGATCTATTGATTGAAAGGACATAATCACAGCATGTGAAATTCTAGTAAAAGTGACCCAATAATACAACAGTAAAAATATATATATATATAATAGTAATAATTCGGGATCTTCTATCAATTTTTATACAAGCATTTGGAATTGCTGAAAGTATTCCTGCCTAGCATGTCTCTAATCCAGATAATTCCATACTGAGAGCTAAATAATTTCACTGACCTGTCATCCACTGTCATAAAGCAGTTTAGCAGTGTGAGATTTGGTCCTTGGTTCCCATAGCAGGCACTGCAGCCTCAAAACAGGCAGAGCTAATTTGAGACAGTGTATGTTACACTAGGCTTCCTCGACACAAATTATGTAGGAATTTATTATAGTTCTGATCATTTATTCCTGATTCTATTGTATTTACTTATCCCTGAGAATCTTGCTGCTTAGAGAACCTGGATAGGATAGATTACGTTAGTGGGGAAAAAAGAATGAAATATAAAGAGAATGAAAAGTGTCAGAAACTTAGAGTCGAAACTTGGATTTTAAGAGCAGCACAGATATCTTCTGAGGCAAATGAGATCACCAAGTGGAAGCCCTTGTGTTTTCCAAAGTTGACGTAGTTTTCATTTTTCCATATTAGCCAGTGACAGTCATATTGTTGCCTTATACTGTCTGCTCTGTTCTTCCCAGCTGCAAACTAGGCTGCAGTGATGGAAAGAACTGAAGAAGCAGCTTTTCTGAAGCTGGGCAAAGGAAAACAGGACTGTCTCTGGCCCAGAGTAGCACATTGCTGTAATGAAGGGGAGAGAAGGGTGTTACTGCTGTGTGAAAGTCCACTGAGGTCTGACTGCAGCTCTGATAAAATTCTGTTTCCATAGAAATATTCTGTGTTGTGAATGTTTGGGGTGAGAAGAGGATAGGCACACAGCAGTATATGAAGTGAAAGTTCTCTAACTTCGTTCTAAAATATGGCTCTATTTATCATCTTCACATCTCGCACAGATGACCAAAACTGTGCAGAAAGGTTTTCTCTCTTATCCCCATCTAGTAACTGATCTACTTAATGCCAATAGGGCCATTTCTCAGCACAGTTATTGCTCAGCAGCAATTTGTCAATAAAGAAGCAGATAATTTAGGTACAACTAACTGAAATCAATCACTCAGAACGATCTGTTGTGACATTTATGTGGTAAGTTTACTGGAAATGATGAGTAACATCAAGAAAAAACTTAAGAGCTGAAACCAGGAAAGATAATTCATCCCTTACATGGGGGAAAAAATTCCAAGGAGATCCACATAGTTCTGTCTCTAGCCTTTTTTTAAGGAGTAGGAGAGAGTTTTATTTTCTGGGACCAATCAGCCATCCTGTCCTATCAACTTTATGTGAAGCAAAGATATAGTGAATATTGTTCAGCGTTGAGAAGGTGAACTCCAGTTTGCCTCTCCAGAGGAGAATGTGTGAGAATTCCAAGAACTGTGTCTGATTACAAAGGTTGGAACTGATGCTAATAATTTCTGTAGCAGGGAACAGAGCTGTTTGCTGAAGTGGTTTAATATGAACTTCTGTAAGGTATTTTTAATAGTGCTTTCCAGGGGTTCCCCAGACATCTTTAAGTAACGTATTAACAGTGAAACTAATTGCAGCTGAGATGCATCCTGATTAATTACCATTGTGCTAAGAAAGTTGTCTTCTAAAGAAGCAGCTGTCCTCTTTGCTCTGGTCTTCTCTGTCCACATACCACAGTAGCTGACTTGATATTTTGCTTCTTGTAACCACAGTGTTAATCGCTTCCTTTATCAAAGATCAAATTTACTTCCAGAAATCTTTTGAAAACAACAGTCATATGTAGTAAAACAAAACGTGGGAGGTTGCTAAGGAAAACTCAGAGTGGAGCAGGAACTGAAAATCACAGAATGGCCAGGGTTGGAAGGGACCTCAAGGATCATGAGTTCTCCTATGAGAATGGTCATTTTCTGGTAAATTCCTTAACTATTCCCACTTTGGAGTATGTTCTAACAAATATTTTAAAGATAACTTTTTACATCATTGAGAATACTATACTGTGGTTATCCAGAACTTCTAGAAGCATGTTACAGAGATGTTCTGACTGAGGTAACTGTGAAGATTCTTTGAATTCCATAAATCTGTAATTCTTTTACAGAAAAACATGAGCGCATTGTCAGAATGCTCATGTGAGCTTTTGTTTGGGGTCTTAATAATACCTTTAATCATGCACTTCATCTTTTGGTTGCCTGTGAAATGGTCAGGCACTTGGATGCTATGATTCTTGAGGTCCCCTCCTTCTCTCTCCCACTCTCTCTCCTTTTCCAATTTTTTCAGCTGCTGTCAGCATCCTAACCGCTAGATGTCTGCATTGCACAGAAAACTGAAATGTGCCTTGAGAAAAGCAGCTGGGAAAATGAAAGGAGAACCAACGGGGAGAAGGGGAATGCAAAAGGACCTGGAAGAGCTCACTGCCAGGCCCAGCCACCCTTCAGCCAGGGATGATATTCAGGCTTCTCTTGTCAAGTCTTGTTTCAGTGCCCAAGGCTATGTTTCCACCACCAGGAATGCAGAACTGATGATTTTATTTTCTTTGGAGAGTGGGAGGGAAGAGGAGCATTACCTCCACCTCCCTCCTGGTGATAGGATGTGGCAGTGGCATGTGTTCCATCTATGTTAGGGTTGATTTAACCTGGTAAATGGAAGATGGTGGTAGGATGAGATGTAATGCAAAATGTAGAGTTTTGCACTTGGACCAGAGGAATCCCAGGCATCCTACAGACTGGAAGGAGCAGTCCTTGAGAGCAGCCCTGTGGAGAAGAACTGGGGGTCTTGATAGGTGAAAAGCTTAACATGAGCCAGCAGTGTGCTCTTGTGGCTCGGAAGGCAAATGGTATCGTGGGCTCCATCAAAAGAGGGGTGGCCAGCAGGGACAGGGAGGTGATTGTCCCCCCCTCTACTCTGCTCTTGTGAGGCCCCATCTGGAATACTGCATCCAAGTGTGAGCCCCCAGTACAAGACAGACAGGGAGCTGTTGGAGAGGGTCCAGAAGAGGGCCATGAAGATGATCAGGGGACTGGAGCACCTCCCCTGTAAAGACAGGCTAAGGGAGCTGGACTTGTTCAGCCGGAAGAAAAGAAGGCTGCGGGGTGACCTCATTGCAGCCTTTCAATACCTAAAAGGAGCCTACAAGCGGGAGGGGAATCAACTCTTTGAAAGGGTTGATAACTGCAGGACAAGGGGAAATGGTTTGAAGTTGAGGGAGAGGAAATTTAGGTTGGATGTCAGAGGGAAATTCTTTACAGAGAGAGTGGTGAGGTGCTGGAAAACAGGCTGCCCAGAGAGGCTGTGGAGCTGTTCAAGGCCAGATTGGATGGGGCCCTGGGCAGCCTGGTCTAGTGTTGGGTGGAGGGGTTGGTGGCCCTTCATGTGGCAGTGGGATTGGAGATTCATGATCCTTGAGGTCCCTTCCAACCCTGGCCATTCTGTAATTCTGTGATAAGCTGTGCCAGGGGAAGTTCAGGTTGGATAATACAAAACATTTATTCTCAGAAAGATTGGTGAGGCATTGGAGCAGACTGCCCGGGGAGGTGGTAGAGTTGCTGTCTTGGAGGTGTTCAAGAACCACGGAGATGCTCACTACCACTTTAGTCAGTGGGCATGGTAGGGATGGGTTAATGGTTGGACTAGATGATCTTAGTGCTCTTTTTGCTCCTGAATGACGCTACGATCCTATGATCTCCTCTGGCTAGGATGGCACAGGGCAAGGATGTCCTGGAGACTCCTTGTTTCAGTGGTGGAGTGTGTGAGGAAGCAGATAATGATCCAGGATGACAGAACCTAGCTCTGTGACATGCATATACCCATAGAAAGCATAGCCAGTGCAAGATTAGGCACTGGGACGGCTGAGCACTGTGGTCCCCAGGTTTCTAGATACAGTATTAATCTCCACCTCGGACCCCTGTATCTCTTTTATCATGCACAAGTCTACCTCCAGTTCTTGCTCCCCATTCTTTTATTTCTGCAGTTCACCTTTCTTTGCTCTCTTATCAAGTTTGGGGTTGGTTTTTTTTCTTTAAGGTACCATCCTGCAGTGTCCTGGTCATAACATGGCATACTATGCTGCTTTATTCACAGTGAAGACTTTTATTGGCATGATCTTCCAGCTGTCAGCTCTGGGGACTTTTATGGGATATTAATTAGTAATTAGTCTTATTTGTGCCATGATACCCAGGGTCACAGGATTCAGAGATGTAGCTGCCCACTGTCCCTATATCCACCTCAGGGTGACTTTGGTGCTCTGTATTGTCAATCTAATTTTGCCTAGAGCAAAATCAAGATATGTTCTCTGCCAGAGTTAATGGTAGTGATGTCATATGTAACAAAATTGCTAGCTGTTTGCCTTGTGTATGTTCTTGTAGCATTTTACATAATTTGATTACTACTGTTGAGGTCACACAATGCATTTACACAAGCTACTGTTGTATTGATACAGAGACGACAGACTGCTATAGAGGAGATGGAACAGGGAGTTGGAACAGGTTCAATGTTAAATAACACTAGCTATAACAGTTTGGCTAAAATTGCTTTTTACATCTCGCTGATGTTTTTCAGTTATAGAAACAACACCCCAAGTGCAAGACCCAAGTTGACTTGAAGTCACTGAAACAATTTTTTTCCATAATGTTTTTGAATGCACTTTCCATAATACTTATGCTCTGTTTAGGTTATGATTTCATTTTTACTTCTAGTGCCAAATTCAGTACAGTTTTGAAGTAACAGAAAATGCATACTAAAATCTTTTCAGTGCTGAAATTACAACTCTGAAATGCTGGCTAGGAATAAATATAATAACCTCAAATGCCTTGGTTTTCTTATATTGAGATGACTCCTGCTGTGTTTCTTGAAGGACATTGGGAACACAGAAAATGCCATTTCTGTCAAGCAAGAGAATTTTGATGCCGGAAGGCTCTGGATGAACTTCAGAGGTTTTTTTTGTTTGTTTGTTTTTTCAAGCCATCATTTATTTTAAAAAAATATATATATATTCTCTGAAGCATTAAAATTGGTGAATGATAATTGGTAGAAGTGTATCCTTTACTGATTCAGTAGGCCAGCCACGCAAGTAAGAATAAAATCTTTGGAATGCAAATGTGTGTCTAGAAGCTAGAAAGGAGGAATAGCATTACCAACCTGTAATCCCCAACTGTTTGATTCTTGGCTGGGAGGAAAAGAAATGATATCTTTAAAACATGTGGTTTGTTCTGGTTAAAAAGTGAGCTCTGCAAAAGCAAGGCACAATCTGAAGCTCCATATTTTCAAGTTCATGCTCCTCATATCTTCATGGTTGCAAATCTGATCCAGTTCTTGATAACAGGCAGCACTGTGAATGGAAAGGATTATGCATAGGATGTTTCCATTACACTACACTATTTTATCACTGCTCCAGAAGCTTGCAAATAGGAGAATGGGAATTATAGATTATAGCATACAGTTTTCTTTTAGTACATGCTGTCCAGGGAAGAATGAGAAGTGAAAACTAAGTTGCTTCAGAGCTATTCCAGCTCCAACTCCCTTTTATTGTGATAAAGCCAGGCTAACTTCTCTTTTCCCACATGCAACAACCAATAGCTGGTCTGATTTCTGGTTTCCTAGGCTGCTAAGTTATCAGAGTTCCTTTGTTTTGTGCTTGATGTGGTCCTCAGGATGACTTACTTTCTCAGATACCCAGCTGCACTTCTCAAGAAGGATCTCTGGATTCCCGGGACAGCAGTTCCCATGTTCTGAGTTAGTTGCCTGTTAGTGATTTAGCGGACATCTGAAAGAAGAGAAAATAAATCAGTATTTTTTCTCCATTCTCACCAAAAATCTTTGAGACATGAAAGCAGTTAGAGTTTGAGTGCCCACCTTTGGATAGGCTGATTTCCACTTACCTCATCTGTGAAAGGCTCTGTTCCATTTCTGTAGCTTCACAGGGGCACAGAACCTCATTGTGACTGCTGAACCCAACAGCCTGCAGTGCTAATCTCCAGCTCCTGCGTTTCCATCAATTTCCATCTGTTTTTGGAATATAACGAGGTTGTTTAGTGGGTGTATGGATGGAGAGTTGATGGTTGGACTTCGTGATCGTGGGGGAGTTTTCCAATCTGTATGTTTCTGTGTCTATGATTCTTGATGGCTGTAAGCAGGTCATGCCACTGTATAACATTCAATTCCCTGAATTTGATCTGTAGTTCACTAATGCTAACGTACTCAAAAGGAAAAAGAAAAAAAAAATAAAAATAGAATAAAGCTAAAAAGCTACAGAAATAATGAAGAAAAAAGGGAATTTTTGTAGGTTTTGGACTGCTACCAAATCAAGTTCATTTTGAACCTATACTGAACCAAGTGTTCCTACTTGTAACCCACTCATACTGCCACCCTGAAACACTAAAAAAAACATTCTCTAACACATACCAGAGACTTTAGAAAGAGGCAGCGTGGGATTTCAGTGAATAATATTGCATTAGTGTGCTCTAGAGTATTTCCTTGCCAGTTCAGTTTCCTAAAGCATCTATTTCCACGTCTTCTAAGTTAAAGTTACTGAGTTCGGAATCTGTGATGCTGTCTCCAGAAGGTTTGTTTAAAATAAGGCCCTCTGCTAACAATGTAACCTATGTGAACAGGACCAAAAGAAATTTGTAACAAGTTCTATGCAATTTTTACCCTTGGACTATTCTGGGTCTGTTCAAGCTGCAACAGTAGCTTTATTGAAACCTGTGTTACCTCGGAGTTGATAGGCAGGACAGCAACTAGCTGTTGCTTTGCGCTTTCTGGTTATTTGAAGCTCACCAAAACTATAGTAAAGAAATCATCAGCCTACACTTCAGAGGCCAGCCTCTTCTTCCAGGTACCAGTGATAGGATGAAAGGTAACAGCCCCCAGTTGCACCAGGGGAGGTTCAAGTTGGAATTAGGAAACGTTTATTTGCAGAAAGAGTGGTGATGCAATGGCACAGCCTCCCTAGGGAGATGATGGAGTCAACATCCCCAGGGGTGTTTGAAAACCCTGGAGATGTGTCACCGAGGGACAGGATTAGTGAGCATGATAGGGGAGTGGGTTGGGGCTGGGCTTGGGGATCTTGGAGGTCTTTTCCAATGACTCTGTGATTCAGAGACAGCATAAAGACTTGGGTATTTTTCTTCCAAGCACTTCAAGCAGCAAGTTTGTGTTTGTAATCGGGATGAAACACGATCCACAGCCTGGGGGTGAACAGACACTCCCAAAGGAGAGGAGAAAGGTTGGAGGAGAAAATCAGAGCTCCAGGCGCGCGTGCAGTACCACCCTCCCTGCACCAGCCGAGCCGCCAGCCCGTGCCGTGCGGGAGCTGCTCGGATCCACCGCGCCGAACGTGGCTCCGCAGAGCCCCCGCGGCGCTGGCTGAGCGAGGCCGCAAGATGGCGCCGCGGGCGGCAGGAGGAGAGGGGGGACAGCCCCGGCCACGGCGCCCGTGGGTCTGTCCGCTCCTCACCGCCCTCGCTGCTCGCTGCCCGCCCCCTCCGCACCGCACGGCCGGGGGCACCCGAGCGGGGCTGCGCGCTGCGCTGCAGTCAGCGGATGGAGCGCGCTCTGCTTTGACTTATCGCCCACAGACAGGTAAGGCAGACCTGTTGTTTGCATTCCATCTCTACACCGTGCTCTCCTGTGCCTGACTGCACTCCTCTCATCCCTTTCTCAGAGGTTTTAGACGCCTGCCAGAGCCGCCTTTGGAATGCGGTGACTGCCACTGCAGCATTTCTTATGGCAGACTGCTGGGTGTGAGGACAGTCCTCCCATAATCTTCATTTCTGCTCTATGTGTCGTAACAGTTTTGTCTCCCTTTGATCTGCCTGCATGCTGAGCTTGAATCTTCGGTTGTGCCATAGGTCACTCCTCAGAGATAACTGATGTATTACCTTGATACATGCGTTGTTTGAATTCTGCTCTGTAGCACGGATCCATCAGTGGTGAACTTCGTGACGAGCTGAAGTGCCGGCTGCCAGGAGACACCAGGAAATCACAGCAGAAGGTGAGTGGTACACCATGTCACAGTGAGCACCCGGAGCCGAGAGGAGCAGAGACTGCTTGGAGGAGAACTGCATGTGAAACGTAAGTAATATTGTCTAATACTTCTGTCGCGACCTGTCAAAAGCAGCAAAGCAGGGCAGAACCGTATTGGAAGCCTTAACAGGCTTCACTGGGAGTCTGAGCTGGTGTTCAGGAACAGCAGCTCCGTGCAGTGCTAAGGCAATGCAGCCCTAAGCTCAATTCTTCTTTCCAAGTGGAGATCTTTTTAAGCTTGAACTGCATCAAAGCTGTAAACTGGCACTGTCGTAGTCCACAGATGAGATTTGTAGGCAGACATTGCTCTAAGACTCCTCTGACATAGGGTTAATTGAATGCTGGACACCCAAATGTAATCTGCTAGGTTTTTTTTTTCTTCTTCTTCTTTCTTTTTTTCTTCTCCAAATTATGAACATTAAATATAGTTTGCTCATCTTAAAGCAAATGATATGCCAAAGGGAAGAAGATATATCGCTTTGGAAACCTGTGGAGAGCAACTGGGTGCAGCAAATGTTTGGAGAGAAGTGTCCCCACAGTAATCCAAACACTGTCAGTAGATCCGACATTTGGAACAGCACATGAACCAAGTGGCCTATGTGATTTTTCTATAAGGATCTCCTTTTGAACACAGCTAGAGACAGTCAGATCCTTGCTCTAATCAGCATGGCAGTTTATATTTATGTTATTTATGGACATGCTTACAAAAAAATGTATCCTTTATGTCGGGTAGATGTGCACCCAGTGGTTGAGTTTGTGTGATCAATGACCTCAGTGGAGAAAAGAAGCAGTAGTGTTTTCATGTACTAAATTTCATTCTTCAGCAACAGAGCATGAACTTCTCTTCCCATTTTTTTTACTCTTGTTTTGTCTGTATTGGGTTGAGAGGAGCTTGCACATTTTTTCAGCTAACAAAAAGAATTTGCTGCCTTTTGCTTTCTATCCACCAACTCACCACCCTTTCTTTTCCCTGTATCCCTCACTTTCAGGACTGAAAAAGGTGAAATCAATCAACTAGTATAGTCAATTAAAATTTTGCTCCTAGCTAAATAGTTAGCATTTGTTTCCTACCATTCAACAGAGATATTTTCCTTCTGTACAGGCAACCAAGTAACACTGCAAATGTATTTTTGCACTTAGGTCATTGGACAAAATGGGGAATGCATCAATGAAACCCAAACATCTGAGGCAGCCAGACAGACACATAGCAAATCTAGCTCTTGGTTGTGCTAGCAACTATAAGTTTCTAACAGACCCTGGTTTGGGCATCCACGTCACTGGACAAGTTGATGTGCTTTGCAGCAGAGTGCTTGAACTGGAAAAGGAGCTCAGAAGAAAAGATGAAGAGTTGCAAGAGGGTCAAAGTCTTGTTGCTGAGCTTCAGGAGCAGCTGTCCGTGCAGACAAAAGTCATAGCAGAACTCACCAAGGAACTTCAGAACAAGTGCATACAGCTGAACAAGCTGCAGGATGTTATTAACACTCAAGGAGAACACTCTCTTCAGCCTTCTCCATTTAGAGTGACTCCAAAGAATCAAGTCTCTGCTGACAGGAGGAAAGGAGCTAAGGAGGGTGTATCTGCAGAGCCAACAACACAGCTCTATGATTCTGGCAAACAAGCTAGATTTTCCTTTGAAAAATCAAGAGTCAGAAAGGATTCCAGGTGAGCTCACTGTAGAATGGCTGTATGTTTGTGTTGCAAGGATGTAATTTCTGTCCCAATTATATTGTCTCTTCATGAGAGATCACAATCAAATCAAATCAGCCGTCTTTTTTCCTGTATAGGCTTTGTCACTGTGGTAGTTAGGTGCTAGCTAGATCTGTTTAACTTTTAACAAAGAATCATCTGTGTCTCAGACTTTAGATTGAGTTGTAGGTGGCCTCTGTATTTTAGCTTTTAGCCTCTTCATTACTATCAACCACGCAGAAACTAACTTTCAGGCCCAGGTTTGCCCACAGCTTACATTTTAAGCTCTGCTTTGGAGCACTGATGGGCAGAAGACTGGATGCCATCACATAGGTTCAGAACCTTGTTCTTGTGTTATGGGTGTCCTGAGAAAGAGCAGATGGCCTCAGCTAGAGTGCAGTGTGGGCATGACTCCTAGCTGTATACTAGTTTTGTCATCCATCTGGGCAGCCTGTTCTAGTGGTTGACAACCCTGAACATGGCAGAAGGGTTGAAACTGGATGATCATTGTGGTCCTTTTCAACCCAGGCCATTCTGTGTCTCTATGATTCTATGATCACAGTACCACTCCCTGTTGCAAAATATGACAAGATATTTTGTACAGCATGATTATCCTGTTAGTACTTCCTTCTGCCTTCCAGCTTCTGACAGTCATGGTTTAGGAACATATTCATACTTTTACCTCTCTGAATCCAATTACACTTCCAACCCCTGCAAAAGCCAAGAGAACCAGCAGTTGCAGCTCAACCTGGAGACAGTTCTCAGGCCAGTATCCTTAAACATACTTTACAGTTTTACCCTTCAGTTTAGGCAAATCCCAAGTATGCGACTGAACATGGTGATAGCCAGAATCTGTGAACTTCAGCTAGCAGCTCAAGTGTCTCAGTTTTGTGCATCTTCGTGATTTTGGGGCATTCATGGTACATGCACTGCTGTAGACATAAAAGCCATCCGGCTCAGTCAAGTTGTCATCCACTGCGCCCATCACTACATTCCATTTTCCCTCCAAATTAATATTTCATAATTTGATTCCAAAATAATCACTGTTACTGGTAAGGCTCCCAAAGATTTGTAACAATTTAAAATATTCTATTTCTGCATTTATTCTGAGCTTTATTGTCCTGGAAATAACTGTTTTAATATTCGCTGCTTCAGCATTAAGAACAGCCCACCATTCTCTTTCGTCTCCACTGTTTCCAGCTCTCCTGCTGTTCTGTTCACTTCCCTTCTATTCCCTTCTGTTCAGCACCTCCCAGTTTCTTTCATTTGCACTTCAGTTTTTATTGGAACTCTCATCCTCCACGAGGGCCACTAAACTTTCATTTGCTTGCTAACTATTGCCCTGAGTATAATTTTAGAGTGAAGCCAAATTCATTGTTTCATTATCAAGTGTTAGTAAGTGTTTCAATTTTGTTGCTGTAATTAGCATTAGAGAGTTTGCCATTAGAGAGCTGGTCATGCATTCTTTACAAAAGTTGCTTTGTAGTTTGTAGTACTAAGTTAAAAAAAAACCAAACAAACAAAACAAAACAAAACAAAAAAAAATCCACAAAGTTAAGAAGTTAAAAAAAAATCCCACAAACAAAACACAATAATTTTGGATGTGGACCATAAAGATCACCTTTTAAAGCTAGCTATTACTTGGCCATTGACGTAAGTCAGAGAAGATAGAATTAAAACAAAAAATATTACTTCTTGGGTGTCCTCTGTATTCAATAGATCATGCCAGAGATTAAATTACTTCTTCTTACATTATTAAGCTTAAATTCAACTTCTTATTCTAGCAATTGTTCTTAAATTACCAATGATCTTCCATAATTATTCATTTTCCTGCTCTAACTCTTGGTAAGACAAAAGGCAATATACCTGGGTTTTACTTGAAAGTGCGGGAGCATGCTCCAGCAGTCATAAGATAATTAAATAGCTGAATATGAACTTGTATTAATGGTGCTGTAGCAATAGTGTTGGTTGGTTGTTTTTTTTTTTTTTTTTTTTTTTTTTTTAACATTGTACTAATGCTGTAAAAACTCATTGCATAGTTCTCTGCTATTTATTGAACAGGGTTTTAAAGAGGATTCACCACTGGGAGTATTTCAATATAGATGCTTTAATGAAAGCTCTAGAAGCTTCAGATGATTCCTCATCTATAGACTATGAATGCATACTCTTGTATATATGCAGTCTTCTGAGCTAGTTGGATAAATCCATCCCAGCTTCCAAAAATGAGTGTGTTCTTTAAGGGAGATGGAGTATTGAAAAGTTTTAGCAAAGGTCTGTAGAATATACCCCTTGAGAGTGGTATTTGAAAGTTGATTACAGTCCAGCTATTTTTCAGTCTGAAAGTAATTCAACTTCTTACAATTTGCACAGCATTGCTAATTTAAATGTCTGATGACCTATGGTGCTTTTTCTCCACTTTTTTGTGTCCCTTCACAGTATGCTTCCATGATCAGTAGCATTTAAGCTGCTGATGTAAACTTTTTCCTCATTACAGCCTCAGGATTGTGACCTAAATGCTACTAGTCGTTATTGGGTGGAGAATAAAATTATTATTATTATTTGTCACTTAAAAAATACTTTTAGTTTCAGCCATTTCCAACATATGTCCAAAATCTCTCATCGCTAATAGAAAGACTGGTGGAGAGAAAGCATTTTGCCCTGAGGCATATGCTCTTAGCAAATCACAAAACTGGGGTGGGTGTGGGAAAGCTGAAAAAAAAACCAGTCAACAATGATGTATTGTGCTGGATGTATATGAAATGAGCAAACAACTGAGTCAAGAACCTGAGGCATGACTGTGATACTTCTAGGTCCTCACTGGACTTCCTGAAAGCAGCACCATCCTCTGTTTTGTATTTCTGGAAGCTTTAGTGCTTGTTCCTAAGTATCATTTCATGAGCCATTACTGCATTTTATTGTGGTGTAATGTGCATGATGCAGGCCAGGGTAAATGAAATAAGCAAAGCCATTTTTAGTTGGAAACAAAGTTAGAGGCTCTATTCCAATAACCGTATTGTCTTCAGAAAAAGCCATGTTATGATCTCTGTTTCTAAGCGATCTTTACCATAACTACTTGATTTTATTTTCTTTCTTCTTGTCATTACCATTACAGATTCACAGACATTATGTGGCGAGTAATGTGGTGAATGTACTTTCTTTTCATTCCCCATTTCCATGACAGTTCATTGCTGATTTCCCTCAGGAGACTTTGTACTTTCCCTGGTTTTGATGACTGATTTGCATTGTTTATACAAAGACAAACAAGAGGGGTTTGCTTGTAGAAAGCCATGAGGGTGCTGGTTTTGTTGGGCAGCTTGTCTACACATGCTGAACAGGAACAAGGGGACTTGAAGACATAATGTCACTTAAACTGGCAGTAAAAAGAGAACTGCTCATTTGGTCCATAGAGGCTTTCAGTGCCACATTTGCTTAATTGCTTTTGTTTCTGGCGTGGATTCAAGACACTATGCGGTATTTAGAGGCAGCCCTTGACCCAGAGCAATCAGAATGCATGGATTGCCTGGTGTGTACACAGAGCCAGCTCTGTCCCAGCTGGTTAGTCACTAGTGGTCAATTCAGGTAACGTTGATTTTCTGACATTCTCTCCTTAAAATCCAACCATTCCATTCTTCCACCAGCATAGCAAACCTACTGTTCTTGTCCTTGAAATCATTTCTAAATCAGCATTTCCTACTGCAGGAAGTGATGCAGAGACACTGTGTCAGGAAATATGAGCCAAGAATCAACCAGGACACAGTCCCACAAGGTCCAAATGGGTGAAACAGTAGGATGGTGATAACAACAACCATCAACAACCCCAGTCAAGGGGTTCAGTCAGGTCCAAGTTCCAGTCAGGATGCATGACCATGGTACTTCCAGTGTGGTGCTCAAATCCCTACAAAATCAAGAACAATGATGGCACTTCTTATGGGATTCCTTTAAGTTACAAGGATTATTACGTGCATCTGTGATACTGATCACGTTGTCAGTGTTAGAAATTAGAGGAAACATTTTGAGGAGAATGAATGCCTGATGAGTAATGTAACCCAGCTGGGCTTGATCTATCAAACTTCGCTTTTCATTGAAAACAGTGAGAAGAAACTCATCACAGACGCCCTGAATAAAAATCAGTTCTTGAAGAGACTGGAGCCTCAGCAGATCCGAGAGATGGTGGAATGTATGTATGAGAGGACTTTCCAGCAGGGGAGCTATGTCATCAGACAAGGAGAGCCAGGAAATCACATTTTTGTCCTCAAAGGTGAGTTCTGCTTGCTCATGCAATGTGTAGCTACCAGAATCAGGGAAGCAATTTAGAAATCTTTGCAGGAGACAGAAACATTGTTATTTGTACTCATACTGGCCCCACTGACGTCAATGCATGTTTCATCTGTGACTTTTGTTTCTTTTTAAATAGAACTAGAATTACAAGAATTATTAAGAATTAGAGTTCATGCTGCAGAGTACAGGCATATACTTGAAGAAAAGAACTGAACTTAAAGAGTTCAGGTTCGTGAAGACCTCCAGAGGAGGGCAACTACTAATTCTAATTAGAAATGGAAGGTTTAGTGTGAAAAATTGATGGTAGCTGTGCTTGAAAAGAAAATACATGGTGTAGAGAAGGAAAGAGGCAGGATTTGTGCAATCAGAATTTCTCCTGACACAGTAGAGCTTTCCTTAGGGACCAATAGGTATGTTGAAAAGAAGAGGTCCAAGATTTCAGGATGGGGTTTTTTGGGCCATAATAAAGAAATTCAGACTACCTTTTACTTGTGATAGATTGATGGTAAGGGTCAAGACCATTTTATCTAAGGATAAAGTTACTTGCTTCTCATCTTTCTGCCCTCTCCCTTACAGTTTGTGCATACACACGAATGTGTTTGCAAGAACAAACAAGCCTCATGAGGAATTCTTCTTTCATCACTGTTTTAATTTGTGTTTGTCTAAAATACATGAGGCTATCTCAACCACCGCAGACTGTTTTGTTGTAACAGAAGTTTATTTCATTGGGGTTTAGAATGACTCTTTTCCATAGCCTATTCATGGCGCTGAAAAGTTTCTCAACTCTCTTTCCCTTCCACATCCAAATCGTATATTAGCAAAACATCCGAAAGAGAAAGAAACCACTCTGATGGTTTGTACCTGTGTTTCAAGGCAGTGTCCCTATCCTTGTTTGACTTGAGAATGATGAAGCCAGAAATGCATTAATTTTTCTTCATTTCACTATGTGCAGTAGAGCTCAGATTTAATTCATGCTAGCCTGATGATTTTTGACAGAGGGCAGACTGGAAGTCTTCCAGCAGAATAAACTGCTCTCCTCCATACCTGTGTGGACAGCATTTGGTGAACTGGCCATTTTATACAACTGCACACGGACGGCTTCCGTGAAAGGTATGTAACATTTCTTACAGGAACATTGCTCAGAAAGAAGCCAGTAGGTACAACTGTGAGATTCTTGTTGTATCTTGATTGTCTTTGAAGTTGTCATTTAATAGATGTCTGCATTTCCTAAGTACCTATGCTAAGCTCATGTTTCCTTCTTTGAGTTTGTTCTTCCTGGGCAGTTGAACAATCCCCTGTCAGTAATGTATTTTATCTCTGGTATGATCTTTGATAAATGATCATGCGTCTCCGAAATATGCTTTTTAACCAAATCTGTACCCGATTAACAACTAAGGAAGGGTTATGTTTCAGTGTAGAATGATTTAGTAGCAGAGGTGATCATTAACTCTCAATGTTCATATTTCAAACACTGATTTTTAAGTGATCTCAGATCTATATGCTGTTATCTTTTTAATAAGGCAGAAAAAGCCTAATTTGAGAAGAAATAAAACTTGAAGGAATTAGTTGCTTTTGTATTTCTTTTAGTTCCATATCACTCAGTAAGTTACTGAGTCTCACCAAGGTCCATTTGTGTATGGCATTCAGGAGAAGAATGAGTTTGATAACAGTGAGGTAGTGGGAGAGATGATATTTCTCAGGGAGACATGCTGTTTCTCCAAGACAAATATTGACTCTTGCTTTGTGTTTACTGCCTAACCACCATAGAGTTCAGCGTTGCTGTGATGTAAGTATTCATCTTCTTGTGTAAGACTGGATAGTAACCCATCCAGTATCCCTGAATTCCTTTTCTAGCCTGCCATCTTAATTCTGTGACAGAGCAGTAAGTGAACAAATGTGGTTTTAATTCCCCATCCCCACTATTCCACTCTCCACTATCCTGCAAAAATAACTCATGTGGCAGCATATTTCTTTTCTTGTCTAAATCTTCAGCAACCTTGAACCATCAGTAAGCATGAAGAGTTTGTGTGTGCTTAAAAAAGGAGCAAAGGCACTAAAACAAGAAGCTGTTTGCTTTAAAAACTTCTGCTCTTTCTTCCTGTACCCAGTATAAGCACTAAATCATTGCTGACTCTGTAGATGGAGTAACCTCCTGTAATCTGTTTCTTTGTGGCTGCCTGATAAATAGAACAGTGTCCATAATGTGATTATTTTTCATCCTAGCATTTGAATGTTTCCTATTTTTCGTATTTGCCTTCTGTATAGCATTAGCATTGTAAAATAATGGTTCAGCATAGTAAGATGTCATGCTATTTGAGACTTTTGTTAACATTAATTGGTTTTGAGGTAGGATGAGAATTGCCCAATAGTTGAACAGAAATGGTGTATGAATAGCTAAAGTCTCTCCAGAACTCACTCCTCCCCACAAGCTTTCTCGTGTTTCTTGTATTGGAAGAAGAGCATCATGGTGCCACCACTGAGCACAAGTAGTAAATCCGTATGTGGAAACTCTAATTCCTTTATATCACAGAAGGAAAACTGCTGAATGTGATGCAGCATCTTTTATTTTTATTATTTTTTTAAAAAGCAAACACAATATTTTGCTCAAAAAAAAATTAAAAGTGCAATGGGGTCTGTCGTGTCAATGGTTGCACACAGAGGCCAGCCAATAGTTTACGTCTTTGATGATGGATCTTGTGCTTGCTTTCATATTTTGATTATGTTTCTAAAGGTAATTAGAAATCTGTAAGGTTTGTTTTTATTACCTTTTATTCCCATAGAAAAAAAGTCTTTTAGAGGAAGAAATATTTGAAGTTTATAGGATGGCATGAAATTCCATGTATTCTTTACCTGTTATTCCTACCTTATTGTGTATCTCAAAATCAATTATATGTTATCCCAATTAGAGATTGATTCAAATCATAGTATGCAGTACTATCTATCTCCTATCAAATCGTTAGGAATTCTTATGGATTTTTCTGTTTTTTTTTTTTTTTTTTTTTTTTTTTGTCTGTTTGTTTTGTTTTCTTAAAGCAATCACCAATGTTAAAACATGGGCACTGGACAGAGAAGTGTTTCAAAACATCATGAGAGTGACAGCACAGACAAGGCAAGAACAGTACAGAAACTTTCTTAGAAGGTAAACATCATGCATTTGAGTTTCTGAGCACTGGTTTGGGCTTTATGGTAAGATGCACAATAACGTTGTGCTTAATAACATTAAGAGCACCTTAATGCCTTTGCATTAGGCACTCAGTAACCTGAATACTGATCTCTTTCAATATTCTTTAGGATTCACAGAATCATTTTGTTCATTTTAATTGTCTTTTCCTGTATTGCATTAGGAAGTAGCAAGACCTGCTTGACAAAATGAATAATTTTAAGTAACTGAACAAATGTATAGGAAGGCTACATTGGCTTGAAGTCAAAACAATGTATTAAATAAAGAAAGTTAATGAAATCCTCTGACTAGAAGTTAATTTGCTGCTGGTGCAGATTAACTAATATATTCATCATCCCTTGGAGACTTGAATATGAGAAGTATGTGGCTCTCTTTATGAACTCTTTCCTACATATAGTATTGGGAATACTATAGAGGAGTGGAGTATTTTTCCATCCTGTAAGGGACTTAGAGATGAATTGTCCTTTTTTTCTCCAGAAAAGCGTGCTTCGAGTTTCCAAACCACAATTACCTGATTTCATCTTTTCCTTTTCTTCAACTTTTTTCCCTAAGCATGGCCATTCTGATATTGTTTCAGAGATCTCAGGCCTGACCATACATAGAATGTATTTTTGTGCATTTTTTTCTTGTCTCCATCTTTGATTTCTGTAAGTATTCCTATATTGAAGCCAGTAGTTGGAGAGCTACTTGCAGTCCTAACTTTCACAAACTCAGAACAAGAGGTTTTCTCACTCATAGCAGCAGGTTCACTAAGTCATCACTGACGCTGAATTTCTTTTAATGGCTGTAAATGTAATACTGTACTTTTTACCTTTGTCTGATTTTGTGGTCTCTGTAATGCATTTGGAAATACATGATTGGATTATTGTAATTTCTTGGTTCTAAATGGATGGGTCCTGAATGACAGAATTTTGAATTTAGAGCTTTTTCCCCAATCAAAATACAAAGTTGATTTACAAACTGATGAATGGTTGCCACGTTTCTCTAATTGTATAGGTTTTGCTTATCTAAAAAGTGAGATAAGAGTGCTTCAAGCTTCTAGATAGTGCATATTGTATATTGTGTATTTGGTTAAAAAAGAATCAGTTTAGATACAAATTGTGTTTGTGGCAATTGCTTGGATGAGAATAAGTCATAGTGTTTATCATAATATATACATATATATTTTTTTGCTTTGCATTTCCATTTTTTTTTTTTTTTCTTTTGATAGTGTGTCCCTCTTAAAAAACTTACCAGAAGACAAATTGACCAAAATCATGGACTGCCTGGAGGTGGTAAGATGCTGTTAGATTTATCCAAACAATGTTTGTAAGTTTTAAAAATAATGAAGAATGAAAAAAATAGAAATAAATACATAAATAAATAGGAAAGCTTTTCTGTTTTTTAACATGAGAATATTTTTGTATTGGTCAGAGTGGGATTCCAGGTTGGCAAGAAATAACAGCGGTGCTAATACGTTTGATGAAGCTGCATTTAGATGTGTTACAGATTGGCCACCATGCCAATTTTACATAGTAGAATATCTGCATGTTATTATGGGATGTGACTTGTGTTGTACACAGGAAAGTAGACAGCAGTAGCACATTCAGATATATTAAGAACTCTGCAAATAATCAGATTTTTCAAAGAGTCTGATGACATATCAAGCAATGTGGACTTCTCTTTTCCTCCCAACAGGAGTACTATGACAAAGGAGATTATGTTATTCGGGAAGGAGAAGAAGGAAATACCTTCTTTATAATAGCAAAAGGAAAGGTAAGATATAATAAAACAAACTAATTATGTATACAAACACTTCTATTGGTAAAGGATAACAGAGGACTCTAGAGAATCAAAGCTGGAGAATTTCGTCAATAAACTGCCAGGAGATTATGTTAGTTTTCCAAAGCATGTCTGCAACTGCAGATGTTTGCTGGTATGGGTGAGTTGAGTTTATTTGGGTTGGGTTTTTTATGACTGTAGTCACATCAGCAGTATGAATTGTCTCCAGTTTTGATAGTTAGTACATTGTTAGTACATTGCCAAAAAGCCCTTGAGAGACTGTTGCTTGCAACAAACCTTTCCTGAAGATCTGAAGGAGACCATTTTGCAATCCAGACACCTGTAGGAGCTGTGTATTACATATTCATTAAATTTATGCCTTGATTTTGTGAATCAGAAAACTAAATTGAAACAGTGAAATTCTTTTTGAGAATAAGTTTTCGTCCTTTATTTTTTAAAACAGGATGGATGTTAAAAAACGTGAAGTGTTACAAATCTTAAAATTCTTTCATAAATTCTCTGGTCTTATTTATTTGTAAAGGTGGAAAATATTAGTTGCTGTTCTACAGGCTGCTTATCTGAGAAGACAAGCTCATATGATATCTGCCTGTTGCATTGCCTGTCTTGAGAAACTGAAGCATTTTTTTCAGTTTTTTGTTTGTTTTTGAAGGGGATTTATTTTATTCTGTTTTAAAAGATATGAGGAGAAAATGTTGGAGAATGGGAAATACATTAATTTTTGCCATTTCCTAGTAAAATCTGGGAGGGACTGCAGGATGTTTGGTGGATAGGTTTAAGTTTTGAGAGGAAGTAGAAATTATGTTTATTTGTAACTTACTGCAATATCTTTGAGTTTTAGGTGTTTGTGAAATAAATAAGCCATTGGATGCTTTGATGGGATATTTCAATCTTCCTGAATTTTTGTTCCTGTGCTTTCCAGGTAAAGGTTACCCAGAGTACTGCAGATCACTCACAGCCTCAGCTGATTAAAAATCTGCATAAAGGAGATTACTTTGGAGAAAAGGCCCTCATTAGGTTAGTTCGCACTGATTCCTGATGTATCATATTTAAGTGATCTGTCACTGTGTGCCAGCTTATACATATCATGGTTGTTTCGAATATAATCCTTGTTTTAATTGTCATGTCAGCCAAGGAAGGCAATGGCTGAATTTGTCTTAATGTTTTGGTCTTTGCAGAAACAACTTTGACACTTACTCTGCCTCTTACTTTTGGTTTTCCCTATAAAAACCAAATGCTGGTCTTCTCTGTATATTTTTGCTTGTATTCCAGTAAAAGCAGTAATGAGAATTTGTTGCTACAACCTCTGGATGACCGCTAGCATGGATAAGCTCAATGATTACAGGAAAGAATCACTCTTTTTGTGCAAGTGCCCATGATAGTAAGAAAAAGTGAAAAGGAGTATACAGAATACATGACCTATGAGCCATGTACCTTTCTCCAGGAACATGTTTTCAGACTTTGTGTTCTCAGAAGGCCTTCATTTATTGTATCTGAACTTTACTGATACTACTGTTTTTCATGATGTTACAACCAATCTTTGGTAGAGTAGTTGACTTTTTGCTTCTGGGGATCTTTTCCTGGTAGAAGTTATGTGTTGGATTTGCCTAAGGAAGTTCCTGTGATCACTAATTTGATTTTAAGCCTGTGATAGATAGTGCTTGCAAAAAACGAATTTTTAAAAACCTAAGCATTAGAGAGCTACTTTTTGCTCAGTACCTCAAGCTCTCCCTTACTTTAATTTCTTTTCTATGCACCTTGTTGGCCTTCAGGGAAGTTGTAACACTCATATCTAACAGGTTACATTAAGACCTTGTAAGGTCTTTCTTCTGAGCAGCAAATTGGATGGGTAAATTTACATAGGATGTAAAATACTTTATACTAGGCTTTTCTATAACGTGTCAAATATGAAAAATGTACAATAAACTCCCAAATACGTATTGACATAAAACAACCACTGAAAAGTTGGGCAAAGAGAAGAAAACTGCACTTTTTTTTTTAGAGTTCTAGATTATTTTGTTGTTTTTTGTACGGGCAGTCTGTGTTTGATTTGGCAACAAACACTACCGTAAGTAATTTTAAGCTGCCTAAATGTGAAAGTAATTATCTCTTACCAAGACCTATAGTGATAGGGAATTGCAATATTTTCACAGAATCTGCTAAACAGCAACAACTAAAAAGATGATTAAGGTACTTACAAAACACTCAAATCATACATAGATTAGTTTCTGGGCACCTTTAAGGTCTTTTCTATGAATATTTATTCGGATGATTGAATTGAGAATGGTGTGAGGAATATTTTATCTCTGAGAATCACCTCTGAAATGAGTAGCAAATCTGCTGCAACGCTATTTACATATTTTGCTAATATTGAGAAGGTTGCTAAAGGGAATCAAGATCTGAACCTCAGTGAAATGAGAATATATTCTTTGCTAGATTGTCATACTGACTAGTAACATACTAGAACAATTCATTCGGTTCAGCAATACTAACTCAAATGCAGGCTGTGGAGGCCTTCCAGGAGTTTCACCTTAAGCAGCTGTGATCCTCCAAGAGTAAGTACAGTGTAGAATACTTTTAGGATTTGGCATTCTTCTGAATTCTTCTAATTTCTGTCATTTCTTAGTGATGATGTCAGATCAGCAAATGTTATTGCGGATGAATATGACGTGGAGTGCCTCGTAATAGATAGAGAGTAAGTATTATGCTGTGCCTTAAGGAAAGACTTGCATTCTTTTTCAGTTGGTCAACAACAAGAGGTGACTACAGTGTAGGCGCAGTCACAGTGTTTTCTTAAGTGAATACTGGGTGCGTGATTATCCTTTTGGTGTAGTGATTTTTCTTTATGCTTTAGTCAGACATCTAATGAAAAGAGGCTCGATGGAAGGCACAGGGGCACGGATGTTTGAGAGCAGTTTATTCCTTTCTTTCTCTCCTTGTGCTGATGATGTTTCACATTGTTAAATACTGTTCCTTGGCTCAGGGAACAACAAAAAGCCCATGCATGTCCTTGTTTAGGGGATATTCATTTGTCAAGGAGGCCGTGCAGCCAAATTGCTGATTTTGTCCACCAGAGGCCAGCTGCATGCTTCCTAAAGTGGGAAAAAAAAAAAAAGAAAAAAAAAAAAGGAACAGTTAGAGGATGAAAGGAAGAGAATTAGCAGAAATAACCCAACTTTCTCGGTGTTCATTCTCTGAGTTATTTCAGTATAACAGGAAATGAGGAGACTGGGCATTCTGACAAACCAGGTTTGATATTTCAGCAGGTTAGCAGCTAGTCAAAGCTCTGAAAATGTATACCAGCTAAGCAACAGTACATAAAACCCTGATGCAGCAATATGAATTTTGGTTTCTCTCTCTTCTCGTAATATGTATGGTAGTTTATGCTGTTTCCTTGATGATTTTAGGACATTTAATCAAACTGTTGGAACTTATGAGGAGTTACAAACCTACCTTGAAGGTTATGTGGCTAATCTGGCCAGGGCTGATGAGAAGCGACATGCGAAGTAAGTCAGATCCTTTGTTTGGAGTATTACTGATAGATAATCACAAAAAGAGAGAGATACATCAGTAAAATCATGGATGGTGGTTGATGGAGATCATTTGGGAATGATTGGAATCACTAGAATAGAACTATCTGGGTATGCTGCTTATGGAGTCCAAGGACTTTTCTGAAAATTAGAATACAGAGAATCTCAGTGCATTTACTTGCAACCAGGTGCTCACTCTGTCCAAGAAAACTGAACACAGAGAAGCAGTGAAATTGTGCTTGTGTGATGTACTTTTTTTTTGCATTCTCATGATTCCTTGACCACTAAAGCCACTAAAGGTCAGCTTCAGCTTGTGAAGCTGTTAATAAACCACATAATTGTGGTTCTATTGCAGTGGCTACACAGCCCTGCAGAAACTTTTTCTCCAATGTGAGTGCCCAAAGTTTGTTGGCTGACTCCTTCATTAGGGACCTCATCACGAATCAGCTCAAGTTTTAACCTGACGTTAACACTTAACATTGTTAGTACTTGATTAATTTCAGAAGGATTTCACTTTCAATTTACTTTTAAATGTTGTCCAGAAATAAAGTGGTTCTGCACAGAATAAATGAAGATAATGTTAGGGAGAGGAAGGCTTTCCTTTTCCCTTTTTTTCTTTTTTCCTCTGTTTTCCATTTCCTCTTTATAGGATTATTAGAGTCCTGTGATATGTTTTGCTGGCAAGGAAATTACTAACCTATGGTAATTGTCTTAATGCAGAAGAAGATCCTTCTGTGGACAGTCAACCAAAGAGGTGTCTTTGGAGATGATACAACTGAAGGAGAAAGTAGCCCAGTTCCCTTCTTCCCCATTCCAGAATTTAGAAGTTGTCACAACTCTCGGTGTTGGTGGGTTCGGAAGGGTTGAGCTTGTAAGAGTTTGTTTTAAACATATTTACATAGCTCTCGGTCTTAAATCAAATCTTTGTCATAATTAAGCCATTAATTGCTTTATTCTGAGCCATGCTTCACAAACCAGATTTCCATACTGGTTTATTGCCAGTTTGGGAATTCTACAGCATCACCTGGAAAATAAACAAAAATTAAATTTTCAGCCAGCTGTAAATGGCTACTACTTGGAATTTCTGGGAGCCCTGGTTTAACTTCTTTTTTTTTTTTTTTTTTTACATTTTTTACATTTTGGACAGTATTTCAGTGTAATGTGAAGTCATTTGTAAACATTCTTCACAAACAGACTCTGCGTTTTGTTGATTTGTGTTGTACTGTTGTTCAGTGATTTTAAAGTGAAATTATGTCTCATTGTGGTAAAGTAGCTGTAGGATAAATAATCTGTTAAAACTGATGCTGTTTGGTGTATGTAAAATGGGTGAAGAGAACATTTCATTTTTCAAGTAAAGACTGGGATCCCAAAAAATGTGATGATTGTCTTAAAATCATACTGAGTAGCTGTGCAGAAAATCTGAAATCTCCCCTTTGCTACAGTCATCAGTTTCAATGCTGTGCTGTGTTGAAAGAGAAGGCTTATCTATTGAGAACAGATGGGCAAACCTTTTTTTCTTTATCCTGTATGTACTCATTATTTTTATTCACAGGTTAAGGTAAAAAATGAGAACGTGGCATTTGCTATGAAGTGTATAAAGAAGAAACATGTAGTGGACACCAAACAACAAGAGCATATATATTCTGAAAAGAAAATCCTGGAGCAGATATGTTCTCCTTTCATTGTGAAGTAAGTTGACTGTAAGATTTCCTTAAATCTGACCCACCGGTCAGCATTAAGAATGAAGTTTTTGGCGTAAATGAGTGCTGGAGAAAAGGCATTGTGAATCTTGCATCTCATCTGGCACATCCTAAATAGCTGCTGTTTGCCTCCACAGACTGTATCGCACATTTAAGGATAATAAGTACGTGTACATGCTGCTGGAGGCTTGCCTTGGTGGGGAGCTGTGGAGCTTGCTGAGAGACAGGTAAGCTTCATGTACAAGAGTAACTTTATATACAAATAGAGAGGGATGCGTGGAATATGGGGAAGGGAGTGAGTGAAGTTTGTTCTGAGATAAGACTGCATTATCAGGTAACTAGCAGTAGAGCAGTTTCGGAAAAATCGTCAAGAAAATATGACCTGGATTAATTCATTTATACAAGCAGGCAGATGCAGATGCTGCAAGGAAGTTAGGAGAGATTGTCTCTCCTGCCTTTTTCCTCATATACAGAGATATAAAATCCAATCTGTCACCATGGGACAACAAAATCAGGCAAGAAATATGATCATAATTTGGTTGAAGGTACTTTTGAATAAACAATACTATTGTCCTAACACAACGCATGATTTATATTGCACTTGGAAGTGCAGTCCTTCAAAGGAAACACAAGTGATCTTGTTTCCTTTTGTTTAACAGAAAGCTTTTAAGGCAAATTTGTTAGAGAGAGGTTGTGCTCTGAAATACCACATGGCATTTTTTCTTAGTTCTCAATTTTTTCTTTTAAACTGTGCTGTCATTTGGCTCTGTTATTATTCAGTGGCTACATTTCACAGTCAGTGGATATTGTTATGCATTTAAGCCTGTCTAGACTTTTATATTTGCAGTGGGAGATGATGTATCAATGAAAATATTCAAAACAGGCTAAGTGACATACAAGATCCAATGATTCAAACACTGTCCCATGAAAAGATTCATTTTCAACCACAAGTGACATTCTGAACACCAGTGCAAAAGCAGTTGTTAGCATTCTGGGTGTTACATGCTATCTGGCTAATGAGTGAGGTACTTTTAGAAGTTGATTTTGTCTGCATGGATAATGATTTTCTTTCAGAGGCAGCTTTGATGAACCCACTACAAAGTTCTGTGTTGGATGTGTGACAGAGGCTTTGGACTATCTACATCACATAGAAATTGTCTACCGAGACTTGAAGCCAGAAAACTTAATTTTGGATGCTGAAGGATATATAAAATTGGTAAGATGCACTGTTATCTTGTTGTACCCAGGTGCTGTTAATGTAAAGGCAGGATCCACACTTCCAGGTGCAACCTCAAGTAGTCACGGGCTCTACATTATTTCAGTTGAGAGGGAACACAACAAACAGCTCTTGCCTGATTGGACTGACATTAAAAGTAGAAGTACAGTGCTCTTTAGAGAGCTTCAGACATCTGTTCAGAGGATTATAAGCAACCCACCTTTTTCCGTGGGTTATAAGTCTTGTGTCCTCAAGAAAAGCATGGGTTGTTCTACCCAGAAGGAAAATCATTTGGGAAATTACTCATGAGAACAAATGGGATTATCCTATAGCATTCAGTGATCCAGTAGCATTACTTCTTTCTCCTTCACAACAACACTGTAATTGTTTAGCTATAAACTGCTGACTGTGAGATCTCTGCAGGAGGTGTGGAAGCAGTGAAGACCCTAAAGCTTCCCAGTAACCTCTTCGTTATGCAGCATCTATTGGTTTTGATCAGGTTGATTTTGGATTTGCAAAAAAGATCGGATCAGGGCAGAAAACCTGGACGTTCTGTGGAACCCCTGAGTATGTTGCTCCAGAAGTCATCCTGAGTAAGGGCCATGACTTCAGTGTGGATTTTTGGTCCCTTGGGATTCTTGTGTATGAACTCCTTACTGGCAGGTAAGTGCCCCCTACTCCAAGTTCTTTCTCCATTTATTTTCTTTCTAAGAAGGTTGTTTGTAAAATAAACACCTTGTTATTCTTCTCAGAGTAAATAGGAATGACTTGCAAAATGGTATGTCTTCTTGTCTCTTATACACAAGTGATCATGCAGTATCCTTGATTCCTACAGGCAGTTTCTCAGTTTCACACCTTTCAGGCATTTCAAACAGGCTGAAACACAGGTTGTCGAAGCAGGAAAATGGCTGGGTTTTTTCCGTGTTCTCAAATATTTGCTCTGAGCCATTCCATACAACAATGTGCTTTCTTTTTCCAGCCCACCATTCTCTGGGGCTGATCAGATGACAACATATAATTTGATTCTAAAAGGCATTGAAAAACTGGATTTTCCTAGAACAATAACAAGGCGGCCTGAGGATTTGATCCGCAGACTCTGCAGGTAGGATTGATGCTTTGTGACAGAGCCTGAGTATAGACAGGTTCAGCTATTTAAGATAAAGATCAGACTGCTAAGTTCCTTTCAACTTCATTTAGCTACTCCTCACAGCACTGTGACGTGGTCATGGCTTCCTGGAACATTTTACCATACTCAGAAGAAAGGAGCAGGGAGTAACTTCTTTGTCTCTCAATGTAACTACATTTTGTATGCAAGCTTCCTCCTTGCAGAACTGTTCAGTGCAAGCAGTTAGGGCATATAAATGCTCTTACCCAAAAATAAGAATGTTTTTTCAATCGTTATGGTTTTTTTTTTCTTTCTTTTTAAAGGCAGAACCCGACAGAAAGATTAGGCAATCTGAGGAATGGGATTAATGACATTAAGAAGCACAGGTAAGTGAAAGAGGCTGCCATGAAGAAAAAGTGCTTCTCAATTGGAAAATACATTTAATATTTTAGAGCTCAGTTCAGAATCTTGCAAGGCTCCAGGCACTTCCAGGGAGTTTGCAAAGGAGATATTCCTGTGCATATCTATGCTACAACAGCAGGCAACACTATAAACAAAAAATCAGCTAGAAACACCCTGGTTACTGTTTTGTTTGTTTGTTTGTCACAGGTTAGTGACATCAAAGTTGGATTAGGTTAATTAGTGAGAAGTCAGTGCCTGTAGAATTCATGTCTGCCCTTTTAGACCTTCTGACTCTTTGATCTAAAACCAAACAGTTATTTTTTAAGAGCAGGACTTAAGAGTGTTAGCTTTATATCCTCTTCCTTTTAATGAAGAAAGTCCACAGGATTAGACATTTCCTGCTTTTTTTTTTTCATCTGAGTGATTTCTAAGCCCTGCAGTTTGTGCCTGAGAAAAGAAGTGCTTCGACTCTTCTATGAGTGTCTATTTTCTCATGTCCTTAAAAGGATGCTGAATTCCACAGGGCATGCACATCTTTGCATGGCTGTACTTACAGCAATCCTCAAGTTTCCCCCTTCTCACAACCTTGTGGCCACGTGGGCAGTTGTCATGTAAAATGGTTTAGAACCCTTGCTTGCATGTGTTTAAGTTTTTAACAATATCATCCTTCTAACAGAAGCAAACAGGCTTCTTTTTCTTGATCTCTGTCTCTATAATCTCCCATTTCTTTTTGATCAGGTGGTTGAATGGTTTTAACTGGGATGGTCTGAAATTGAGGAAATTAGCATCACCTTTAAAAAGAGAGGTATTGGCTTTGGTGTTCAATTTCATAAGGCTTTACTAACACAATTGTGAAGTGTTTCTCTGCAGAGAAACAGCAGAGGACAAGTACAAAATTTCCTAGAGATGGACATACATTATTATAACTCTCCAGTTCACTGAAAATTGAAGGAAGAAAGGATATATCCAGGCAACACTTAAATTCAATTAGATAAATGAAATGCTATTCTGCCTGTGTATTTTACATTAGATTTTTATCATTATTAGATTAAATGATGATGATTTATTGATGAATAGTGAAAAAAAATGTACTTTCTGAGATGGGTGTATTATTAAGATGCACTGTCTCATGACTGTGCACAATACAAACGTGTACTTTATGCTATGACAGCACATCATTGAAGAAGATTTGTACTTTAAATGGCCCATTTATCTTTTGGTGTGATATGAAAGTAGATTGAGTGTAGATACTCTGAAACTCACTTTGGGTTAAACTTAATAACTCTGGGATCTAACTTTGAGAAGTCACCTCATGGGTGTAGGTGTGATCTTAAACAAATTTGAATCAAAGCTTTACCTAGTGTGGCCCAGTCTTATTAACTTTAGAGAGCTTTGGGTGACATCTAGGATTTTGTAGTATTGGGGGAATGTTTTTGTATCAGAAGGCTAATGGCTTTACGCTGTTGTACAAGTTAATTGCTTTTACTTTAGCTTTTAAAGAATACAGAATTTCACCCATTGAAAGAAAGGATCCATATCATGTTGGCCTTTCATTCCTACACTGGTAGCAGTATAAATGATGTCTAATGAACAGAGAGTATTTCAAAAATTAACTTCTGAAATAACCATCTGTTTTATTTTTAATGACACAGTTATCTGGACCAACCGACTACAGCTACTTTGACAGCTATCCACCTGAAGAGGGAATGCCTCCAGACGAACTTTCTGGTTGGGACAAGGATTTCTGACACTTTTTTCTTCCAGGACATCTATAGAGACTCATGGGCATCAGTTATAAAGCCGTTCTTGTGTTTCTTGCTTAAAACCAAAGTACATGATGTTATTGAAAAATGTTATGCTCTTTGGAGAATAGAAGACAGTACAGCAACCAGAACTTGTTTGGATATTGCACCAAATTCTGTGTGTATCTCCTTATAACAAAAGCATGCAGATGCAACCTGAATCTTTTTTGAATACGCAATATCTCTATGAGCATTTTCTGACACTACGGATGGGATGCATGGTTTTGCCATTGGGAATTTTACTAGCATATTTTGATATCAACAAGGTTGCTCCATGTCTTTATTTTGAACAGAGAGAATGAAGATTATGGGCCCATAACTTTGTGGAATTTGTCAATACCTGACACTACAGGCATTTATTTTTCATTTTATAATGAGTCTACTGTGTGTTTTGCTCTTTCCAGTAATGGGCAGTCCTGCATTGATCCAGAAGCATGTAGAAGACTTTTTCTACAAGACTGATTTGACTTGATGCTGCAGCTTAAAGGGTATCAGTGTGGAAACTGCCTCTCTATCTGTTTAGTTCTGCACCAGGGTGATTATGTGGAACATGGTACAACAGGTCAAATGGAAATCCAGCTGGGAACTAGGTAAATGCATAATAGATTTTTCCTGGAGAAGCAGACTGGTATAACTGCTTCAAAGAACTATGTCTGCATCTTAAAATGTTGTGCTTTTATGTAGCGTGAAGCTAAAATAGATAGAAAAAAAGTATTTATCTTGCAAGAAGAAATATGTAAGTACAGAATATTTTGTCCTTCAAATATATTTTCAATGATATTTTTATTTCATTGGTATTTTGCTGTAATTATGAAATTTGCTGAAACATCAATGCTAAAACTCACACTCATTTTGATGTCCCACTTGCTATCATGAGATATGGATACATATGGGTGGTAGGCGTAAATGAAAAAAGGACAGCTGCTGACTTGGTGTTTCCCAGTGAACTAATATCCCAGATGAGCTTTACAATCTCCTTGCAGGTTTTCAGGACATGATCAGGCAGAGACTTGAGCAAGTCAATTTGGACTCAGTGTTGACACTTCTCTGAGTTGGAATGGAGACCTCCCATGATCCTGTGACCCCAGGAATTAATTTATCGGTCAGCTATTTGCATAATTACAATATATCATGACACTTTTCTCTATATGAATTTGTAGATGCTTAACGTCTGTATTATTAGAACAGAAGAGTTCTTTTGAAACGCTGATTGGATGATAAATGCAGTTGGGTGTGGAGTGCTCATGAATTACACATAGAACTCTCTTGCGCCCTGCTATGAGGGCATGGCATCTTCCTGGGGATCATGCTGGTATTCTTGCATCCATGCATCTGTAGCCCTTGATAGAAATTTGTTCTTAACCTAAATTAAGATATTTGAACTGCCGTGGCACACTGCATTTCACATGCTCGATGGAAAAACCTCCTAGGAAACTTGTGACGTGTGTTCAGGGCTTCTTAACTGACACTGGCTGACTGGTTATGACCTATCCAACTGGGCAAAGAAGGGTCTGCCACTGAGGCTGTCCATTTTCCCCATTTTTTATGAATGAAAGAATCTGATCTTCCACTTCTGAGGTCAGTGTCAACCTATTGTTTGCCCTTAGTTAAAGCGTAGGGAGCTGGGGCTGTATTTGATGAGGAATGTGTGTTTTGTTTTGAGGGGGAATTGCTCTTCACTGAATCTCTGCCTGATGAACTGCAGAATGTGCTGTAGGGGAACACTCATTTGGCTGTTTTGGGCAGAAATTTAACGAAATGTTTTCATTAAAAATTGTAGGTAACAAGGAAATCCTTGAACTGATGTATTACAGTGTGTAGGCTAATTGATTTGTTCCACGTTAACAAATATTTTTTTCTTGTTGAACAGTCAGACAGATTGATTTTCTTTGACAGAAGATCAACTTAAATATTTTGTACAGCATTCAGCCCAAGTAAAGGCAGCAGAGTCCTTTCCGTTGGAAAATAATCAGGTCAAAGAGGATGGATTGGAGGCTTTAAGCTAGGACTAGTGTGTTAGTCCCTTTCAGCAGCTTCACTTATTACCACCAAAGAACGGATTTTCATTTCAGGATTTAGGCAAGAGTAGATGTTGTGGATGTGTGTTTCTGTGTGTCTCTGTCTGTCTCTCATACATATTTTTATGGTAGTCAGAAGAATATTGAGTCAGATTTTATAAAAAGATTTTGAATGTATTTTTTCATCGTATCTATAGGGAGTTTTCCTTGAGATACATAACAATTAATATATATATCATTTTTTAAGTGAAGAAATATAAGTGAGTGCACTGTTCATTGCAGTTAACAATTAAGTCTATGGAACAAGAGGATGTTTTGTTTATGAGGCAATAGAGTTGCTTGTTTAACTTGCAGTGTGTGCAAATAAAAAAAATAAGCTTGCAGTGCAATGGGTAGGACAGTGCCTTTTTACAGTCTCATTCCACACAGCAAAATCACTGAAGTTGAAAACGACCTCTAAGATCATCTAGTCCAAGTATCAACCCATCAACACCTTGCCCTCTCGGAGAATCATTGAAGTTGGACAGGACCTCCAAGATAATTAAGTCCAGCTGTCAGCATGATCTCTCATGCAGAAGAGAATCCAGTACCAACAGATTCAGCGGTATTGGAAAAATAATCTTATTTTGATGCTTACCCCATAAAATTGGCTTCACCAGTTTAAAAATATATTTGAAAAAGGAACGTACCTCAATTACATGAGACAGTAAGACTAAATCTGTGATTCTTTATCAAGCATTCTCATTGGCTCCCAGAGCAGATAGATAATAGGTTCTATAATAAGCTTAGTATAGCATTTAAACATAGCTATGTTATGAGTAAGTACAGTGTTTTGTCCCATTTTTTTTTTCCCACCGAATCATAGAATCCTTAAGGCTGGAGAAAGTCTCTAATCTCACCACTTCCAACCTCCCACCCCATCACTACCACATGAAATCACTCTGGCCTAACCTTACTAGATTTTTTTCTTCCACTAGCCCAATAGACTTTAAAAGAAACCGAAATTCACATCACTGCAAGCTCCCTGAAATGTCTTTAAGAACAACATGAATGCATCCTCTCAAAAAATCTCATTCTCCCTCTGTTTGTCAGGCATGAATTAACATGCTGCTTGCTAAAGGAAAACCCTGTCAAAAACGCGTCTTCAGCTGATGGTACACAGTGACCAAGTCAGGAAACAGTTTTAGCTTTGCAGATGATACAAAAGTTTATTGGGAAGTAAAGTGCTCATTTTAAAGATCAATACATTCTTGATCATTGCAGAAGGCTCACGTAATTAACAGCTTGCTAATGAGACCAAGCACTGTACATAGCTTTTCTATACAAAACCTTAATTTTAAGTGAAAAAATTGTGCTAGAATCTACAATAAAAAAAAAAACAAGATAATATGAATGTTCAGAACATTCGTCATGCAGCCATGCACTTACTGCACTGCTATTGTCACACACATGGATATCCCATGGAAACTACATGCACTTCAAGATGAAGTTTGTTATAAGGATAGAAATTGCTATAGAAATACACATTAATACATACAGCTAGGAATGTAAATTCATTTTCATTAAAAAAAAAAAAAAAAAAAAAAAAAAAAAAGCAGTACAAAGGAAGATAAGTGCCATCTTCGGGAACAAGGCACAGCTGACAGCCTTCTTGCTAAGACAACATGCCACAACGCTGGTGGGCAAAAGAATGCTGTAACTCAGTGCTTTCTATTGGAAAGCTATTGGAAAGCAATGTTTTACCTTCAGTGGTGCATCTCTCCTTCCAACAATAAATCATCTATGACATGGAAGGCACAGAAAGGACCTTCTATTTATCCTAGGAACACAGCAAAACATGGCAGAAGAAAAAGAAAAAAAAAGGCACTGTGTGACAGAGGTGAAGATGACCATATTGATTAGGTGTGGAGAGGCAGTTCTTAAACATTACTTTTAAAATGCTGACGAAACAGAAAGAGGCACTATGTGTATAGTTTCTATTGCAGAGTAACCCAATTAACGTTACAAGCTAAGAGCACTTCCTCTGCTTAATGAAACATAGTATTTAAAATAAAAAAGGAGGAAAAAGGACATTTTATATTAAATAATATGTCAGTAAGCCAACAATAACTCCAGGAAAAAAAAAATACACACTTACTTAAAAAAGAGACACTGTTTTGACTCTTGCCAAGTGCCAGCTGTTAAAATGAATAGGGTGATAACTGATGCTATTTTCCTTTTAAAAAGTGCTTTTCAAAGCTTTTAAACATTGTGTTTTTCTAGTAGACAGCAGAAAACCCACAGCCTATCACTGGAATTCTTTAGTCATAGTGCCTTTTGTCTAAAGCTTGTTGACCACACGAAACAATTTGTGTATAGAAACTGGAATAGATAAATGGAAACAGAATTCTGTCCAGGTAGATTTTGTCACATCTGGCTTCCATTCTACCTCTGCATTTTCATTTCTAAGGCCAACAGTCTCAGTGTTGGTGACTTGGACCTGGCACGTGCTTGCAAAGTTCTCAAAATGCCTTATGAACAGAGTATTTATTTCACCTACCGCTGAGCTTGCCTTGAGTGGTCAGATCAGGATGATGACCTCATTCTGGGAAGCAGTGGTGTAGTTGACTTGATGGTGACTGAACAGCAAAACCTATGCTACACATGGAGGTTATTAGCCCCATTTCCTCCTCCCCCATCAATGCCATCTGACTGCGAGGAGGACGGCCGGGAGCTCCTCGACCGAGGCTGCCCGTTCAGTCCCAGTGGTGTTCCCAGACGATGGCTCATCTGAGATGCTGTGTCATCTGACTCCCACCTCTCCAATTCCTCCCGTACCAGCCGCTCCATCTGCTCCCTGTGGATCTCATTGTCACGGCCCAGCCTCTCATCCTGAACAGATAGAGATACAAGATAGAAGTGCAGTTCCCAAACTGCAGCCCATTCAAAATCCTATTCTACAGATAAAGTAATCCCTTCCTGTGTGAAACTCCTACGCCACCCTTTATTTTGCAGGCTACAATCAAATCACAGCTGCTATTCTGTAGTAAATGGCTTTCTTGAAGTAACGTAAGTCCCAGATTCTCACTTTCACTTGTGAAAGCATGGTTTGCATTACAATATTTAGCCTGCAAATCTATCTCCAGAAATGTAAAATATATTATGTGCCCTGCACGCTGTCAGACTTCTCCATGGAAAACTCTCTAACCATCACAACAACCAAGGAATGAGTGAGCTTCCTCGGAAGCTACTGAATGCCACCACTATCCCTGTTCAGGGCATTAAAAGGTGCTCTGTGGCCTCTGCATGACACAGGTCTTCTAGAAGATGCGTCCTCATATCCAAAACTCATTTCACATCTCTTTATAGAGTCATAGAATTATTAAGGTTGGAAACCTTAATAATTAAGGTTGGTCATATTGGTGACCTCTAAGGTCACCTAGTCCAGCCATTTACTCATCCCCTCTGTGTCCACTAGCCTTTTCTCTCATGGCCACACCTACATAGTTCTTGAACACCTCCAAAATGGTGACTTCACTACCTCCCTGGGCAGCCCAAAACAGCAAAACAAAACTCAAGACTGTTCAGCCTGAGAGAAGCCCTACAATCTTAGCACAACTCCCTTCACCCTCCCAAGGCAAGCAGAAGAGAAATGTACTAACACCAAATAAGACATACAGGCCGTGACCATGAGGTGATGGCACAGGACTGAGGTGAAGACACTGACCTCTGTCACTCCATCCAACAGCCTTCCCAACACATCTCTCCTTTTCAGTTTGGCTCTCTCCATCGCTTCCAGCTTCACAATTACTGCATCAATCTTGGAGACGATGCTGCCAATGGAGTGCTCCATGCGATCCACCCTCCTCATAAGTCTGAGGGCAACAAACAATTTCAGCTTGTTAAAAGCAAGAGCTCAAGTTCTCGCTAAGCTTACAAACCTCAATATTTTGCTACTAAAAAAACAAATTTTCTGACTTGACAGTGACTTAGCCATTTTCTCTCCTCAATGACCAGATTTGAAGTTTTTTCTTTTGGGTAGTAAGGAGCAGTTCCAACTGGTTCCTATGAGCTTCTCTGAATTACACGCAATTCAGATATAACTTGAAAGCTATTAAATGGATTGACTTCAGCATGTAGAAAAAGCGTAACTTTTTTTTTTCTGAATTATTCAATGAATATTTGGAGTTATAGGAAAGACTACAACATGTCTTAAACAACAACAACAAAATCACACGCACAAAAAAAATATCACCCATGCAGTTTTGCTTTCTCAGCAGGATTAACTTACACTTGAAACTCTTCATAGGACACTCCACTAGAGCTGCTTCCCCTCCTTCTTGAGCTGTGCCCGCTGTCCTCATCTTCATCTTCCTCAGAGTCATCCAAGCTCCGAGAGAAGCTGCGGCTGCTCAGAGGACGTGGCAGAGAGCTCCTGTCCAAGTCCAGATCCTCCTTTATGAAAACACAAGACACAGATAGGAAAGAGGTAAAGGCTTCCACATGGGGCCAGGGATGTCCAGGCCAAGGACCATCAGCTCCACGCTCCACCTTGCACAGGAAGCAGCATCATCAGCACTGATGGAATGCTATTTCTATTGCCAACCTCACCCTCTCTTTCTCCAAGTCATCTCTCATCTGCTGGTGCTCATGCTCTGTCAGTTCCTGATCCCCATCCTGATCATATTTGGTAAATATTGCCTCAATTTCTGCATCCGTGTGGCCCTTCCTGAGAAGGCAGTAAAAACAGAACCCTTTGTGTTTTTCAGGTGCAAAAACAACTTTGTTTTAGAAAAGCAATGTATTCACAACAAACTTTTGTAGTAAGCCAAGATACAACTGAATCAAAAGTTGTTTGCATTTGTATTAAAGACATCACAGAGGCAAAAGAAACTTGTCAAAGACTTAGTGTCAAACATTTGGATATACAATTCAAGGTAAAAGTAGTAACAGCTTCCTTACCCTTTTAGATCTTGCCGGAGTTCATCAAAATTTAGTTTTCCTCCACCCTGTCTCAAGCTTTCTGAAATGTCATCAACAGTGGTTTTCTTTAATTTAAGTTTGACCATGGCTTTATTATAGCCCTAAAAAATAAAATAAAATAAAATAAAATAAAATAAAATAAAATAAAATAAAATAAAATAAAATAAAATATTCATTTGGTGTGCAACATTAACGCAATGATAATAGGCTTCTCTTGATTGCAGTTCCAAAGTTTGTAAGTCTGAATTACTGATCCATGCCCAGTATGTGTTCACATGTTTCTGACCATGGTACAGCCCCACACTCACACCAGATAGCACACAAATGCATGTGCATTTCCAAAACTGAAATTCAGGTCAAGCTCATAAGTCTGTGGTGGGCAACCCAACTGGCAGCCTATCCTCGAGGTGCCCAACACATAATCAAAACCTGATTCATCTCATTACCTAGCACAAGATAACCCAAATTTCTTCACACAAACTGAATGGTGGTTTAGCTTCATGAATTTCTGTACATACCTAGGCAGATGCATCCTACGCCTTATTCACTGGGCTGATCCTTTGACACAAAGTTTCAGATTATAGAATACTTTGTAGTGCAAAGTTTCCAGTTGAGTGATTGACACTCAGTTCACACTCCTTTAACTAAGAGATGCGTATTTTTCCCTCAACTGTTGCAGCCTTCCTATGTACTGTTTCTATATTGCTTCATGGAATAGTGAAGATGGAGATGTCAAACCAATAAAACGTTACTTTTACCTTTCTGATAAGGTCAGACAACTCCATTTCTGCCTTCTGTTGTGCCATATCCGACTTGACTTCAGAGTATGTATCGTTGATAATGGCCAAAAACATGTTCTGTTCATAACAGAAATGAAAAGTCCATTTAAAATAACTCTACAAGTCCAAGTTCTACCATTTACATGACCTATTGTTCACTACTGCTTCTTCTCATCCCAAAGGAAAAAAAAAAGAAAAAAAAAAACAACACCTCACTAAGTACAAGGGACTTTATATAAATCTGAAAATTACAATGAAATATATGATGACTGCTACACAATGCTAAGATTAGTACAAGGACAGTTCTGAAAGCAGTGCCTCTTATTTTATTCTGTTGGCCCATGACATCAGATGTGGATGTTGGTGACGTGGCAGTAAAGGCTGAACCTTCCCACCAACATCCTACATGTTAAATGGTGATGGTGACCAAACAGCAGATATGAGCACAGTGAGGCTGTGGGTGGTGCATTTCAGCAGTGGCAACAGCAGGTCACCTCTGCTGTTACTGATTTTCACAAGCATGGCACAGAGGCTCTTGTTCACTGCTGGTGAAAATGCATAGCCAACGGTGGTGAAAAAGTGTTTTGTAGCTGAGATTTTGTTCTCTAAGTAGTGTTAGTTCTGCTCTTTATATCTGTTGTAGTTCCCATGTAAATAAATGGCAGGTATTACTTTTAGAGTGACCTATGCAAAATCCTGCGTTAATGGTTACTACCTTACCAAAGCACCAAAAGACACACCATTTTGGGAAGAACATCTGAGGATGTCCTGCTCACGTAACAGTTTCAAGTTGTATCACCAGAAAATAGATTACCACGTTGTAATGCAACTTCCAAACTACCTGAAAACTACATTCAGGGAAAAGGTGCTCGGCCTCTTATGTCAATAACTATTTTATATCAACTTGTTTATATCAAAACTATTTTATTTGGTGTCCTAGGTTTCTAAGAGGAAGGTTTTAGGAATGAAAAATTCTTCATAATTAAAAAAACAAAAAACAACCCACCAACATACAATGAGACAATGACGTGGAGCACTGTAAGACAGTGACAACAAAAATACAGTGCAAATCTGTTTTAAAGGAAGTAAGAAGAGCACAGTGGAAGCCCAAGGAAAGATGAAGCCTGATATATTCACCCTGAGTAGCCATAGGAATCCAAGACGAAGAGATGCAAAAAACAATGATGTACCTAAAATCAACATGCCACATACCCACCCCACAAAAACAAAGGTGTACATACCAAAAGGATGAAGAACATAAAGAACACAAATGTAGTGAAATAAATTGGTCCCAAAATGCGATTAGCTTCTTCAACCTCTGTGAAGTTGAAGTCTCCCAAAATGATGCGGAACTGAGTAAATCTTAAAAAACAAAACACATCCAGGGGTTGAGAAAAACACTTCTGGAGCTGTGCAGGAATTCCTGATCTATTTTACCATAACAGTCAGGAATGAAGGGCAGCAGAGAGGTCTGCACTGCCATAATACTCACTCAGATATTTCAATAGTCAGCTTCTCAAACCCACTTCTCTAAGATTAGCAAAACGTGCAGTCAAATGCAACACACAAAGTGCAACTAATGTGGCTACTTATGGCTTTTGGTCACAGCTGTGCAAAAAAACAACCTAGTAACTACCTCAGCTGGATCAGTTAACTGTTAAAGATGATAGACTCCATCTGGAAGCCAGTCAACTAACCAGAATATCAGGAAAAGAACACTGTTGAGCACATGGTATCAGGTACAAAGATAGTTTTTCCAACAAACTATAAAAAAGGTTTCCATCTCTAGAAAACAGCTATCACTATTGAGCTACCAAAAGTGAGATGCTTACAGCTCATCTCTGCAGGCAGGTTGGTTTGATCTCTGGTGAGGCAACCAAGTCCATTCACCAGTGCATCGAGAAATTATTTGTATTTTTTATTTTTTACTTACATGCAGTCCTGGAAAGTGCTGAAGTCATCAATCTGAGTGCCAAAGACAAGATAGGCCAACTGAGCATATGCCAAGAAAATGATGAAAAACATAATTGCAAAGCCAATGACATCTTTGACGCAGCGAGACATGGTTGAGGACAACTGACTCATCGTTCTGTTGAAGTTAACAAACTTGAAAAGCTATTGAAAGAAAACAAAAAACAACTGTGAAGACAAGGAAGACAGTTTTTAATCCGAACTGCTGTCTGGCTCTTTACATGAGATATCTTAATGAGCTGGATGGGGACAGAGCAGGGCGATTTTCAATTAGAAATACTCACTTCCAAAAAGCCACCAAGGCTTGTAATTTGAAGGAAAAAATTGACAAAACCAACTCCTACTTGCACTCCTATTTGAAATCCTGGCTTCAGAGCATTAGTATCAAGCTGCTTCCAAAAGCATGGAGGAGAAAGTATATCCAATAAGAAGCAACAATTTCTCAATACAGGAATTATGAAAACATTTCTTCACATGTCTGCTGTGACAAAGATCTGAATGCATCTTCTAGACTTAAATGAGGACTAAAGCAGAGAGAGAATGACAACCCTGTTTTCAATTTGCACAAAGTTACCTTTGCACTCACACTTTCTGCCATGATCAGTGTTAAGAGAATGTATAATCAATGAATATACAAATGTTATAACTAAGAAATATACAAGAAAGTTAGGCTAAACATCTTATCATGCTAAAGAAGAACAGATGGAAAGCTTACCCTTACCCTGGGCTTGCTGAGAATTCTCCAAGAGGAGCAATCTCCAAAGGAGATCCTTCCCCACTGGTAGTCAGCTCTTAAATTGGGTCTAGAAGAGGTGGAGCCAGGCTCCACTCTTTCCAGTACCACAGGAGAACTGCCTTCACCTGTGCTCCCAGGCTGACTCATTGCTATCTCAGGTGGTAATCAGAGGTTCAGGCCATGATTCAGCAGCTCCCATACAGAGAAACATGACTAAACTCAAAAATAGTAGCTGACATTCAGAACATCCTTATTTTAGAATATGGATTTGTGTCTTGGAGTTACCTTAATCCAGACAAAAAACACAGTGACTGCAGCAATGTTGTTGAATTGTATTTGCCAATATGCCAAGGGTTCAAAATTGGGGAATGAATTCTGATCTTCTAGTAGCTTCTTCAGGAGCATATCAACAGTTGATGTCCTGTAGATGCTAATTCCTATCGCTGCCATGGAGAGCTGAGTACAAAAGAAACAAATCATGGAAGGTGATTATGATTTTAAAATAGATTCTGTAAGACAAGATTCAAACTGGAATTATAGGTTAGATCAGGAAATGCATTTTACAACAAAACTATGGCAGCCCTGAGTTGAGACAAGTAGCCTGGAATAAGGGAATTTGGGAGTCTTTTCCTTGCCACTGCTGAAGAACAAAATCATGGTGACAGCTGGTGGGCTCAGAAAAACGAAGCTGTCACATGGAAGAACTGGAAGAAACATGGAGAAAGTACATTAAAAAAAAAAATATAAGGACTTGAACCTTAGATTTGTCCAAGACTGAAAGTACAGAATGGAAGTGGGACAAGGTCTACTTCAGCTTTGCTGGATTTGGATGCCTTTGCTAAGAACAACTCAATGCAAGTCTGGATCATATAGCTTTAAATTCGAAGCTCAGATTTTCAGCTACACTGAGATTGCTGGTGAACACAGAGTCATTAATGTCTCCCACAGAGTGCACTTCAGAAAGGAGTGTTAGACATATAAAAGTTACCTACTATGATTATAAGGATATCCAGACAATTCCAGAGACTTCTGAAGTAGTGCAGCCTGTGAATGTGAATTTCTAAGATCTCTTCCACCATGTAGTACAGAACAAAAAGGCAAAACACCATTTCACAGGCTGCCAGGAAGAAATCCAAAGTGGAGATGTAGTGAATCAGCTTCACTGGCTGAAACTGCCAGGATGTAAGAAGGCCTCCAGTAGCTGGAAATTCCACTAACAGCCTGGAATTTAAAAAGACAAAGAAAATTATTTAATTTAAGCATTGTCCACAAAAACATGGAAAGACCTGTCTGAATCTCTATCTGCTTTGTGCTTTGCAATCTGAACACTGTCAGTGCTCGTACCTTACAACGCAGAATAGGTTGATGTTTGCATTGTAGACTGAGAAATCAATGAAAGCTGCTCTTGTCCCTCTGTCCAACCACAGGTTCTTCTTAAGGCTGGCAATCTGCACAGCTGTCACTTCCCTGGTCCTTGAGAGGTCTTGGTAATAACCAGCCCCACTGTACGTGGCCAGCAGGCCCGAGTGGCTACTCCCATTCAGGTCCTTCTCATTGGTGTATGTCCAACTGGTTTGGTCAGGAGTGAGACAGCACATGTTAGTTCTTCTACTTTTATCTTACAACTGACAAAACAAACAAGAACCTGGTCAAAAAACACAAGTGGGTTGGGTGGTCCTGTGTGGAGCCAGGAGTTGGACTCCATGATCCTTGTGGCTCCCTTCCAACTCTGGATATTCTATGATTTGTAGAGAAGTTTTAGTTAGAAGCATAGAATCATTACGGTTGGAAAAGACTGCTATGATCATATAGTCCAACTGTCAAAGGGTTTTAAGGGATTACTTGCAAGAATTTCTCATGTCTGTACCCTGGGGAAAGAACTAACAAGGTTTGTTTCACCAACATAATAGAACGCGAATAGGAAGAAAGGCAACAAGTATATTAACTGTGAAAACAGAATGCACTGATCTGCTTATACAGAATTTCTCTTCTCTTCGGAAAGCTAGAAAAACCTGGTGTTGATGTAGCTGTGCTTCACCTCCCAAACCCTTTCCAGTGTAACCCACACATTGTCTTCCAAGAGAAGCAGAACTCCTCCCATGTTTCAGCCAAAAAAAGATGACCCAGCAACATCCAACACTCACCCAGCTCTCTGTATTTAGCTGGCTTTACAGCTTTACAGACAGAACCTACAGTAATTCTAGAGTTGCCCCTGTGAAGTGACTTTCTGTACCACTCAGCATAGTCTGGGCCAGAAAAGAATATATTTAGTTGCCTACAGAAGTACTACATACGCTGTTCCATTTCGAAGCCCAAAAGGTGCAGTATCTTCATTGGCCACAGAATAGACATCATAGCAGTCTTTGATTTCATCTTTTAAATCCTCAGGAATAGAGCACGAACCATTCCTCACTTTCAGCTGCCGAATGCGGGGCACCCCTAGGAGCAGGTTCTCATAATAAATGAAGCTTCTGTTTTCTGCTATGGTTTTATTGTTGTACCACATATCCCAGTAAAGACCATCCAGCAGAGGGCCTTCTGTGAACTGTAAAGGAAGACAGAATTTCAGTTTGCATGTTGCTAGCACTGTTTTCATACACCAAATCAATAGCAAGATAATAACTTGCTTTTAGCATTACCTTCCAGAAGTCGTCCATCGTGGACAATGTTTTGAAGTCTGTTTTCTCCATTTTAGATACAGGTGTTTCCAGGAAGAGCTGGGACATAACCCTCGTGTAGTAATACATGCTGGAACTCACTGTCCCGTATGTCACTGTATGTGGTTTGGCAAGGGGTGAGAAGAAAAAGACAGAGCAGTTTTGAATACATCAGGTTGTACTTGTATAGATTCTGCACTAAAAGACTAAGATCAGAACAAAATCCATACCAAGAAGTCAATCGTCAGTGATTACAGTATTAATGCTCTACAAAAAACAACCTCACGAACCACAAAGACTGAACTCAGCAGCCTAAAAAGCAGCTGGTGCCACTTCAGGCATCCTGAGAGTTGGGCTCACCCCAGACACTGGAATGTCCATGTCCTATACAGGCAGAAAGGGGTGCACAGCATGGGACACTGCCAGTCAACACAAGCTGTCAGTGGTTAGACAACAAAACTCCACCCCAGACGTGCAATGCTGTAAGAGAATCACTGCACAGAAAGTAATGACTTCATGCTGCTTCTGTTCCTCATTCTGGGCCAAGCATGTGGCTGAGGACCACAGAGCATAAATTATAAAATGACGTACAGAGCCACACTGGCTTGGGAAAACAATCTCTGGCACTGATGCCTCTACTGCCTATAAATACTTAACAACAATTCAGGGTTAAAATTCAGAGAAGCATGGAAGATCAGGTCTACAGCAAACAATTTTCAATAGCACTGACAAACTTACAGAAGCATTTTATTACAGGGAAGAAAATGTGTTTTTCTGAGCAACCAGAGAAGAACTATTTTTAATAAACTTCTCTGTGGCAAAACGCATGTGTGACTTGATTGCACAATACCTATTCTCTCTCTACAAGTGTTCTCAAAAATACAGCAGTACAAGGAATGCTAACAGCATTTTGCCAGCAGTGGAAAGCATTCTCCTAAGGTACAGCACAGATCTGTCTGCCCCATAGTTATTGTTTAAGTGTAAAACTAAAAATGATCACTCTTAAAGCATAGCTAAAGTTAGCAGCATCTGTGCCCATTTGACATACTGCATCTGTCCCCAAAAATATTTTCTGTCGTAAAACTAATTGTGAGCAGCCTGCAAGCAAACTTATCCCACTGAAGACAAATTTGTTTTCGTTCAATCATGTCCAAGTCCCTCACTGCTATACCTCTCCCAGTGGAAGAACCTGAGGCATTGCTACATTCCCTTGTCCATAAACCTACACCGAAAGTCTTAGGCAGGAAATGAACATGACAGTCAGTATATTATCATTTGTGCAGTATGTTACCAAAAGAGTTGTATCAACTGAATAATGTTTGTGATTTGGGTTTTTTTTATTTGCTCTTATTATAGCCATTTTGCTCTGGACAAGCAAAGCATTTTCTCTCAGACTACTAACACTGTTTGTGGTTTGGGTTTTTTTCAATGAAAGGTTTTCTTTAAAAATAAAAATGGCACGTTGCCCCATTACAGATGATCACAAAGGCAACTCAACAGTCATAGGCACTGTAGGAATTTAGAACAGAACTGTCCATATGAAAGACTGAGGGCTTGAAACCCATCAGTTTTTCAGAGATAAACAAACTTAATGCATGCAGATTTTGTTGCTAGTCTCCCTAGTGACCAAATAAAACATCACAATCTGTCATACTTGGCACTGTCTTCCTGATTGTTATGCAAATATATGAACACAGTTTTGACTATTAGAAATTCAAAAACTGCTAAGGTACAGAATGTCAAGCAGCAATCCAACTACGAAATCAAGAGAAAGCAATAACTCAAAATATTTCCCCCTACAATGGCCTATTCATTACTCTGCCACTTCTCTGAAACACCGTGGATTTGCAAAGAAGTGGTGCAGAACTGCACACATTAAGGCTGAGTGGTACTTACAGACACACAGCACCACAAGGAAGATCACGTACGTAATCAGCTCCCGCAAAACACTTCTCAGGTATCTCTCTCTGCTGGTGTTGTTTTCTTCCATCAGCCTTGTGCCCCACAGACCTAGCAAGAAAAACATGCATAGTTACATACACAGGTGCCTGATAGCAGATACCTGGAGACATGGCCAATGACATACCCAATGGCAGACATGGACTAAAGTGCCAGATGGACTTGAAAGCTTCACTAATGTCATGTCTGAAAATATTATCAGATAAGCAAAAATGCACATTCCACATCAAAACACTTTTAGTAATTTTAATTAATTAACCAAAAGAAGTGTACATCAGCCAAGCACCTTGAGCTTCACAGTGTTATACTTGTGAACTGAGTCACGGCCAGACATTGATTGGGCACCTGTGGAAAGGACCCAGTCAGCCCTGGGAGCACAGGTGAAGGCAATTCAGCTATGAGACAAGAAGGGGTGAGCCTGGCTGCACCCTTCTTAGGCCTCATTGAAGGGCTGACTGCCAGGGAAAGGATCTCTTTCTAGAGATCCCTCCTTGGTGGAGCTTTCCCCTGCAAACCTAGAGTCTTCTGTTACAGATAAGCAATCTTCTTCCCTTCCTTCATAGGGCCTTTCCACTTTCCATAGCACTGATCCTTCCATCATAACACCTCCCTGTAATGCTTTTCCCATCATATTGATCTGTCCAATTGCTACAACTTGGCATTCCCAAAAATGCGTCCTAGGAGAACTTGTCAGACAGCAGTCAATCCTACCAAAAGGGTAACAGGAAAGCAAAAGTATCTTTTGAATGGAGCTGCTATCAGAAATAGCTGTGTGAGAATGGAAAGCAGTTGGTGATTTCGATTCTTATTTCCAGTGTCTAATACAAACCAGAACAAAACTGGGAATGGCTGCTGATATTCAGCTGAGAACTGCTGCTGTTGGGGAGCATCTCTTTATTGAAGCCTAAATACAGCAAGGTGATTTATCTAAGCTTATGATGGGAGAAAAAGACATCTCAAAATGGAAGTTCTCTATTGCCAAACTCCTACCCTTTCAGGTATTTTAAATTGCCAATCTTTTAAAGCATCCTTCACATTCTCAAATGATGGCAACAATGCAAACCCAACATTCCTAGGAAAAAAATTCTGATCCATCAAATACACCACAGTAACTTGAAGCCACTGGAGTCACTATTAATATAGAACTCCACAAATCAAGACTTCAGTATAGCAGTACGTTGCACTAGCAACCCTCATAATAAAAGCAGGAAAACATTACAGAAGAGAGGAAGAACAGGCTGGAACAGCCAGTGAGCAAGCTGGCGAGCGTGCTGAGTCCCGGCTGTCAGCACATTACTCACCAACAAGAAATGCAGTGAACAGAAAGCTTGCAAGCTCCATTTCTGTCTTGGTAGAAAATAGCTGCAAGTCAGCAGTGAACAGAAAGTTGCATACAGAAAAAAAAGCCAACAGCAAAAATCCAACATGAGAGATCACACAATGATCCTTCCATTAAGTGGTCTCTAGATTTGCCTGGCAGCCACCTGTAAGCACTCACCAGTAGACACGTTTTTAGAGGACTTACAGTACTCTCCTTTTTGCCTTATTTGAATTCTGTTCTAGGTGCATCTAAATGCACAGTGATTGTAAACAATGTTGAATTTGAGTTGACATCTTCTGCCAGCACCAAAAACATCACTTTAAGCCTTGATTAAGGATTTCCACTTCATTTCTTATGTAAACTGGCTATTTCTCCACTTTTTGACTTTACATTTATATACATACACACACAAACAATTTGTATGTATTACATATATATGTGTAATATAAGCATGCAATGTGAGGAAGAACAGGTTAGGAAGAAGAGATGGAGGAAGTGGAATTATGAACAGAAATGAAAAAAAGAAAATGTGAGAAGGAGAAGCAAAGTAGAAGGGATGAAGAAGAGAATGAGAACGGATGAAGAGGCAAATGTGAGGGAACAAAAGAGAGAAGATGAAGGAGTGGAGATGAAGGAGTGGAGATGGGAGTGAAGAAAGGATAGAAAAGGAACAAAGAAAGAATGTAGAAGAGAAGTAGAAGGGATGGAGGAATGGGAATGACAGAAATGAAGAAAAGAGAAAGATGAGAAAGAAGCAATGGAGAAGGAGTGAAGAATGAGAAGGAAAGGATAAGGAACAGAGAAAGAAAGGAAATGAAAAGCAGAGAAGAAGGGATTGAAGAGCTGGGAAGGAAATGGAATGATGAATAGAAAGTAATGAAGAAAAGAAAATGATGGGAAGGAGACAAGAAGGAGAAGGAACAGAGAAGGGAAGGAATAAAGAAAAGAACAGGAAAGGAATGTACACACATATATACACACATACACCTTTATATGTGAATATCCAATTTGTAAGGTACAGAATGCATTCATTTGTTTTTATGAAAAAGTTCTGAAAGTACTCAGTAGTTGTGCAGAGACAATTACAGCTGTCCCTCACCACACAGTGCCAAAAACAAGTCCAGGTGGGCACTGCTAGCTAATCTGCCTACGAAGAAGTTCAAGTGCTAGCAGAAAGTGAGGACCATAGCCCTGAACAAAGGCTGATTCCCCCCAAGAGAACAAGGGCAACAAAACCACATAACATTCAAGAAGAAGTTCACACTCCTCCCTATAGTGCTGTCAGAGCCAGCACTAATTCAACTCAGTACAAATTGGATGATTTTTATCACAATGAATTAATGACTGAAAATGGCATTTGATATTTCCACCAAACAATAACCAGGAAAATCTTCCAAGACAGCCTCCGTGTACACAACTTTGTACTGACGCATGTGATGACATAGTAACACTGGGAGATGGAGTACAGCTCTGATGAGAAGATTGCCTTTCCAACCTGGCTCTGGAAACAGATGTTAATCTTATCCGTCAACACTAATGAAGACTGAATGACTTCCTCTTAACAGAGGTGAACAGCCGTGACCTCCTCTCCCTGGGCAGCTGGGATGGCTGCTGGGGAGATCTGCAGGAGAAGAAAGATTAAGGCCACTTAATGGACACTTAGACCAGAGGTCAAAGAGGATCTCCGAAGACAGGAGAATGAAAGACAGATAATCATATGCAGTCAAGTTTCTACTCACTTGCTAGCTCCTGCTACAGTCTCCCTGATCACTGATGTTACCAAAATCCTATTACAAGCAGATGTACTTCACAACTAACAGCAAGAAAAACTCAAGATGTCATTGAATATCTCTCAGCTGCTGAGCAGCAGTCTATCCATGTTACCACCACCACTATCTGTGATATACAAAGGACTAATCCTCTGCTTTCTTGCATTGCAAGAAAAACCATAGAATCATAAAATAATTAAGATTGTAAAGATCACTAAGATCACCTAGTTCAATCATCAAGCCCATGCCTGTAACTACTCTGGACCACATCCCTCAGTGTCACATCTGTCTTTTACTTGAACACCCCCAGAAACAGTGACTCCTCCACTTCCCTGGGCAGCTTGTGCCAGTGCCTCACTGCTCTTTCTGAAAAGAATCACAGAAACACCAAGGTTGGAAAAGACCTACAAGATCATCCAGTCCAACCATCCACCTATCACCAACAGTTCTCACTAAACTATATCCCTCAATACAAAATCCAAATGTTCCTTGGACACGATGACTCCACCACCTCCTTGGGCAGCCCATTCCAGTGCCTGACCACTCTTTCAGAGAAGTAGTATTTCCTAACGTCCAGCCTAAATCTCCCCTGGTGCAGCTTGAAGCCATTCCCTCCAGTCCTATCACTGGTTACAAAGGAGAAGAGGCCAACCCCCAGCTCACTACAACCTCCCTTCAGGTAGTTATAGAAAACAATAAGGACTCCCCTGAGCATCCTCCAGACTGAACAATCCCAGCTCCTTCAGCTGTTCCTCATAAGCCCCTGTGCTCCAGACCCCTCATCAGCTTTGTCACCCTTCTTTGAACCCGATCCAGAGCCTCAATGTCTTCCTTGCAGTGAGGGGCCCAAAACTGGACACAGTACTCAAGGTGCGACCTCACCAGAGCTGAGTACAGGGGGACAATCACTTCTCTGCTCCTGCTGGCAAAACCGTTTCTGATGCAGGCCAGGATGCCATTGGCCTTCTTGGCCACCTGGGCACAGTGCTGGCTCATGTTCAGCCTAGCATCAATCGATACCCCTAGGTCCATTTCCTCTATGCAGTTTTCCAGCCACTCTGCCTCAAGCCTGTAGCGTTGCCTGGGGTTGTTGTGGCCAAAGTGCAGGTCCCAGCATTTGGTCTTGTTGAATCTCATCCCATTGACTTCAACCCAGCAATCCATCCTGTCCGGATCCCTCTGTAGGGCCTTGCTACCCCCAGGCAGATCAACACTTCCAGCCAACGTGGTGTCATCTACAGGCTTACTGAGGTGCACTCAATGCCTTCGTTCAGCTCATCAATAAAGATATTAAAGAAGACAGGCCCCAGCACCAACCTCTGGGGAACACCACTCATGACTGGTTGCCAGCTGGATTTAGCTCTATTCACTACCACTCTCTGGGCCCAGCCTTCCAGCCAGTTCCTTATCCAGTCAAGAGTGTACCTGTCCAAGACATGGGCTGCCAGCTTCTGCAGGAGAAATTGTTCCTAATATCCAACTTGAAACTCCTCTGGTGCAGCTTGAGGCCATCACCTCTCATCCTATTGCTGTTACATAGGAGAATATGCCAACCAAAGAGCTATAGAGTGATAAGATCTCCCTCAAGCCTCCTCTTCCCAGACTGAATCAGCCCAGAAAATGCAGCTTTACACCACTTTCAACATAGCACGCATTTGATTAATGGGCTTTCACCTACATCAGCTGAACGTATGCAGGATGCTACTACGCCAGAGGGGTCCTCATCTTTCAGCCTGAAAGCAGAAATCAAAGGCTCGAGTGACAGATGGGCACCAGCTCTCCAAGTGCTCCTTCCAGCACCAGAAATCTTGATACATGTAACCACTGCAGTTATTTTCTCCTGGGTGTTTTGCTCTCTTGTTATAAAGTGACTTATTTATTGCAACACTTTCTGCTGCAAAGATCCTCCAAAGCCGTGACCTCTGCAAGCTGACCGTATCAGCGCAACGATCGGGAGGGACTAACTGCGGCCCGGGACAGAACTATCGTTACAGCAAATAACTTCTGAACGCACACGAAAGACAAGCAAAGGCAGAAAGCAGAGGAGACAGCCCAACTCGAACCCCCTGCATAAAACCAAGTGTGTTCTGGCGCTTCTGCCCACGCCACGATAGGCAGCGACTCGAGGAAAGTACATCTCACCTCGCAGTCGCCGTGCCAGCCGCTTGGCCCAGGCGCTGCGGAGCGGCGCGGAGCTCTCGGGCGGCCCCGGGGGGCGGCCCCGCACCTCCGCCGGGACCCGCCGCTGCCGCCGTCCGCTGCCCACCGAGGACGGAGCGGCCGCGGGGCCGCCCCACTCCGCGTCCATCTCCAACGCCGGCCCCGCCGCCACCGCTCCCTCCTCCTCCTCGGGCTCGAAGCCCGGGTTGTCCCGGCTCCAGGCGGACAGTGGAGGGGACGGCGGGCAGCAGCCGGCCCGCGCCGCTTCCCCGAGCCGCCCTAGCTCCAGCTGCTCCCGCCCGCGGGCCGCCATCGCCCGGCGCTGAGCCGCCCCTTCTCCGCCCTCGGGGCCGGCCCGGAAAGCCCGGGGCACGGTGGGAGAGGGGGTCGGGCCGCCCTGCTGCCTCCCGCCCCTTCCCCCTCCTCGGGGCCGTCCCACTGGAAAAAGTGTTTTTGGGGTGGAAGCAGGGGGAGGGGCTGGGTGTTGGACCCGATGCAGGGAGGAAAGGGGTAAAAGCTCACACAGCTGCCACAAAGCCCAGAGGTTTTTGTGGTTTTTATTTCAATCCGGTTACAAAATATACACAGGAGCAGCGGGACGCGCAGCATCCCCGCGGGCAGCGCTCGCCCCGGCTCGGTACGGCTCAATGGCACCGCGGTGCCTCGACCTAAGCACGGCCACACGCTCTACATTTACAAACACACGCCGCTATGGTTCTCCTCCCTCCTCCCAGCCCTGTGCTTGCACAGAAATTACAAAAAAAAAAAAAAAAAAAAGAAGCAATGCACAGATTCTCCTTAACGGGTGACCTCATTGTTTTCAATGCTGCGCCGATCTTCGGCATCCTCAGCGCTCTCTAGCGTCTGGTTGCTGGTGTCGACGGCGGGCACGCTGCCCTGACTCTCCCTGCTGTCCACCCCAGCACTGGCCTTGCTGTCACCTCCGTCCACCTCAGGGCTGTCAAATTTTGGCTGGCTGTCGTTCTCCACGCTCTGATGTTGGGCCAGCTCACGGCTGTCCTGTTCGCGGCTCTCCTTGGGCCACCAGAGGCCCGCTAGCTGGCTGCCCCCAACCTCCGCCGTGGCGTCATCCTCAATGAGCTGCATTGCATAGAGGTGAAATGGAGAGCATCAGCAGCTGAACATGAGCCAGCAGAGTGCCCAGGTGGCCAAGAAGACCAGCAGCACCCTGGCTTGTGTCAGAAATCGTGCAACCAGCAGGAGCAGGGAGGAGATTGTCCCTCTGGACTCAGCTCTGATGAGACCACATCTTAAGTACCATGTTCAGTTTTGAGCCTCTCACTACAAGACAGCGAGACCCTGGAGCATATTCAGAGGAGGACAGGGGAGTAGCTGAGGGAACTGGTATGGTTCAGTCTGAAGAAGAGAGGAGGCTCAGGGGAGATCTTACGGTTCTCTACAACTGCCTGAAAGGAGGTTGTGGTGAGATGGGGGTCGGCCTTTTCTCCCAGATAACAGCAATAGAATGAGAGGGAATGGCTTGGTGATCTTAGAGGTCCTATCTCAATCTTAACGGTGCTATGATTAACTGTTCCCATCCTCACCACCCTTCCCAATAACCCAGGTGCTGTTGCACAGCGCTGCTCACCTTCCTGGCAGTTTTGCGGAGCTTGCTCGCCTTTACCATGTGGGCTTTGGCCCTGAAGCCATATGCCACACTGTCACCCCGGCCTGCATTGTCCCCACGGTTGAAAGGTGTCACGGGTGCCTCTGTGGGGAAGTCTGTGACGACTTCATCAGACTCATCAGTGTCATTGGAATCATTGTCATCATCATCACTGTCATCCACGGCCTCTTGGCTCTTGCTTGGAATGTCGGGAAAGTCCTGGAAAGCATTTAGCATGTATGAGACAAATTTATGTATCCAAGGCATCTCCCTGTTCATTGCAGAGGGTTTGGACCAGATGGTTTTTAAAGATCCCTTTCAACTCAAAAAGCTCTGTGATTCTATGAGGTGTGCTGAGAGGTGTCCCTCTGGTAACCCAGTGCTTAGGTGCTGCTGCAAACTTAAGTTCATAAATTGCTCTCAGTCAGTCTCATCCTGCCCAAAACCTTGCATTATTTATGAAGAAGTGTTACTACAAGAGATGCATTTAGATGAGGAAAGTGAGTACTTCTATGCGCTGGCTGCCATCCAGAAGACTTACCGGCTGTTCTGGGACATCAGCATTTTCTTCTGAAGAGTAATGAGTCTGAAAGTAACAGAAAGCTCACTGTTAGCACACACAGTAGAGCAAGAAACAAGCTTGCTGTTCTTCAAGCCCTCAGTTCTAAATCTTGGCACTGGGAGATGTCGTGCTTTCTCCCTATAAGCTGGCTCTACCTGTTGAAGTGAAGCCAAGTCATTCTGTGTCTGCTGCAGGTGCTCCTGAGACTGAGAATCCACGTGATCCTGGTGGTACCTGTGTGTGTGATGGCTCCTGGGGTCCTGCAGGAGAAGAAGGGAGGTTTTAATACCCAGAGAAGCACAGCAGAGCTGATGGCATCATGCCTCCTTAGATGGCACAGGTGAGCAGCACTGATGCATCCTCATCCATTCACTGCCATAGGGAGAGGACTAGGAATAAAGCACCATATCCCATTTGAACATTAGTCTTAAGAACCACTTTATTAAAGAAAACAGGCAGAATATTAACAAAAAGGAACTTACGTATTTTTCTTCAGAGCTGGCAGAAATGGCAGGCTGCTTGGATTTGCTCACCTTGAAGGGAGGAAAGAGAAAAAGCATTTGTGAGTATTAATTTATTGCTAACATGCCCAGAAAACATGCATGTGACTGCTAATGACATTTAGGATTTACTCACTGGCCATGCAGCAGCGATGCTGATAAAACATAAGCAAAGAAGTGCCAGCTTCATTGTGATGTTTCACCTGGAAAACAGGTTGGAACAGGGAGTCATCAAGTCAAATACCCCCAAAACACCTTTCCTTTCTCCTGTTTTTGTTGTGCCAAGAACATCTTTCTGGCAAAGATTTAGCCTGCCCATGGCAAAGTCATTCCTCCATCCTCACAGCTAGCTGGCTTTATGATGCTTAGAAACTGAACAGCAGCAAGAATTCCAACTCAGGTTTGTTTTTCAGTTACTTTAAAACTAGTTTTCAGAATTATTAACTAGAATGGCTGTAAATTAAGTTTACATGCTGCATTTATGGCCAGACCTTCATTTCGCCCTGCAGACGTTTGACCACAGTAACCTACGTTTCCAAGCAGGAGTCAAAGATCTGCTCACATTGCAGAGAGAAGCCTTCAAGGCTTTCAGTGACCTCCTGACATCCATCAGCACACAGACATAAAGCTGCTATTTTAACTGCCTCACCTGGCATCACTCAAGAAAACACCTTCCTCCTAAAAGCAGAACTACTCCCATAGAAAAGCATCAAATATTCCTCCCCAGTAACGCAGCTTTGCAGCCCAATGCCTCTTGAGCAAAAACTATGTTCATAATGGCACACAGCATGTGAAAAAGCAAAAAAATTACCTTTCCTGTGCTGGAGAAGACAGCTGTTCGAAGGGGTTCTGGCAATCCCAGCAGCAGCTCCTACTGTGGGCTGAGTGAAGCTCTGGCTTTCTCCCCTTGTCCCTGACTGCCTGGCATCTGCACCCGTGGGGAATTTAAACCCTGTCCCAGAGAGCAGCCACCAATCCCTGCGCAGCGGAACAAGCTGAGGTCATGAGGCTGTTGGCCACCATCCTGCCCACGTTCTCATCCACTTCCTCTTTGGCTTTGTGGCTTCTGAAGCAAACAAAAGCTACTCTATGGTTAAAACATTACTTATGGGCAAGATCATTAACCAGCAGGTCTGCTGAATGCACAGCTGTTGGTATCGTGTAGGAGGGTTTTGGGGGCACATCCGCCCTCCTTTTGCAAGGAGTCAGAGCCTGGTTCCCAGAAACCCTTCACGCCCTGTTCTGTAAGGGGTAGGGATGTGTCATGTCTGCAGTGTGAGGAATGCCAAGAGTTTTGGGAACCAAGGGATGTCATAGGAACAAATCCTATGTCTGCTATCTAGCAGCAGTGTCAGATCTGATCATGGGGGTCTGTTTCAGCTGTGCCTTGCCTGGATCTGGGGGCCTCACCTGTCTCATCCATTACATGCTATAAGTCTCACAGAGGATCAAAGAATCATTAAAGTTGGAAAAGACCTCTAGGATCAGCAACTCTAACCCAAACCCATCCCTATCATGCTCACTAACCATGTCCCTCAGTTTCACATCTCCACATTTCTTGAACACCTCCAGGGTCAGTGACTCTATCACCTCCCTGGACAGCCTGTGCCATACTCTTTCCCTCAGTGTATCTGTGAAATTGCAATGAGATGTATCATTAAAGCAGAGAAAATCTTTCCATGCAGTCTTTTAGAAGGCAAAGTGTTCATAGCTGTCTTAAAGTTGTCATCTCTCTCTGCAATTTTGATCAGCAAACCACAGTATAGTTTGAGTTGGAAGGGACCTCAGAGCCAACCCACTCTAGTCTGAATCTAGGCTGATTGCCACCCAGCAAATCAAGCTGCCCAAGGGCTCCATCCAACCTGGCCTTGAGCACCTCCAGGGATAGAGCATCCACAGTAGCATACCTGGCTACTGATTCTGCAGCTTTTGAAGATGTTCACTTTGTGAGAGAGAACAGCTGATTGCCCTTAATCGTACACAGATGAGATAAGTGCTCTGTCACAGCCACAGCCACCAGGCATCCTGTACTTGCCTACATTTCGTTGTCTGGTTAGAAACTTTGGGAGGAGATCCAAGTTCTCTCAGTGACTGCTCACGACATCATGCAGACCTATCTAATGACATTTTTGATCTGATGATAGCAACAGACTGCATAATCTGCATAATAATAGAAGTGAACAGTCTAGGAGAAGATCTAGTCCATCTCTAGCACATCAGTAACTGCTTTACATGTCCATAAACACATGTCTAGATCCATGTGAATGGTGACCATCACAATTTTCATCTTTGGAGCAGTGTGGGACCCTTGTTACTTACTACCTCAGTGAATACTATCCAGAGCTTTCAGGAACAGAGATTTCCTGGGGATTTAGATGGTTTCTGTCACAGAATCATTAAGGCTGGAAAAGACCACTAAGATCATCTAGTTCAACCATCAGTCCATCTATGTCCTCTTCCAGCACATCTGCAGCTTGATGCTTCTGGAAGGCAGAGCTCTCCCTGAAGCCCCTGAATTCAGACACAGGCTTCCAGCTGCAGGTAGAAATTTTCACTTGAGCATTAGGTAGCATGGGATATGCCCAGATAAACACACATTGATGCTACTCAGTGGATTCTTCAAAACAGCACTGTTTCTCTCCCCCAGAGACTTGATGTGCCACAGGGGAGCTGTTTCTGGCTGGCAACCAGTGTTTTTGCCCACTGGGACATGACAGTGCTTTTGAGCACTATTCCCAGAGCTGGAGGGCTGTTTTGCAAGAGCTGAGCAATGACATTCATGTTTCACAGTAATTCACAAACAGGACGTGAAGTGACAGTTAGTAAAGAGCTTAATTTTATGCAAGATCAGCTGGTGCATAGATGTAGTAAATTTAGCACTCGTCTCACATCCCTCATTATGTGGTTATTCATCCTGTAAATTATTTTGCCCAGCCGAGAAATTCCTGTCCCTTGGCAGGAGGCAGTGCTCCTCATTCTCCCACTGATAAGGAACAAGCAGGGGAAAAAGAGGACTTTCACCATTTCCACTTCCTACATTGAAATTCCTACAAACTCCAGAGGGCAGGGTAACAGCAGGATCATAGAAAAATTAAGGTTGGTAAAAATCTATAAGATTATCCAGTCCAACCACCATGTTCACTAACAACGTCCCCCAGTGCCACATCCACACAGCTCTTGAACTGTTCCAAGGATGGTGACTCCACCAACTCCCTGGGCAACCTGTTCTAATGCCTCCCCACTCCTTCTCAGAAGCAACTGTTCCTAATATCCAACCTGATCTTCTCCTGAGCTCAGTTCATTGCATTTGGAAAAGCGGGAGTGCACCATATTTTGACTTTTGGGGCTATTGGAGTTTGTAATATGTAATCCGTTGCAGGTAGGTGATGCTTTCTCTTTGATGTTCTGTTAAACTCTGAGCCCTTGTCAAGGGAAAGCCCTTCCCATGATGCCCTGTCCTAAAGTAGAGCCAAACTCACTGCAGGTGAGCCCAATGTGTATTTGGCCATCCCACAGCCATCAGCATTCTGGGTGCAGGTCATCTTGGCTCTGGTATTTGCCACGGATCCCACTTAGCACACATGGGGCTGAGAAATTCCAGCTGTGCCCTGGGACAACAGAACAACATCCTCAAGAGAGAGCACTGAGTGGAACTGAACTTCACGCACAGCTTTGCAGAAGACTGCTTTTTGCACAAAGCTTTGCAAAAAGCATGGTGACTCTTTTTTTCCCCAATCTCCTGCCATCTCAGCATCCCCGTTTCCTATTCCATTGGCAAAATTTTCTCCTCCAAGAAGAGGGCACACAAATGGAAAGATCTGCATGCATAGAATAAATGTGGAAAGAACATTGCCTTGTTCTACCTTGCGAAATCACTGGAAAGTCACCCGACTCCTGTGACACAGAAGCACAGGCAGCAGAACAGCTCGCAGCACTTTTTGCACCCTGCATGAACCTGCAGTCACATTTTCATGTGCTCAAGCAGAAGTGAGCCCCAAAAATCTTGTTGTCAACCGCAAACGTAAGAATTTGTAGGGCACTCTGTTCCAGGCAAGGGCTTGGTGCAGAACAGATGAGTTACAATCATAGAGTAATTAAGGTTGGAAAGACCACCAATATTATCTAGTCCAATTGTCAGCCCATTCTCACCATGCCCGCTAACCATGTCCCTTAGTGCCACATCTTCCCTCTTCTTGAACATTTCCAAGGATGCTGACTCTACCATCTCCCTGGGCAGCCTGTGCCAATGCCTCACCACTCTTCCTAAGAACAAACATTTCCTAATATCCAACCTGAGCCTCCCCTGGTGCAACCTGAGGTCATTCCCATGCATCCTGTTGCTGATACCTGGGAGAAGATGCTGACTCCCACCACTCTACCACCTTCATTCAGACAGCTGTAGAGAGCAATAAGGTCTACCCTCTGAGCCTTCTCTTCTCCAAATTAAATTATCTCATTTCTCTCAGCTGCTTTCCATAAGACCTTTATGTGCTCCAGAACCTGTACAGCTCCACTGCCCTTCTCTAAACACACTCCAGGGCTTCGATGTCCTTCTTGTAATGTGGGGCCCACAACTGAACAGAGTACTCAAGATGTGGCCTCACCAGAACTTAGTTCAGAGGGACAATCATGTCCCTACTCCTGCTGGCTTCACTATTGCTAACACAAGCCAAGATGCTTCTGGCCTTCTTGACCAACTAGGCGCACTGCTGGTTCAGGTTCAGCCAAGCATCAACCAACACAAGCAGAACATTTTCATCCATGCAGCTCTCCAGCATCTCTGCCCCAATCCTGTAGCAATACATGGGCTTGCTGTGACCAAAATGCAACACCCAGCACTTGGTCTTGTTGAAGCTCATACAATTGGCTTCAGCCCTGATCCTGCCTGTCCAAATCCCTCTAGAGGCCCCTCCTATCCTCAGGCAGATCAATTCTTCCTTCCCACCTTTGTGTCATCTGCAGTACTTTGATACTGTGTCTGACTATTAAAAAAAGAAGTAAAGAGGGCACTGAGAAACTCAGTATCCTCTCATCCTCAGTGTTAACATGTTCCTCACTACATCCAACAAAAGTGGGAGAGACTCACTGACCTCCCTCTAGCTGTTAATATATATTTGTATAACCACTTTTCTTTAACAATGGTGGCCAGATGAAGCTCTTGCCTGGCTTTTGCCTTTTGGAGTTGGAGCAGTGGCAGGCAGGAGAGCAGGCCAGATGCCTGCGGCTGCCTGCACATAGGGCCTCTTATCTGCAGCCTGCTCCTCCAGCTCCAGGAGAGCTGAGATATGGCACAGGGCTGCCAGGATCTGCTATGACCCCACTGCTCAACCTGAACCCAGACCCAGCCATGGCTGCACACCACAAACCACCTTGCTTTTGTACAAGTTTCATGTTTTCTGTGAGTGGTTTTCATGACTTCTCCAGGACTGGAGGGGGACGGATGCAGCGCTGAGTCAGCATGAAAACAAATATCTCCCCTGGGTGCTGCGTGCCTGGAGTGGGAGGAAAAACCCAGCCGTGGGCATGGCAGGGGGAAATTAGAGAGCTGGGTACCTGGTCTGGGGAGGAAGCAGCCTGATCTGATTTTGTGGGGGAACCAAACACTGGCAGATTGTGTCAAGGCACAGAAAAGTGGCACAGCATGGTTGACAGAATGGCAGCACTGATGCTTTGAGTCCTGGTCCCCTTCTGTGCCTCCCAGTGCCTTTGGAAGGGGAGTTGTTTTGGAGAAGGAAAGAAGATAATCATATCCAGATTTAGGAAATAACATTTTGCACATAATTCTTAGTGGCTACCTAGCAAGATTGTTGGTTGAGTTTGCAGCTATAAATTTGGCAGAATAAATGGCAAACTGTGGTTGGCATATGGATGCAAAGCAGGAAGTAAGCTGTAGCTATACATTAACTAGAGAAAAGGAGAGCCTAAGAAACTTGGTTAATAAGCAGGCTAGAAAACAAACAGCAAGAAGGGGCAGCCAGCTCTGCAGACACATACACAACATTAGGGATTTGCATTAGGAACATTGGGGTCAATAAATAACAAGCCAGAACTGCATGTTGCTTACTGAGCCTTGCTTATCACCAAGAAGTCAGATGACTTCTCCTCATCCATGGAAAATGTGAGCACAGAGGGTGACACACAGTTTTGGGAAGAAACTTCCATTCTGTATGGAGAAACTCCATCTTCTAGGCCCAAAATAGCTGATGTTGAAACACAGCTTAAGTTGCAGCCAAGCGATCAACCAGGCAGCAGGAGGCAGAGCTGGGTTGGGAGCAAGGTGTTAGCAGTTGGTAGGTATGGCACAGGCTCTCCAGGGTAGTGGTCATTGCCCCAAGCTGTCGGAGCTCAAGGAGCTTTAGGTCAGTGCCATCAGACATAGGGTTTGGATTTTGGGTGGTGCTGTGTGTAGCCAGGAATTGGACTCAGCGGTACTTGTGGATCCCTGTCAACTCAGGATATTCTGTGGTTCTATTCCTATAGCACTGCTGCGCTGGGTCACAGGCACAGGTATAGAAACACACACACACAGAGTTAATATGTGACATCCCTCTCACTGGACCTAATGAAATTCTGGAGATCTGAGTCACACGGGAGTAACAAAATAAATGGAAAAAGCCAACACTCTGGATGTGTGAAATGCCAGAAGTCCTAATGCAAATAACCGAAGATCCCTGCTTGAAGCTTGAGATGGAAAGAAGAGGGCTGGATAACGTAGAATTTCCGCCAAAGGTAACTACAACTAAAGCACAGTAGCTTCCTGGCAGCTATCCCAGGAAGACATTCAGACTCTCATTCTACCTGGCATCTACTTTCAAATCACTTTCAGCAAGGTAATTTAGGCTGGATATCAGGAAGAAATTTTTTATACTAAGGGTGGTGAGGCAGTGGCACAAGTTGCCAAGAGGGTTGGTGGATGCCACATCCCTGAAGATATTCAAAGTCAGGCTTTTTGAGCACCTGATAGAGAGGTAGATGTCCCTGGTAATTGCAGGGGAGTCCGTCTAGGTGGCCTTCAAGGGTCCTTTCTGATGCAAACTATTCTGTGTTAATATTAATTTTGTCCCTGCCCATTCTTGCAGTGTTGCTGCACAGGATAAACTGGTCCTTGCTGATCATGCATTTATCACTCCTGGGGAAGGTTTAGAAAAGGATCACTGGTGCCACATCACTTTGCCCATCAATTGTCAGCTCATGGTTCAGCACCGCCTACACATCAGACATGGCAATGATGCCTGAGAGAAGTTCAAATCTCACCCCTAACCCACAGCTGTGCCCACGTTTCTCTCAACACACTGATTTCCCATCAGCTACTACTCTCCAGGAAATCTCGATCCGCGCAGAACCTGCCCTAATGAGTGCGGGGGAAATGGGGCTTTCCAATGCAAACAGCAGGCGGTTGGCTTGTTTGTGTTTTTCTTTCAGTGCAGTAATCTCTAGCAGGACAGTCTAGGAAGGCAGAGGAGAAACGTGTCTTCTGTGAAATGTAATTAACATGGTGATCTTCCTGTCACAAGGTATAATTCCAAATAGAACCCAAAGCACAAGAATGGGGCTATTTTGAGCTACGGGCTGTGCATTTCAAAACAGCGCAACGGGTTTGGTCTGTAACACTGAAGAAGGGCAGACGTCTCTCTGCCTTCCTGTTTAGGGCAGCGGTCTGGGACGGGCTGCCACAACCTATAATGACAGCTGGCCTGCTGCTCCTTTCTCCCCGTCTATAAATGCAATTCTCCAAAGAGTAAACATATGCCACAACATGCGCGTGCTTGTGAGCTTCAGCTGGACACAACAAACCCCGTTCTGATCTCAGGTAGTTGTAAAACCCACGTACAAACACTGCTCCCCACAGCCCTCACATATACGTGTCTGCATGCACAGCAATGTGGGATGTTCCTGCAAGATTCTAGAAATCAGCCCACAGAGCTGAAAAAAACATCCACCACTTCCTACCTTGTTCCTCAAAGGTGCTACAGACATTACAACTGAATCCTCTGATGTGCATTTCTCATGTCCAGGAACCTTCCTGGGAGGAGGTTTTTGGCGGAGATGATGCAAACCAATCCACAGTATGGGGAGAAAAGAGATGGCAAAAGTACTCCCAGATATGCCTGGCGTGATGGGAGGACTGGGGTGATGGGACACAGTGTGGTGGTGGGATGTGGGGTGGAACCAGGAGCAGTGGTGGTGGAACAGGGTGGGGGGACCTGAGTGTCAGTGGTGGTAGTGATGATAGGACCTGGAGTGTTGGTGGGAAGATCTGGGTAGTGAGACGCAGGTGCTGGTGGCGTTGGGATATGAGGTGAGTTCTTGAGTGCTGGTGGTGGGACCAGGGTGATGATGGAAAGATATGGAGTGGTAGCAGGACCAAAGTGATGGTGGGACATGGGTTGGAACTTTGGAGCAGTGGTGGTGGTGGTATATGAGGTAGAACATGGAGCAGTGGTGGTAGCACTATGGTGATAGTGATACAGCTGGGGTAGTGGAGGGAACCTGGGGTAGTAGTGGACCCACCCGCTGCTCGCTACTGCTTTGGTGGCCCCAGCATTGCAGATCTCCAGACTGGGCTTGCAAACAGGCTGATGGCCTGGGAAAAGGAACAGCTGCTGCCCTCCCGAAAAGCAGGGGAGGGGCTTCCTGGGGGCTAAATAGCTGTGGGGCAGGGAAGTCCTGGGGAGGTTTTGAGCTTTTCTTGGTGCAGCTGTGTGTGTTGCCTTGGGAAGGAGTGACACCTGACAAAACTGGATGTTTTATCTGCTGGGGCTGCAGCCAAAAATCAGCGCACATGATGAGGAAGGTGCTGAGATGCTGAACATGAGCGGCAGACACGATGGTTTCTGCGGAGTACTGCAGCGTGGATGTTGGGCTTCCTTCCTGCATGGGGAGTGACAAGAAACCCTACAGTACTGCCTCAAACGCCACCTGGTGACAGCTCCCAACCCAGGGACACCACTGGGACCAGCGATGGAACGCGTCACAGCTCCATAAACCAGGGCTTCCCCCAGCATCTACAGTCCCACTGAGCCAGCGAGCACATTGTGCCAATGGCAGTCATACTCTGCTGGAATGCCCCAGTAAGCAGCCTTTCCTCGGGAAACTTGGAAGGGTTGGAAGGGTTCCTTCCAACTCAAACAGTTCTATGATTCTATGAAACACGCAGCTCAGCTCTGTGCTTTAACCCCGTTCCTAGGTGGTGTGTAGGCTGAGGAGCGCTCGCCCACCAAAACGTTTGCCCACTAGATGGTGCCCAACGCTCGCTAGTGGCCATAGCCAGCATGGGGACAAGCTTGGGCTGGGGACGGAATTAGACAAATGGCAGCCATAGTGACAGAAATGCCTTTATTTCTTCAGAAGCACGATGAGGTTGGAGGGCTTTTCTCCCCACGGTTTTCCTTGGATACAATGCTATCCTACACCGCCGAGAGGGTGCTGCATCACCCTGACACTTTTGAGGGCACTCCTCAGAAGGATCCCCGGCCATGGGGATACCCTCTGACCCCGTCATCCTCTTCAGCGCTGTCGCTGTGGCTGCCCCACTGCCCCTCATAAGACTGGCTGCTGTCGGCGCTCCAGGGGTCAGCGTGGGCTGCGTGGGGCTGCAGGGGGCTGCCCACCCCACTGAGGCCATACAGCGCCCGCTCATGCAGGCGCAGCCGGTCGGCATGCCTCACCTGCTCCACCTGCCTGGAGTGCTCCAGCTCTGTCAGGCCCCCCATCCTTTGCCCTCCGTGCAGGTGGGCAAAGCCTCCTGTCACCTTGCTGCCCCTAGTGTTCTGGGCCTGGGGGTAGGCGCTGCCCCACACCCAGGGGTCCCTTGGCACATCTGGGGACTTTCCCATGGCATTTCTTTTGTCCCCATTATAGGCTCTGCTGGGAGCTGGCCTGGCCACCCCCAACACTCCAGGTGCTGGTGCTGCCCCTGGCCAAACCCTAGCCCGGTGCCCCTCTGGGGCCACAATTCCCCCCACGGTGTTGGGTGCTGGTGCCACCTCTGGCCTCGCTGCTTGTCCAAGCCTGGCTGACTCTGGTCGCATCCTGGCCCTGTGCCTCTCTGAGGTTACTGTTTTTCCCACCATGCTGGGTACTGGTACTACTTCTTGCTGAGCCCTGCTCCTGTGCCTCTCTGGGGCTGCTGTCTCCACTGTGCCAGGTGCTGATGCCACTTCTGGCAGGGTCCTGATCCCATGCCCCTCTGAGACCACCATTCCTCCCACCATACCAGGTGCTGGTGCCACCTCTTGTTGGGCCCTAGCCCTCTGTCTCTCTGGGCCTGCTGTCCCAACCTCCCTGCTCTCTCCTTGCCCTGCAGTGGCCCTCTGGCTCCCTTTCCCAAATGGTGTGCTGGCAGCAGTGCTGCAGTCCCCCGTAGTCAGCCCTGAGGAGGCTGTACCTCTGGCACCCTGAGTTGTCATGGTAGCAGGAAGGCTATACTTCCCCACTGGCCTCTGCCCGCTTCTCCCCTTCCCACTTTGGCCACCGACTGCCATGGTGACAGTGGCATCATCACCAGTTCTCTCCCGAGGGCTAGGGACCCCCAGATCTTGTCCACTGTGGATGGCAGTGGCACCATCCCCACTGTTTCCCACAGAAGGGTGGCCCCCAGGCCTGCTGGCGGCACTGTCCCCGTGATGCAGGGTGGCCATGGTGGCTGATTCCTCAGGGTATCCCTGAGGTATGGCCGTCACTGCCATAGGGATGACATTGGCCTCTCTGGTAGCACCAGTGCTGCCCACACTGCTGTCATTCTCACCCACTTGAATGTTGGCTCTTCCAATGAAAATCTTCACCTCATCTTCTGGAGAGATATGTGTTTCACCGTCCTGCCCCTGGGTGATGGTGACAGCGTCTACATCAGGGATGTATGCAAACTCATCTATGCCTTCCGCATCCACATGGACATCCTCCTTCTTGGTGACAGAAGTGATGGCAGAGTCTCCTGTCCCCATGGTGCCCGCTTGCCCTTGGTCGGGCGCAGTGGCATGGCTGCTGTCCTCACCCCAAACCCCTTCAGAATCGGTGGCCCTCTCCCTCCCTGCTGTCACAGCCCCATCCACCAGGACACCCAGTGTAACACCGTTACCACCAATGCCATCTCCATGAGGTCCACCAGGGCGGGTGCTTTGGGGGAGGCCATCTTCGCCATCGATGATCTCCCCCAGCAACATCGAACCCATGTCACCACTGCCTTCCACACTGGTCAAGGTGGGATACACACCATTGCTGTCACCAATACTGGGGCGCAGAGCACGGCCTTCCCCTTTGCTTGCTGGAGTGATGTGGCTGTGGGGCTTGGGGCTGTCTTTGTCCTCCGGCACATGGCTGCTTCCAGTACCTTGCCCCGGGGCCTCCCCATCCACCTTACCCAGCCAGCGGCCGTGGATTGTGCCCTGGTGGTCACCTTCTTCTTTCTGTGGGAGCATGGGGAGGGTGAGCACAGGGCAACAGGAACACCCCAGCATCCCATTCTGTGCCCCCATCCTGCTCACCTTGACCTGTGTCTGGTTTCTCCGCGTGAAGAAGGAGTACATGTACTTGAAAACATAGAAGCCGTGTTTGGTGTTGCAACCTTTCAGCAGTATCTTGGGTGAAAGAAAAAAAAATTATTTCCTTCCATCACTTACATGCCCAGCGTGTCTCCATCCCATCTCACTCAAGTCCTGCTTTTCTCCCTTTCCACACCCATTTTACTGGAATGTGATCTACCTGGTGCTGTCCAGGGCAGTCTCCTCTTGCCCTGGCTGGAGGTGGCACCTGCAGGCAGGAAAGTATCAGCATTAGATGAGTATTCAGTGGGGTGATAAATGAAGTAATCAATGGGGTATATAATGGAATATTCCAATAGGTTAACTGACATGTAAGTTAATAAAGTATTAGATGAGGTATTTGATGGGTAGTTAATAGGGTAGTTGATAGAGAAGCTATTGGGATATGTAACGGTTTACTTGATGGGTCAGTTAATAGGGTATTAGATGGGGTTTTCAATGGGGTAGTCAACAAGATATTTCATGGGGATAATTAAGGGAGTATTTGAGGGGGTAGTATATGGGGTATATGATAGGGTTATTGATTGGAGTATGGGTATTTGATGGAGTAGCCAATGGGATATTTGACAGGAGTGTTCAATGGGGTGTTGAGTAAGATAGTTAATGGGATATTGGATGGAATATTCCATGGGATGTTAGATGGGGTATTTGACTGAGCAGTTAATAAGGTAGCTGGAGTGTTGAATGAGATATTCTGTGGAGTATTAGATGGGATATTGAATGGGGTATTCAATGGGATATTTAATAAAGTAGTTAGTGGGATAATTAATGGGATGTTGGATGGCATATATGATGGGACAGTTAATGGGGTAGTTAATGGAGTATTTTACAGAATAGTTGATGGGGTATTAGATGGGACATTGGATGAGCTATCCAAAGGGATAGTTAATAGAGTAGTTAATGGGGTGTTGAATGGGGTAGTTAGGAGGGCAGTTAATGGGGTACAGGACAGAGTGGTTGATGGAGCAGTTAGCGGGACATTAGATGGGCTATTCAATGGGGCGTTGGAAGGGGCATTCCCGGAGGCAGTGCTATACTCACGGGCGTGGGCAGCACGGTGCCCAGCAGGCAGAGGCAGAGGCAGAAGAGGGCTGCGCGCATCCTGGCTGGCTCCTGGGGGCACAGCATGACCCGCTGTGAGGTGCAGCCCTGTGCTGCGGACTGAGGGCAGGGGGGAGGCAGGTTACCTGTGCTGCTTGGAGCCCAGTTCTGCAGGCGATGCTGGGGGCTCTGCACCCTGTGCTGAAATTTAAAGTTACCCAGCAATGCCCAGAGCCAATCAGCTCCAGCCCAGGGCCATTTGTCAAGGTCCGCGGGTGCCGGGGGGGAGTAATTTCCATCTAAAAATGTGCCTGTGGTGGCAGGCAGCTATCAAATGTTCCACCTGGCCGCACAAACAGAAAGCGTGATGTATAAATATCTGCCCCAGGGCCACAATTGCTTGATAATTAGTGCGGCACCCAGCCAGTCCTGCTGCTGTGGGGACAGGGCCATGGGAATGCTGGGGCTGACGTGGGGACCAGACCCTGACGTTGGCAGCCACCCCAGGGTCTTATTGGTGCATTTGTGGTTGCGGGTCTGGGCAGGGTGCAGTGTAGTGAGGTTATTGCCTGAGTATTGCCTTGCCTCTGCCATTGGATGCTGCATTTATCCCACTGTGCCCCAAACCACTTTTTTGGAGAGGACCACATTGAGGTGCTTTCCGCTGGCTGGTACAAGGCAATGTGCAAAGTTCACACCCCAAACAACCAAAACCCCATGGTTTGCAGGGATCCCCAGGGCGCACACAACATGTGGTCAGAAGCAAACCAAGCCTTGTGCACGAGCTTCACTTGTTGCTTTATTGCATTTCTGCGATACATGGATGACAATACTCAGGCCAGGGCGGTGTTGTGTGTTCCACCACTCACTCACTGGCTGTAGTAGTAATCCTGCCCATAGATGTCATAGCCATGCCCCTTGTAGTAGCCGTACTCATCCTCATAGGCACGGTAGCTGTCCCCACGTGCTGGCTCCTCCTGGTCCCCATAGCTGCTCTCAGTGGGACCTTCATCCCCGCGGGCTCCCACTGTCACTTCATACTCCCACTGCTCCCCAGCTGTTGTGGCCTCAGAGTGCTGCCCATCACCCAGTGTGGTCGCCTCATCCTGTGCAGTGGTGGCAGCAGTAGTGGTGGCTTCAGCTTCCTCCTCCTCCTCTTCTTCCTCTTCCTCCTCCTCCTCATCATCCTCCTCCTCCTCAGCCACTGCAGTGCTGTTCCCATGGGGTGCTTCTGCCGTGGTGTTGGTGCTGGTCCCATTGACACTGACATCCTGCTCCTCTACCTCTTCCTCCTCCTCCTCTTCCTCCTCTTCCTCATCACTGTCCTCATCGCCCGAGTCACCCCGTGTGCCCTTCTGGCCCCCTTTGCAGCCCTGCAGCACACAGGGACAGGGCAATAAATAACCCAGCATCAGCCACACCTCAGGGCTCTGAATTCAGAGAGCTTACCTGATGGGTGGATGCAGCATCACCTCCCAGCCCCCCATCACTGGGGGTCAGACCCTCACCTGCTCCCTGAGTACCTGCATGGGACGGTGCCTGTGGAGTGAGGAGGAAACACAACAAGAGGCTCACACTCATCCAAAAAGCTGGGGGATGGTTCAGATGCAAATCCCTGAGTTTCTGCATGCTGGAAGCCTATACTCACCCCCCCTTCCTCCTCCTCCTCTGAGCCGTCCCCCTCTTCCTCCGAGGAGTCACTGCCCTACGTGAAGGGAGAGTAGAGCCATTGCCATCAGTATCATGAGCATCACAGCCTCAGCCCAGCGGGGGCTTTTTGAGGCAATATCCCTGCACATGAGGCTGGGACCCACGGAACCCTATGGACCCACCTTGTAGCGATGCAGCGGCGGGTAGGCGTAGCGGTACAGGTAGTACCGGTGCCGGCTCTTCAGCACCTGCCAGGAGAGGAAGGGAGTCAGCCCCACAGCTTGGGGGGCCGCAATGCTCCAGCACCGTGGTGGCACAACCATACCGCATTCTCCTCTGAGTCGCCTGCCCGGGCTCTGCGCAGCCAGCTCCTCACCGAGAAGGCAGAGGCGGTGGCCAGCAGGCAGGCAAGCAGCAGCGCCGTCCTCATGGTGCCACTGGGCCAGCACTGATTTCTTGTGGCCGCTGCCCTGTGGGTTATAAGGCAGTTGCGGCCCCCCCTCCCCGCCACAGCCCGTCACCGCCCTGCACTGGCTCTGCCCGCCCAGAAAACCCCCAAATTTTGAAGTGCCCTGCTGCCAGAAGGGATGCACCACAGCACTTAATTGAGGGTCTGGCCAGGGCTGGAGGGTATAATAATGTGCTGGGCCTTGGTTAAAATAAATATTGGGAAATCTGGTTTGGGGATTGTTTTCTTTTTCTTTTTCTTTTTTTTTCTTCTTTTTTTTTTGCCACCTCCCTTTTTGGGAAATTCTGCCACTGTAAAGCAACCCCCCCCAAAAAAAAGAAAGAGTGACCTCACCACAGTCCCTTGGGTGAAAACATCGATGGAGAACAGGCTGAGAATGCAAGCAGAGGAGACTGCCTGGAGACATCTCTTTCTGCAACATGAGGAAGAGACCACATGGTCCCAACCTCCCATGGGGTGACACGGGCTGGGGATGCGCTGCTTCCCATCAGTGCAGGTCAGACCACGCTGATTTCTGTCCTTGCCTTCATCCCAACGTGGTCTTGGATGTTTTGGGGAACAGCTCATGCCGTTCCCACATCTGAGTGGGGCAGAGAAGTCCCCGTGGCCACCCAGAGGTCCAGTGGCCCTGGTGCCCCCAGTGACCACCCTGTTCCCATCCCCAAAGGCGCAGCTGCCCATGGTGTCCCTGCAGTCATAATTACAGGGGACGCACAGGGCTGGCCACAGCTTTCAGCCAACACTGCCTCTGGCCAGGAAAAGCCACAAAAGAAATAAAAATAAAAGGAAATATCTTTAAAAAGCAGTGCGGTTTTCCAGTGCCAGCACTGCACTCGCTGCTAAAGAGGTGAAAAATGTGGAGCTAGATGGGCAAAATGGGGATGGGCATCAACAATGGCGATGGAGATGGAGACAAGCACAGCTTGCTGAGTTTGGAGTCTAAATTTAATTGGAGAGTGCTGCCAGGGGTGATTTTTAATGTAATTAGAGGGACACTGGTTTAAAAAAGGAACTTTGACTCTAAAAGCACTGATTTCACCCAAGATCCCTAAAAAAAGCCGGGGCATAATGACCGCATACCCACTGCCTATTTTAGCTGGCAAGGCAGAGCACGGTCTGGCACCAACCAGCCCCATGTCCCTGTGGTGCCACACGTGGGGCTCGGCCCCACAGAGCGCAACCCAACACCTACAGGCTCCACAATGGGCTCATTAGGGCAGGTGATGACGAACGCAGGGCCCCCCAGGAGAAGGAGGAGGAGGAAGGTGAGGGCAGCCTGTGCTCTGTCCCATGGAGCCATGTCCCATCCCGGTGCTACCCAGCACGTTGCAGTGCGCGGTGGGTATTTTTGCAGCATGGTGAGGCGGTGCCACCTCCCTGCAGCTATGCTGGCAGGAAACCTCAGCACCAAAAATAAGCACAGCAAACACAGGCAGGAGCGCACGGTGCTTGGCTAAATGCATCAGGCCGTAGGTATGAGCATCTGACCTGGCTCTTTGCATCAATTCAATCTGTGTTTTATGCCATTTCCCACGTTACGTGGCAGGAAGACAGGTGAAGGGAATTAACGCTATGTGTAGTGCTGCAGTAGTTCCGGATCCAGCAGCAATACGGAGCTGCAAGGCATGGACAAGGAGCTGAGTATGTCAGGAAAGTGTTTTTACTAAGAGGGGTTTGGAAGTTCATGCACCGCAATGGACTTCGTGTGCTGTAAATAGACTTGGTGTATTGCAGGGGCTATGCTGTGCTGCAGCAGATCCCACACACAGGAGAAACGTGGGTCAGCACCGGCTCTCAGCTGGCAGAAGGCTGGTGCTGGCACAGCTCTGCTCCAGATTCAGCTCTGATACACAGAAACCTGATCCCAGACAAAGAGTCAAAGCAGTGCCTCTATCCAGCTACGCACTGAAACCACTGTTCATGTCCCCTCTGCCCAGCCATGACCCCGAGTCGCAGAGAGAAGCAGCAGCAGAGCTGCAGCACTGGGGTCTGATGGTTTTAATGTGAATCAAGGACATACACAGGATACATTTCAGCATGGAGAGATAAGTGCCGTGGACACAAAGAGGTTACAATCGAAGGCTTTCTGTACATTTCTTACAAAATATTACATACGCCCCCCCCCCCCCCCCAGTGTGGTATGATGTGCACCGGCATGATGCTGTGTGTTGCTCCCAGCAACAAGGGCAAGGGGAGAGTGTTGGGATGCCCCCACCTGCAGGTCAGGACTCGGGATTCCCCACAGCTAGCCCCACCACTCAACTGCCCACATGGCCAGCCCTCACCCTGTCTGTTTGCAGAAGCAGAGGCTGACCCAACTCCACCACCACAAACAAATGATGCAGCAGTGCCATCAGTACCCATCCTGGCAGTCATCATCATCGAGCTCGGCAGCCTGCTTCCTGTGGTAGGCACCCGGCCGCCGCCTGCGGTTCTTCAGGCTGCGCAGTGAGCTGGCATCCCCACGGCTGGTAGCCTCTTGGGAATGCTCCTCCTCCTCCTCATCATCATCATCCTCCTCCTCCTCCGGGGAAGCACTGTTGGTGCTCTCTGTGGATGTGCTCTCTTCACTCACTGTCTTGTCCTCCTCACCCTCACTGTCCTCCTGGCTGCCCTCTGGGGATGAGCTCTGGCTCTCAGTTGACGCACTTGGAGCATCCTCGTCAGGCTTGGAGACATCTTCCTCTGTCTCCAAGCTGTCCTCTTTGGACCTGCTCTGTTCCTCCTCAGTGTCAAGGTCAGACATTGTACTTTTGTTCTCTGCAGACACCTGCTCCTCCCTGCTGCTGCGTCCTTCGGGTGTGCTCACCACCTCCTCTGAACCGTCCTCTGCAGACTCCTCATCTGATGCCTCCTGTGATGGGCTGTCCCCATCCTCCTGTGATGGGCTGTCCCCATCCTCTTGGGACGGACTGTCCTCATCTTCTCTGGATGGACTGTCCCCATCCTCCTGGGATGGACTGTCTCCATCCTCCCTGGACCTGCTGGCCTTGCTGTTCTCCTGTGAGTGACTCTTCTCCTCACTGTCTTCCACAGAGTTGGTGTCCTCAATCTCTGGGGATTGGCTGTCTTTGTCCTCCCAGGGGCTGCCAGAGTTTCCTTGGCTGCGATGCCTGCCACCCAGGCTTTCGAAGACTGAGGGGTCATCACCCTGCATGCCTTCACTGCCCAACCCAATGCTCTCCGCATCATCCTCTTGGCTGCTGCTGCTGCCTCCTCCCCACCTGTAGCCGCCATGGTATCGGATGTGGCGGCGAGGGGCCATTGCACTCTCACTGCTGCTGCTGCTGCTACTGTCACCATGTCCTCCAGTGTCCCCAGTGCCGTAAGCAGGCCCTTCACCCTCTTCCTTATCCTCATCAAAGGTGTCATCCCCGCTGTCATCCTCCTCATCCCCAGGCCAGGCAGGCAACCCGTTGTGCTCAGCAAGGTCTCGCTCCACATGGTTCCCAATGGCCACGTCCGCATCACCGGTGTCCCATGGCCCTACGCCGGCACGGAGGCGTCCATGGTCTTCATCACCCAGGAGAGGACCCAGTGCATTTACCACATCCCCTGGTGCTGCATCCTGTGGGCAACACAGCATGTTGGGTGCCCAAGCATCACCGCATCCCTGCTGCTCCCAACCACAGCCCCATAGCGCTTCCCAGCTCACCCCTTGGGCTTGGATGATGGGAGTACAAGGCAGAGGGACGGCCCTCCTTAGCCATGGGCAGGCATGACTTTGGTCTTTAACAACTTGTCATCTCGTACAGATACAAGTATATGGAGGCTTTGAGCTCAGGGAAGCCCAGGCCACAGCAGTTTGGAGCACAGAAACTCCTATTTTTTATCAGTATGAGCACAGCATGGCATATCAGGTTAGCAGAAATGGCATGAACTGAAGCCCCTCCAGTTCTAATGGCCTAAAGCAGTGGGCAAAGCTCCCAGACCCACAGCACTGCTCCCCATCGACACCTCATAAAGAACAGCCTACATCCATGGGCACACCACCTTACCTCAGGCTCTTGGGACACGGAGAGATGGCCAGGCACCTACACACAAAGAGAAAACCTTGGGTCAGTTTGGGGCAGAGCCAGCATGTCTGAGAGGAGAGCCAACTGGATTCGGAGCAGAATCAGCTGGTTTCAGGGCTGTGCTGGGTACTTACAGGGTGGGCGCGGGCTGCAGCCCACAGCAGCAACATCAGCAGCACAACCTTCATCCTGCAGCTGAGGTGTAGAAGCGTGTGGTGCTCGTGCTGCTGTCCCGGCACGGCTGCCTGGCATTTAACTGCTGCCCGGGGCCATGGACAGCCAATGGCACTGGGGCCAGGCACGGAGGTGTCAGCGGGAAACGGCCTCCCACGCTTCCTCCGGCGGGACGCCAGCCCCAAAAACAGCTGCTGGTGAGGGGGGGGGGGGGGGGGGGGGGGGGGGGCCCCCCCCCCCCCCCGGGTGTTGAGCAGCCAGCCCGGCCCTGTGTTTTCCTTGCTAAATTTACCCCCTCAGTGCACACTTCCAGGCGTGACGTGCAGGAAATGAGGCACCCACACTGGACCCCGGCCCTCAGATGTATAGTGTGGGGCAGGGGGAGGGAACAGCAATAGGCACAGGTCCTTATGGGCATACAGTGTGTGGATGTACCAGCGGATGGATACATCCAGCAGTCACTCCAAGGTCCCCTGCGGCAAAGGACTGGGACCAGGACCATGCCCATGTCCCTGGAGTGTTACGTGCATTTTCTGTATCACACCATTACACCCCTCCTCCGTCTCACCCTGCAGATGAGGTGGGATGTGTTTTCCTCTTGACCTGTGACCAAATTATACCCCTGGCCCCCGCCAGATGTGAGCATATATCACCAGCCTTATTTTAGGCGCCTCGAACAATTACCACCTGCTGTTGTTTGGCTCTTGGCATCTGGCCTGCATCTAACTCAACCCCTGAAGACCCAGCGCCAGTGAACACAAAAACAGGCAATGCACAGCCAAACCCCTGCAAAACAGAACACAGCTCAAAATTGGACTAAAATGCCCCAAATTCCAGGCATAGACTGCAGCACCTCTGTTCACCACCTTTCCCCAGGATAGAGATACCTGAAAGAGAGCCATGGTTGTCACTGAGCTCTGCCATCATCATGCTAACCTCCAGCTAAACGCATTGCTGTAGCTGGGCAGAAGCATGGCCATAGCGACATCCTCACACCCTAGTGGGAAGTAAGCAGAAGTGTGCCCACCTGCACACTGATGAGGTGTGGAGGTGATGGCCCTCTGCTCCCTCAAAAAATGGTGCAAATAGAATCATAGAACCATTAAGGTTGGAGAAGACCTCTTAGATCCTAAGTCCAACCACCAACCCATCCACCATGCCCACTGACCATGTCCCTCAGCACCACATCTCCACAGTTCTCAAACACCTCCAGAGACAGCAGCTCCACCATTTCCTTGAACCCTCAATCCTAAGCTTTGAGCGTCAGAGGGACAAAAGAAACATAAATACAGTGAATGAAAGGGCAGCTGGAAATGCTGCTCCCAACCTCTGAGCATCTTGACCACACGCACCAATCCAACCCCAGCCCCTGGGCTGGTGTTCATGTTTCTGTTCACGCCAGCTGTCTCACATCACCTCTGGGGACCATGGGGTCCAAGCATGGTGACGCTACATGCACTGTGTTTCGCTGGACAGAAATGGTCACCAAAAAGTGCTTTATGCGTAACACTGCACATTACACTGCTCCAAATGCCTCATTAATGCAAACACACACACACACCTCAACACCAAAGCACATCGTGACATCTCACATCTACTGAGTCAACATAGCTCAGAAACTTTCAGGTTACATCCGTATCTACCTGGTGCTGGCTGAACCACCCTTCCTGTTCTTGGTTTTGTTTTGCTTTTTTTTAATACATCTTTTTAAGAATTCACTCCACTTTGGCCAATATAGAGCATTAGTTGAGTCAGTCTGGCTGAGGGGCAAAAAATAGCCATCTCTCTGTCTGCACTTTAAAATAGCTCCTCCCCAACGGGAGTCAAATGTTCCCGGTTCAGGAGGGATGTTTATTTCTCTCCCTCTTTTTTAAACTTTTAATTTCAGCTTGCGTAGGCAATGTGGTCAAACACAACACAGCCCAGCACTGCGGCTCAGGGGCGACAGACTCAAGTCTCTAATACAGAGAGCACAGCACACCCCGGAGGACCAGCACTCGATTTAGCAGTCACATACAGGCAGCAGCAGCAGTGTCGGAGTCACTTCCCGCTCATCACCTCCATACCTTGCAAGTATGTGAGGACCTGAGTCCTGGCTGCTGTTCTTTCTCATCTCCCGTCAGGAAAATCATGTTACAAACACAGCTGAAACAGGTTTATTCAAAAGTGATAATGAAAAAAAGAAAAAAGAGAAGCAATGCACAACAGCAAAGAGATGATTGGTTTTGACAAACAGAGTTCCCCCTTGGGCTGGCTTTGTGCTATGCAAATAGGGCACAGATCAGTACTGCAAGGAGGGATGAACCCAAGGAATCCTTGTGGCCACAGCCAGGAATTCCTACAGTTATTTTAATAAAGAGCAAGAAGGGGGGAGTAGGACACTGGGATTAGATGAACCATGAAAGCACCTTGTGTGTATGGCTCTACCTTAGTTGTAGAAATGTAGATGATGAAGTAAGTAGACTTAAAAACCCTCTTCTTCTTCTTCTTCTTTTTTTTTCTAATCTTATTCTGCATGTGCTTGTTTTCATTTTCTTTTTAATGAGATGCCACATTTTGTTGATGTTTTTCCCCTCACTAAATTCTTAGGAAATAGCTCAGCTAGAAAACACTCATTGTCAGCTCATACGTATTTATTGTCACGCTCTCATTGAGTGTGAGTGTAGACAGGGCATAGGAGAGTGCCATCTCTCATTAAGAAGTGTAAGTTTTAAATTTCAGAAAGCCATACGAACACTTACTTACTCAGACTGTAAGAATTCCAGTCTGAGTTCTGGACGCCCTCAGGAGGCATTTGAGTTTTCATTCCTTGGGGGTAAAATGGACAGATGGAATCAAATACTCATTTAAGTTGGTACAGAGGACAAAATTTAACCCCTCATATAAACCAGCATTATACAGTCCCTATAATTACCACTGCAATTATGCTCATAGCTCCATCAGCACTGTCTGGTTGAACATAGACCCAAGCCCCTAGCAAGCCCTAGAGAAGGCACATCAGACTCCAAATGCTTTCACACCATTTTTTCCCTTCAGTAAATTTTTAAAAAAGAAAAAAAAAAAAAAAAAAGCATAGACACATAAGCAGATATTATGGATACAACCACTGGTGTATTTACACAATTTCTTTACGTATTCTAAAGACCACCTGAATTTCAAGGTGTTTGCATTATTCCTAATGCAGTGTAAAGCAAATCTGACAGAAAAGTCAGGTCTTTGACTTGCTTTATTTCAGAACCAGGGCCGGCACTGAGGTTATATTGCACTTGACATACAGGAAACCTGTGAATCCATCTTTTGCACCTGGTATGCAAATGGTGGCTCAACACCACTCCCTTGTGGGCACAGGTGTGAAGGTCTATGACTGCACTGAGCACACAGATGAGCACAGCTCCAATAACAACAAACCTGTCCATGCAGTTCCTCCTACCTGGCAATAAAACACAAGACAGTTGTTTTACTAACACAAGCTTCCCCCAGCTCATCCTCCTCTTACTTTGCTGATGTTCATTTACCAAGTGTTCAGTCCCAAGTCTACAGACATCAGAAAGCATCTTGCCACTGACCTGGCTCCTGGGCACACAGGCAACAAGCACAGCCCTGAAATGCAAACTGAAGCCAAGGCAGCAATGCAAACTATGGGGACTGCTGGCATAACACAGGTATGCAATGAGGTCTTGACCTTCTACTGCCAAACCACCATAAATACTGCCACACACCTTGCCAGCTGTCACCTCCCCATCAGACACACTAGCATCCAATCCATTGTCCCACGTCAAATACAAGTGGGGATAAGATATAATTATTTGGTTTCCAAGTGATATCATCTAATGAGTCACAACAGTAATTTTGAGGTTGCAGTCTTCCAGGGAAGCAGCCACTTAGCTTCTTTCCCCCCCTATATTTAACCCTGACAAGTACAGCACCTCTTCTTGGGCCTGGATCCATCCATCCACAAACAAAAGCATTCCCTACAATGACCCCTCTGGCACAGCAGGGCTTGCTATACACATTCCCAGTAAAACCAGTCAGATATTGCAAAGAGAGATGTTTGTGGCATACCATAAAGCTTTGAATAAATAAGAAGGATCATCTTTTTTTAAATGCACAACAAAAGGAAAAAACATAAGCTCTGAAAGCTCACCTCTCCCTTCAGACGCTGACTAGCCGACAGGACAGCAGAATTTCAACTCCAATAGGCATCAATCAGTTTCCAGGCAGAGAAGCAGAGATAAAAGAAAAAGGGATTTATAGAGTTTCTCATGGTATTTTGTCAAAGTTTTATTTTCTGCTTGGACTACAGAAACAGGGCTTGGCAGTGATATTGTTCCTTTTTTTTCACTTGTTTGGATTTATTACCAATAAACTCTGTAGTTGGCCATACAGAAGTTAAGTTTTTGTACAGTGTAGGAGTGGATCCAGCTGCATCTAGGTCCTTACCTTTGTGGTTCTGGGGTTAAGAGAGCAATAAGGTCCCCTCACGACACAAAGGTAGGGCCTCCTGTACAAAGATACTGAATCTTTGTGCAGTAAATAATCAAGTGCATCCAGCCATCTCCAAACTTGTTAGACCACCGTGTTGCATTATACCAATAAACATACTCCTGCTTCTCTTGCAAGTGAGGTGCACAGTATAGTTGTTTCCATACATAGCAGTACAACTTGCAGATTTTCACACATACACCAACTCCCTCTGCTAGCATCATCACTATCTGAGAGATGGCACAGCCATGGCAACAGCACTAACACAGGTAACTCAGGAATTATGCAAGACTCCAAGACTGATTTTTTAAAAAAATTACTTATTTATTATTATTTTTTTTAATTTAGAGCTTTGCTTTTCTCTCTTTTTCTTTCTTTCCCTCCACAGACTTGCATGCGCATCGCACGGTATACTGAAATAGCTCTGCAAAACTTAGCAAGGACCAGCATGCTCCTTGCTTTACTTGCTTGCAGCCAGGCAATGTGACTGTCCCAGCTGATCTCTTGTTCAGCTCTTTTGGGGCCAGAGTGACAGAAACTATTGCACCCATTCCCTTTGGTACCCCTCCCCCTGAAAGGCTAAATACGCCCTTCCCACACTATTGCTGAGCCCCACTGGCCCAGAGCCTGCGAGCACTGAATGCTTTTTCTCATTCGATTAATTCAGCAGAATTTCACTAATTCATCCCCCAACCTCTGCACCTCATCCAGTGGATGCCCAGGACCGTGCATCATTTCGTTTTACTGAGATCCAGAGTCAGACCTTCCTCCTCAGAAGCTCACAAAAAACACGCTTTCTGAAAGATTCCATATTCAATGCCAAAATACACCACGAGAAAAATCTGCAAGGCTCACGGACTTCCAGTGCACCAGTGGCTAACCAAGTAGGAACACCTCCTCTACTGCTATGGTACTGTTTCTTATTAATTTCTTAGTTAAAACCTTAAATGTCTTTTATGTAATCCTCTATTTTTTTGTTGCTAGGTTGTTCGTGTTTTTTTTCCAACTGAATTTCTTAGAGTATCGTTTGCTTTAAGGATAAACAGTATGAGGCACTTATGCCTGGAGCAGTGTTTTGTGGAAGAGAAGGCACAGTGTAATTATTGTGTTGAAAAAGGTGACCTTTATTTTACCAATGAGACCATTATTTTCCTTCTGATTCCACAGAACAATAAAGCATTATACGATGACCAACAAAAAACATACAGTCGTCTACCATGAGAGGTTCATGGTGACCTGATTTCCCACAACACCTGCCACATCTCCTGCAGCATCAGTTCAGGAACCCCCTCCAACAGACAGGGATACAAAAGGCAAGGTACAGCCTTGACCCTTCCCATAGGCAAGAGCTGAGGCAGGAGATGTGGTTGGTCTTGAGGAACCTTTCACAAACGTGGTTGCAGAACAGGTAAAAACCTGCAACACGTACAGCATCTGCAAAGGAAATACAGATTCCAGGATGTGATAACAGACAAATTTTTTATCACCCTGCCTGTTTAACAGGTCTCATTTTGGAACTTCTCAAATTTAATCAAAATAGCTCTTTTTTGGCTTCAATTTGGCTTAAACTACATGGGGCAAGGGATGAGGGGGAGTATGGAAGAAAAACAGAACTTTAGGAAAAATAAAATCAAATGCCTTACTTTGTAGAAAGAGTATAATAGGTCTAACAATTTATATTACGTGAGAATTGTTTAAAAACCATTCCCAAGGTCTCTTGAAATAACGCTGTTTTTCCTATTACTGAACTGAGAAGCCGTAAAGGACATACAGCCGATGGCTTTTGCAGCTAAAGAACAGGTGGTGTCAAAGAGATTGATTCTTATCACTGGAGCAGAGTAAAAGAGTATAATTCTTCTCTTCTGAAATCTATTTTCTAGTTACATTCTCTTTGTTGACTCTGTTCAGATCCAACTCTGCCTTTGCCATATATATGCATACACATGAATTAGTTTATGGACATGTATGTGTGTACACACACACTCCTACAAGAACTTTTGAAACAGTCTGTGCTTTACCAGCTGCACTTGAAGAAAAATCAATCCTGTTACCACATCCTGATAACAGGAAGACTTTGTACAGTTCTTAGTTTCCATACTGCAATTCATGGCTTTCCCTTAGATATTTGTACACAACTATGAGTACTGTGATTATCATCTGCCTATGAGGTACACATATTTGAAGTATTTATCCGTGAGGATGTGGGCATCAGCATCTGCATTTCCTGCTGAAATAGACTGTATCATTTTACCAAGGTATTTCAGGGTACGTGAGCAAAAGCTCAGTTCTGAAGCCTCTGTTGTTTAAATGATTATGAAAAAAGTTGCAGTGTCTTTTCATGTTTGACTCAAAAAACTCATCATCTGAGTCCCATCCTCATGAGACAAGAATGTGTCCACTGTACACAATGAAATACTGAGTTCCAAAGCTGACTTGCCTTCTCATTCTCTTTCCCAAATCCTGGACAGCTGCCACGCTCATTAAGGGTGACAGAAAAGGCACCTCCATTTTTCTAGAATTAGGTCTAATGACAAAGGACTACACAGAATTTTCTCCCACTGCCAAAGCTGAAACTAGGTCAGTTTACATGCTTTTGTTTATCACAAGGCATTCATCACCTTCAGCTGCAACCTCTGCCAATTAATCATTTCTGGGTGGCATTTCATAAGCCTTGAAAACATGATGGCCACATTGGATTTGCTGTGCCAGTGGCTGACCAAAAATGCCCAATTAGAAACAAAACACAAAGGAAGCAGTAAAAGCTGCACTTTCCACCTCATCTATTCTTGCAGATGGTTTTCTCTCACTTCCCATTTAAGCTGCATACTTCATGCTGTGAGCAATGACAAACAGTGAGCCTTGGTGAAATTCCTGGTTGATGAAGGGGAACTGGTCTTAGCTATGAATGGGCAAGACTGGCAGGCCAGATATCATCACCTGAAGACCTCTAGACAAAAAAATTGTGTCATTGATCACATTACAAGTGACTGCTGCCACACTTGATAAGAGTGGTAGCCCCTGTGTAGTACTTTTGCCAGAGATAAGCTCATGAGTAATTTCTGGTCACCAATAGCGCATTGCTCACATGCTCACAATGACACCAGCAACTGCAGGAGCACTAAAAGTGAAATAAAGCCATAAACGAGCATCTCTGCAACCTGAGGTTTGAAGACATTATCAGAAGTCTAGGTAGAACTTGAACTGGTGGTTATAACTTTCAGGCTTCCCAACAGAAAAGATGCAACAACAAAAACTGGAGTTGCTTAATATGACTTAGTGCAGCCACATCCAATAGGGCTGAGTAACAGGAGCATCCTCAGGTCCATCTCCACACAGCAGCTCTGTGCTGTTCTCTGGAAAAAAACATCATTCCAGGGTTGTCTACCCAAAATAGTTGCCATTTGTCAGGACAATTTTTTTTTTTTTTTTTTCCTCCATTTTAAGCCGAGATGCATGCATCCTACAGGGGACTCACTGTAGGAGTAAGTGAGTCAAAGCTTCTGCCTCCTCCAGGTTTCAGGCAAATAAATTTCTTTCCTAGACTGGAGGAAAAATAAAAAAAATAAAAAAGTGGTGAAAGCCTAGTTAGCAATGCTTTCTCAGTATGCCAGGTGTTAAATTCCCCATTTCTCAGAGCAAGATACTGCTATGCAAGAAATCCATTCCATGTTTGTCTTTTGATCAAGCTTCCTTACAGATGTCATTGCAAAGCATGGTGACTGTGTTTCTTGAGGTGGGGGCGTGCTGCTTTCAGAATAGCTCCATCTGCAATACTGACAGTTCTGCTCGTCTGAAGTGACACAAAAGCTTTTTTTTAGAAACACAGTTCTGTGGGACAAATTTGGAAATGAAGGAAAGAACAAAGTGTCTTCACATTTAGATTTCAGGGTAGAAAAAAGAATAGCGTCACGATGCAAATCCTTGCATCATATGACAGATAATGCTGAGCTTTTTCCATGACCGTCATCTTAGTTACTGTGCATTACATTTGCACCTGAGCAGGCAGTAAGTCTGTAACAAGAATGACTTGTCTTTTCTAACATCAGAAGACTAAATGAGGAAGTGCAAAAAAATCCAACTGCCATAAACCATGACCTTTACAGTGAGAAGGGCAGCAGGCCTACAGGAAGAGTTCCCGGTGCTTTTCTCTCCCTAAGCTCAAACTTCACATTCCTTGCCTCTGGCTCCAGTAAGCCACCTCAAATCCTTCACCCAAATTGCTTGTACAAAATAAAACTGTTCTCTTGGGCTCCAGCAAAAGGTCCTGGCATATTTCACAGTCATTCCCTGGCACTTCACTGAAAATGAAGTGATGCCAAGAGAAACATTCCTCTCAACCTTGGAGGATGGAAGGGCTACAGTCCATTGTACAAAGATTTTTTCTCCCTTTGTTGAGGCAGCTGCTATGGTTATTGACTTTGCAGCTTTTATGACAGTAATCCCAGCTTCCCCCACCGCTCCCTCTTCTTTATGAGCACAGCCAGCATTGAAAAATATTTTTTTACTGTGGCTTTTGAAGTAGTCTGGTAGTTTCCATCCACCTATTGCAAACAGCTCCCAGCATAATGGAACTGGTAGCATAAGACAAGAAATTACCTATTTCAGCAGTGAGCACCAATATGAGGCACAATCAGTGCTCTAAAAATCAGTGTGAGGAGATGCTTCTTGCTCAGAAACAAATCTTTCTGCCCTCTGAGAAAAAGTCAAGCAACATGATTAACAAGGGCAATACTTGCACAATCATAGTCCAAGAAGGAGTTTAACTCTTAAAGATGCTGCTTACTGTTTAGGGCAGATTAACCTGTATTTGGGTAGTTTATAACTGCTGGCAACCCCTTTGGACTACTGTAACACGAAAAAAGATACCTGAATAGGCTGCATTCTTACACTCAATTCAAGATTGTCAAGACTTCTCCAGTAAATAAAAAGTAATGGTTCTCATGGGCCACTGCAGGTTGGTGATAGGAAAAAAAACACATCAAATTTCTATTTTGTTATTTATTATATTATTTGTTATTCTATTTTGTATATGAACTTCAGACTGACTTCAACTACATTTTGCATTATTTGGACAAAGGCAGAGGCAATGGAGCCAGCTTGCAAGCCAGTAATTATAAATTTATAATACATTTATAGCTATCAAACTGCTTTACCAAACAAATACACGTAATGGGGTTTCAGAACTGAGACACTCAGTGCCCAGAGCTGTACTGCTGATTTGAAACAAAGAGAAGGGAAGGCTACGCAACTTCTAGTACTACCATTCAAGTACTTCTTCTCTACCAGGTTTTCAAGAACACAGCATACTGTTACTAGGGCTCTATATCTATATTGTAAACAGATGTAGGCATGGCAACAACCAGATTGGTTGTTTCTTAGCTCACATAAACACGAGCTTCCCTGGAATCCTCCTTTTGAGGTTTTGGTCTTCCCCCCCAACCAAGAACATTTTGAAAACATACACCGAGCCTCATTTGAATTACATTTGAATACAACTGACCCAACTGACTGAACTACTGCCAATGTTTTCATGTCAGAAAGCTTGACCTGTAAAAAGAGACACCATGAACTTCAGATAACAAAGTGACAAGTGTTTCACTTATGTCGATAAAGATACATGGAAAGGAATGAAGATGGAAACGTGAGGTAGAAATTGAAAATAATTTAAAGAGCAGCGAGGACAGAAGAGAATTTCCAGAGATAAAAACAGTCAGTAGAATGCAAACAGGCACAGAAGCAAAGTGAAAATCCCAGTGATTACTCACAACCACAGGGAAAAATATAGGACAAAATAAAAAACAGAATGAAAGCAAAATAGTGAGTAAGATCAAGGAAAAACTGAAACAATGTTTTATTTTTTTGTATTCCTGATGATACAGCTACTGCCATATGAAATTCCAGTGCATATGTACTGCAAAGGTGAGAAAATATGCTAGTGATTTCTGAAAGGTGAAAACAAATTGCCTTTCGCCCACTTGAGAACATTAGCACAGAATAAAGAAACCCCTACACGCTCTTCCAGCCATCTGCCTCATGCTACAGTGCAGCACAGTTGGGTTTGGTGCTTCCTGAGCAGGAAGGCTCTAGAGCTGGTGGATGTAGCACACAGCCTAAGTCTTGTAAATGGGGCAGAACCAAAGTGCCCTCTAGATCATAGAATCAAAGAATATCCTGAGTTGGAAGGAAACCTTAAGAATCACCAAGTCCAGCTCCTGGCTCCACACAGAACCACTCAATATTCAAACCCTATGTCAGAGAGCACTGTTCAAATGCTCCTTGAAATAAATTGATCAAGATCCTTAATTTATATAGGCCTGGGCATTGCATAGAAATGTTGGGTTTTCAGACTGACCTTCAACCTACAGCAGCCGCCACATCGCTTCCATCAATAATTTCTAAACCATGATGCCTACACCCTAACTTTGTTTCATTTCACGTTGCTTGCAGAAAGAAAACCTTCAAATCCTACCACTGAACCATTAGTTACCATCCTGATTAAGATCTGAAAAACATGAAGACTGTAGTGCTCCTGATTTGTCTTCTAGGATCTGCTTTCACCACTCCAGTAAGCACTATCCATGCCATTATTACTATGCACTTGAACTTTCCATTTCCATGAAAACTCTGTTAGCCCAGAATTATTTATAAACAGATTTTTAATATAATTGTTTCTTCTAGACCTATCCCCTGAACTACCAATTTGGGGCCCATGGACAGAAAACTGCAGAGAAGGTACTCTCATTCTTTAAGCAATAAGAGGTGACCTACATTTTTCATATCAACTACATAGAAGCCATTACCACACACACATTAATTAGAAAAATCATACACAGATTCTCAACCACGTAAGAATTTTGGCCACAACTCTACACAGAGCGTTAGAAAGACACAGCTCATCTTAGCAAGCTATACAGTGGCTGACAAACCAGACAGGCAGCTCTGGTGGTAATGAGATAGGTGGCTTCAACAGCACGATGCCATATATGCAGGCTAAGTACAGGGCTCACAGTTTCGCATTCGTGGTCAATCCAAGTGGGAACTGGTCTTTATTGTGTTATTCTGACGAGCACCTGTAGCTCAGGCACAAAGGACTTGGGTTTCAAACCAACAAATATTCCATAAAAACAAAATTAAGAGAATGCTGTATAGAAATAAAATACAAGATGCCTTCCCTTCCAATAACATTTTCAAATAATGAATCACATCTAGCAATGTGCAGCTTTCTAGATGCATATCATGCTAACTCAGATAGTGCTCTATAATGAAAAAGCAGAAAGTAACTGTTCCTCTTAGTTTCCAGCAGAAACTTTGGTGTGAACACCTTTTCAAACAGCTTGCAGCCTACAGTTATACCTCAGAAACAACTCACACAGAAGGCATCTGTATGAAAATAAAACACAGTATCAGTGACAGATGAATAATCAGTTCCAAGTGAAGACACAATATTTCCCAAAGGCACCAGTAGTTGACTATAGCCACGCCACACTGACTAAACCTTTTGTCACTGCACTAAGTATCCTCACAAGTGAGGGAAAAAAAAAAAAAAGAGGATGGAAACTTGCTAAACATGGAAAGGCTACCAGCTGTGAATTTCATGCCCTAACATTTAAAAAAAACAAAACCAAAAAAACAAAACATAAAACAAGAAAATCAGAGTTGTATTTGTTTTTCCAATCAGGCAAAAATCCTGTCAAAAGGACTTCAAATATACTCCAAGATTTATTAGTCTATTTGTTAAATCTTTGGTGGTGCTTTTTTCTCCCCCCACAGACTAAATATACTAATTCTGAAACCTCAGAGGAAGAGAACACGGGGTCTGTAAATAAGGGTGATGTGCTGTCTGGCCACAGTACCATAAAAGCAGAGGTACCAGTACTAGATACACAGAGGGATGAGCCCTGGGCTGCCAGAAGACAAGGACGAAGTGGTGGTGAGCATCAAACAAAAAACAGCCTGAGGAGCATTAACTTCCTTACTCTGCATGGTAATCCAGGCTTGGCTTCTGATAACTGGGAAAGCAACTCTGGCAGCAACAGGGAACAGCTCAGCTCTGAGCACCACCAGCCCAGGAGGCACAAGAAGCACAGCAGCATGGCTGGTCAGCAGGCTCTGAGAGTAGAAAGTCCAGCGGATGCTCTTGGTCTGGTTCGTGAACTCAACACATGGAAGTACAATAAAAACACAGTTGGCCTAGATGAAAACAACAGTGAAAGTGATGAAGTGGAAGCAGGGGAAGAAGAAGATGAAGAATGGGGTGAAGAAACTGATTATAGGGATATGAAGCACAGAGCACATGGGACAAGTCACAGAAGCCAATACAGGAGCTGGCAAAATGAAAACAGCCGGCCATCCGGTGAATTCTTGAGAGATTCCAGACTACCAGTGCATATAACCAAGAGACATAGTGAGAAATTCAGCACAGAGGAGGAAAGTCAGGAAAAACCTTACAAGGAAGGAAAACTTCTCTCAAAGAAAAATCATAATGAGGATCAAGGTGAAAAAAGACAAAGCCAAAAAAGCAAAGAGCACTTTCAAGTAAACGATCAGCACAAACAAGAAGCAGTGATGAAAAGGCAGGATAAGGAGGGCAGCAATGCTGAGGAGGATGATAATGATAGTGGTGATGATGGTGAGGAAGATCTCAGCAATGTCTGGAGGGAAGCAGTCTACGAGGAAGAGGAGAGAATGCAAAGCAATGACCAGGACAGCATCAGTAACAAGCAAAAAGAGGAAGGAACTGCTGGAGATGACAGTGGAGTTTATAGGGAGATGGAAGATTACCAAGGTGACAAAATTAAAGACATTACTCACTCCGAAGATGATCATTACCACTATGAGCCATCTAATTCCAGCAGCAAGAGACAATTGCAAAGAAGTAGCTCTGCTGAGAACATGAATTCAACGGAAAGTGAGGATGAGGTAAATTCTCTTTAAAATGTAACTAGAAGATCAGAAGAGGGAAAAAAACACATATTTAAGTTCCTTGTGATCAAAAGTATGCTTTGGACACAAACAAGTCTAACAATTTAATACTATTTTTGAGGTCTCACTACACATTATTACCCAGTTAGTCATGTGTCACTTCCTGTACAACACTGAAATAGGACCAGAAAGGAAGTGAGCACAGTTTACATCCCATAGAGTGCTCCAGCCCCAAGCAGCTCCCCAGGCACTGCTGAGATGCAGTCTGTGCTCACTGATGCCAAGTAAAGACTGAAGCCATGGTTGTATTAGCCTCAAGGTACCACATGCTGCATGTCACTTATTGCAGACTGTGAGGAGCCCAGGTCTTACTGAACTCCTGACTGATCCAGAGAAGAGAGAACCCTAATGCTCTTAGAGGTCTTATCCCTCTTGCATGTTTCACATAGCAACCTCTTTCTGCAGCAAATATGGATCTGACTCAGTATGCTATATTTGTATCTAAGAAAAAAAAAATTTCCAAGTATTTTTTCCTTCCAAGATTTACCACAGCTTCTGTCTCTGACTTACACAGGTTAAGACCACAGGAGGTTCATATAATGAGGAAAGTGCAAGGAACAGCACTAGGAAGGCTCTCTCGGGTGAGTAAACCCTATGCCAAGCCCACACATCACCACTAACTCACTGTGGCTTGGGAATCTGCTGGCCTGCACTTCTTTTCTGCCTTGGGCAGGGTGCGATTTCACATGACTGAGTTGTGCTGGTGCATCATTCTACACCAGATATGTTCCAGAGAAGAATCCTTTTTGCATGCCCTTGGATTTACTGCAGTTTTCTGAAAAATATATTTAGGTTGTGCATACATTTTTGTGTCAGCACTACAGGCTGGGAATCATTTTCTACTAAAAGCCCTCAGTTTAACAATGCTAGCCTGAATTAAGCTGGGAATGGAATTAAGCAAGAACAGGCGGGACACATTTCAAAAAAGTTGAAAGTAAATATCAGCCCCTAAAGGAGAAATGGCCTTTTCTGATAAATGTTTCCCTGTGTAACTTATACGTGGGAGTGCTAGAAGTTGCTTAGAAAAGTTCACTTAAAAAATTGACTTTTATTCAGTGAAAGATTCAGAAACACTTTAAGCTTGCAAAAAGCACTTGACTTCTTGGTGAGCACTTGTTCCTATTTTACTTTGTGCGTAGCACTTGACAGAAACACTTGTTTTCACCCTATTCTCTCTTATACTTTCTCCTTCTTGACATTATTTCTAGATCTTTGTAGGAACTTCCACTGCAAAAGAGGAAAAGTCTGCCAAGCAGACAAGCAAGGAAAACCCAGCTGTATTTGCCAAGATCCTGCTGCTTGCCCTTCCACGAAAGATTATGAGCGTGTAAGTATTACATTCAGAGCACAGCATGTGGGAAAGCCAGCAACAACACTTACAAGATACCACATTCCCCTGCTAATATTTAGAATAATTCTACCCTAAGAATCACACCAACAGGCTTGGATCATTTCAGTAAATGTCAATTTGAGTAGAGTATCAATACTTACATTAATTGGAATAGTATAAACCTATATAGCCAATGTGACTTGCTTCCATTAGTGTTCCAGGGAACACTGTTTTTTCCTGTCATTAAAAACAATGATTTATCCATTCAAGCTTTCAGAGTGCATAGCAAATACTAGTACATACCTAGTGTTATAATCCAGTAGCATCTCAGACACTGTATTATCACAAAAAAAAAAAAACCAACTCAGAGGTCTTGAAAATTGCATAACTACAGCCACCTAATTCTTAAGCAAGCATATTGCAACTAGAATTTTCAATACATCTGATTACATGCAATCTCTGCAGGTATTCCCACTGCTACGTCATATTGCAGCAACCCTTTTATTGTAAAGCCTCCATTATTGACCAGGTAATTTTTCTGAACATAGAGGGGTGTGCATGTTTATTTTTTGCTCCCATAGGTTTGTGGAACAGACAATAAGACTTACGATGGCACATGCCAACTCTTCGGCACCAAATGTCAACTTGAAGGGACAAAAGTGGGACGCCAGCTGCACCTAGACTATATGGGCGCCTGCAAATGTAAGACCTCTTTTTCCATAAAATCTGTCTACATATGAGGAACCTCAGAATCACCAGTTAAGCATAAGGCATCTTTCTTCTTGTGCTCTCCCACTTCTCTATCAATTATGCACATGACAAAAACAACCTTCTAATTCTGTCACACCACTCACTTTTCCTACAGTTAAAGTTATTAAATGGCTGAACTCTAAAGACATCCCTCCTGTGCTTAAATCTGGCTGTTAACTCTATCTTCTCCTGGCACTGTCCTTTGTGTTAATACAGATGCCAGTGCTTTACCATATGAAGATTTTTTTCACATCTACACAGTATATACATCAACTTCATAGACTGAAACATCGCGTTAAAAAAAATAATCATAAAGCTACCTAGACACCAAATGCAGAACCATAGAATCATCTAGATTGGAAAAGACCTTAAGATCCAACCCTCAACCTTAACTACAAAATCCCATCAACAATCCATGCCCCTCAACGCCACATGCAAACAACTCAAACGCACCCGAAGTCACAATCCAAAAGCTAGAGTTGATTTCTAAGATGATCTTCAGTAGCCACGTACCCTAAGAAGAAAGACTCACTTAGCCAGAATATTCCTTTGCTCCCAAAAACCCTGCTTTCATACAATCAGTGGTCTGAAAATGACTTCAACTGCACTTCACTGCATGATTCTACTTTTATTGTACACAGATAGGTTAAACTTGTGGCCTGCATGACCTGTGATGGATATGCACCAATCAGCAAACTCTAGGTGTATTACTGAACCCACTAGATGCATTCCCAGTTTTATATATTACCAACTACATCAATTTTAAGCTGAAGTTGAAGTCTGTTATTGAGAATCAAGCCTAACTTAGTTCAGAAATGCTTGAACAGGGACTTAACAAAAGCTTTGTGTTTTGGCACAGACATACCCCACTGCACTGATTATGAAGTGGATCAGTTCCCTCTCCGTATGCGAGACTGGCTCAAAAACATCCTTATGCAGTATTATGAACGTGATCAGGATAAATCTGGATTTCTGACTGAAAAGCAAAGAAATAAGGTAAGCGATCCATATACAAACAGGAAGATGCAGTGACATGGTTAGTACAAACCAGCTGAAACAAGTGATTTACAGAATTACAGAACACTTGAAGTTGGAACATACCTCTGGAGATCACCTGGGCCCAACCCTGCTCAAGCAGGGCAACATCCGACAGGTTTCCCTATTTCATATTAGCATTTCTGTTCTGGTTAGGGTTCTGGATATCAAATCACATGCACGAAAGTCAAACTATGAACTGGACAATCTCCATACCATTTACAGCTTCCCAAACACACCTACATGTCCCCTCACAGTAATCTAAGCATAGACACATTTCTGCTATAAATACTCATTTTTGTCAAAGTGAATCTAAGCCAGGTACGTTATTTTTCAGTGTGTACTTCCATGCAAGGGGAAAAAAAAAAAAAATAAATGCACACCTATCTGATAACTGTTCTCTTGAGAAGAAACAACATTGCTTTTGTTGTTCAGTAAGCAATTTGAGACAAACCTTTTGTCTAATCAGTTAATGGGAATAAGGATCCGATTCATGTGGTCGATGCCATTCTCCAGCTCTTCTGTTCTTAGGACATATCTTATGCTTGGCAATCAATATAAATATGTGAAATTGGAATGAACAGTTATGGGTGTCTTCTACAGGTTTTAATACAGTTTCATACATTGTCAATTTACAAATCAAGCTTGCAGCATGATATTCATGGGATAAAATTGACTGATACTCAGCCTGTACAAAATACACAGAACTGTTAAAAACTAAGCCCTGTAACTACAAGAGGGATCATGGCCCACCATGAAAGACTCATACTAACAGCCATGAATTACACAATATCTGATACAGCAAAGCTGAGCAGCTTACCCCAGAACTGAAGGTATGCTAACATCAGAGTCAGTTTTGCCTCCAACTGTCTGAGGCCACTGTCTTGTTTACCTGGGTCTGATGCCTACTGAGTCAGAGGGGGTCAGACTTCCTTTCCAGTCACTATTGAAGTTCACATGGTAACCACCAACACCCACCTGGCAAATCTGAGACAAGCTTTTTCTACACTGTACATTTAAACAATAAAAACTCATTTCCCCAGTAGTATTTCATCAAGCTTGATTTCTTCAAATTGCCTCCCTGGTGGAGAGTTCTCTTCAGGCCATGTCTTGTCCTCAAAGCAAAAATCAACTTCTCTTATGTATCCAGGTCAAAAAAATATACCTGAATGAGAAGCGCCTCGTCTCTGGTGAGCATCCAGTTGAGCTTCTCCTGCATGACTTTGAGAAAAACTACCACATGTACGTGTATCCTGTGCACTGGCAATTTTATCAGCTTGACCAGCACCCCACTGACAGGTAAGAACTCTTTGTATGTTAAATTCTGACTTAGGTCAAGTTAAGGATGTTTTACTTTCCTAAACCACTTGAAGCATCTTCTACATAAAGGACTGGTGTCCCTCAGCTGATACAAGCCAGCACTGATCCTTCAAAACTTACCTCTGAGAATAAGATTCAGACTTCAGGCCTTCAGTCATGCCACTTGATGGTGGGATTTGTGTTTCAAGGGCCTTTATCCCTCACATCCATCACACCTAATAGAATATAGCTAAGCATCTTTGCAAGCTTCTCCTGAAGATTAATGGTAAAATGACAGGACTGGTGAATTGTAAACCAATGACAGTAATAACTCTTCCAGAAAAAAAAAACCTTTTAAAGAACATAGAATAGTTAAAATGTATAGACTTCTATGTCAATATCACTGCTACCACTTTTCAGACACTTAGAGCATCTTCGGTGACATTGATAATTTATCACAGAAGTACACCTCTACCTGTGTTCTCCTCCTTTCAGATCACTGACGCACTCAGAGCTTGCTCCTTTGAGAGCCTCCCTCGTTCCCATGGAACACTGCATAACACGTTTCTTCCAAGAGTGTGATGGAGACCAAGACAAACTTATCACTTTGAAGGAATGGTGCCACTGCTTTGGGATTAAGGAAGGTAAGCCTCAAAGACCGGGAAAGCACACAGTACAAAACATTCCCACTGCTAAGTTCCAGATTTCAAGAAAAATTCTAGGCAGTCAGAACAGCAAGAGGTGCAAGGTTCTGAATTTCTCTGAAATTTCAGTACACCATTTTTAATAACAGCACTACATAAAAACAGCAGTTTGACAAATGCTAATAACACTTCCTTCTCTGTTGCAGAAGACATAAATGAAAGTCTCCTGTTCTGAGCCCGGCTGAGCAGAGTCCCTGTACAGTGCTACAGCTTGTCAAATGTGATGCCCACTCCCGACTGCAATTAACAGCTCTATAATTTTCAGTAATAAGTTGGCATAAGATTCTTGGAGGCAGAATGAGTTACCCTCAGATAACACACGCGCCTAATCGTTGCAAATTCATTAACAGCAGTAGTGTTTAAGAACTCTAAGTAGCTCATACCTGAACAGTGTTTTCTTCTGCATGTACCAATAAACTCTTAGTAGGACTAACGTGAGACTGAGTTGTTCACAAAACCTTTCAGTAGAATTATAGGATGTGAATTTTATAATACACTGAAGAAAACTACTTTGAAATAGGTTTTCTTTTGTTGTCATTTACTGTCAGTGTAGCCTTCTGCATAGAAATATTGAATAAACAAAGTCTACCTAGATTTTTGTTTAGGTTTCTGTTGTGGTCAACTGTCATACTATTATATAATTAAACACACCTACCCCTTGACTAAAAAACACACAGGAAAAACACTAGTAACTCTTCAATAACCAGTATCATTAAGGGCCCACACTTGCCTTTTGACTGGAAAGTACTGCCATCACCTAAAAACACAACCCACATTTTGAAAGTCTGCTTTGAAGGCCACACATTCCAATGATTCTGCTTACAGCACTGCCTCCCCAGCAGCTGTACTTTCACATGCAGTACAAAGAGAAGCTCAATATCTGCCAAAAACCAGTGAAGATGCATCTTCCAACAGCAATATTTTTAGATGGAAGCACTGTAAGACATCCACATGTGAACACCATCCATACCGCAAGCTAGAAAGCAATTAAAGGTGAAAATTAATCACAGATCAGAAAAGTCACTGATAGGACATTGTAAGTGAAACCACTCAGAAGGAAGATCACTCAAATACATAGTTCTTTAATTCATCTTAGTAACTATTCAGGTCATCATCCTACAAACCACAGACTGGTGAGAGATTTACACCCCTGACAAGAAACAAGTGCAAAAATAGAGCTTAAGTGTAGCTCAGAACTACATTAAGAATCCCAGTGATCTCTTGCAGTTCTGCTGATATGAAGATTTGGCTGCAAATAATTAAAGACATGAAGTTAACAGCTCCACGTTCATCTCATTTTTCACTCGTTGAGAAATTCAAAGAAGCCATTTCAAGCCTTCTAAAAACATGTTCTGTCATAGCTAGCTCTGCCTGACCTGTGTACACAAAGCTAATCCCACAGTTGGATGGCTGTACACAGGTGACACAGGTGACAGTCATTATTACACATTACTTGCAGCAACAAAGTCTCTTACACGTGGTATATGCTGTATTTGAGCACTGAGAAGTTCAGCATCATCTCAACTCCAAGGCTGCTGAACACCAGCCTTCACACAGGGGTCCGTTCCTCCTTTATATCACTCAGGGCATCTACAACCAGGTTCCTCACTCCAGTGGGCTCCCCATTTCTCCGTCACAAGCTTAATGAAGTAGCTATGATTTGCATACAGCTTGAGCTTCTCACTGATGTCAACCCATTTCACCATCCCAGCATCATCACCTGCTTCCAGAGGCAAGTTATCCATGGTCTCACCTGTCCACAAAACAAGAGTTAGACACATTCTTGCATCTTCTCTCCCACCTTATCAGTTCCTCCCTTCCACTATTCTATTTCTACTACTTTAGGAACCAAATTCTGAAAGTGACGCATACCTATACAAAATAAGAATAATTAATACTTTATTAAAGCCTCAAAAGTATTTAAAAAACCATTCAGTGGAGATGCAGAGAAGAGCTTCTGAATTACTCTCTATAGTTTCTAACTGGTTTCTGAGTCAAGTCCCAGTACTGCATAAACAAGACAATAAATGATTATTAAAAAAAAATTATGAGAAACAAATATCAAAGGAACAACCTTCATTACTTCTGGGAGTTGATAAATCAAGAACCAACAGCATGCTAAGCTTCAACACTTACCTTTTAACTACCCAAAGCAGCAAAAATGATAGTAAACCAAGCCAATTCATCTCAAGAGGGAAGACATGAGAACTCAGGATTACGGATCAAAGAACAAGAAACATATATATGCCCATTCTATTTGGTTTACAAAAGGAAAACAAAGCACAAAAATTACTCTGGCAGAGTACCCAAGATAAAAGGTGTCAAGAGTAACCAGGATCTCCAAGCAATAAATGCAGTGAAAATCTGCCAGAGGCAATGCTCCTGAAGCACACAGCTGCTGAAGGAGAATAAAAAAAGAGCTGAATGTCCTTCACCATTGAAATTGGAAATTAAACTGACTCAAGTGACCAAAAAGAAACCAGGCCTAGCATTCAGTCTCCACACCAAGGCACATTTTGTGGTTTGGAACTAACACAAAAACACAGAATTTGCCTGAATATGACTTAATTTTCTTAGTTCAGGATAGAGAGAAATCAAAGGGGAACAGCTATTACTTGCTGTGGGTAAACATCACAAAAGACAAGATTCTCACACATACTAGTTTTAGTCCAAGAACTCACACACCACTTTCATGCTCATACATTTCCATTGCACACCTCAGCCTCAAAGACACCACTATTTCAGAAGAGTACCTGCAGTAAAAACCAGCTAAGAACACAAGCAGAGATACCTACCAGTTTCATCGTGGTAATTCACAGCCTCTGTCTCCATCCAAGCATTATCGGTGTTACGAGGGTCATCCACATATCCTCTGTACACCTAATGCAGCAAACAACCAAAAGAAATGTAACAGCATAAAAATGAGGTGGAATCATTACAAAGTGTTTTCCTTAGATTCACCCTTAGAATCTTACATGACAAGAAATTGAGTATCACAGCCTATTTTAGTAACAGCTGCACTTCCTCAGTTCCTCAATAGCTACGGTTTACCTACAGAGCTCAGAGGTTACCACAAAGACACACAGCTTACCACAAAGTGCTCCTGGCTGAACAGTTTCTGGAGTTGCTTTTCCAATTCTGCTTTTTCCTCAGGTGATTTCTGTAAGGAGTTCAAGGCCTCTTCTCCAAATTCCCGCTTCAGAGTAGCGCTGATCTTCTCCCCTGGATCCACCATCCCCTGACAGGCAAAGAAATATCAGTACCCTCATACCTCACTCAGCATAGTATTCTTTGAATGGTGTGTATTACAACCACCGGCACCACACTCTGGATCTGAGAGGAAGTCTGTATTTGTGGATAAAGAACAAGCATATCCATCCAAAATCTGGAGCAGATTAAATTATATCTACGTTAAGCAAAAGACAGTATCAGAATTAAGTATATATATTGCCTTATATTGTGGAAAAGGCAAGAAGCCCACCAAGAGAGGCCTGAGAAAAAAATATTTGTAATACCTTTCTCCATCCCTCTTGTACAATCAACAAATATTAAGATGTTATAATTATAAAATAAACAAGAGAGTTCGGCAAAGCAGATTACGATAACAAAAGAGAATAGACAGAAAGCTTACCAAAACCATGGGCTCACTTACAAAACTCCAGTAGAATGAATCTCCAGAAGAGATCCTTCCCCACTGCCAGTCAGCTCTTAAATAGGTCTAGGAGAGGTGCAGCCAGGCTCCACCCCTTCTGGCAGCACAGGTGAATTGCCTTCACCTGTGCTCCTGTGGCTGACTCATTGCTCACCTCAGCTGATCAATCAGAGGTTCAGGCTGTCACTCAGCAGTTCCCATACACCTCTACAAAATGATGTCACTCTTACAAAGCAGTTTTATCACATACACGTCAGTTATCAGCTCTTCACTTTGCCAAAAGAAATCTTCCACTTCAGAGCTCTGCTCTTACCCCAGGGATGGCCCATTCCCCACAGTCTCTCCTCTTGATAGCTACAAACTGCAAGATGTTTTTGCCAGTAACTGGGTGAGCAATTTTACTGCCACTTCTATCCCTCTTCCACCTGCAGAAAATGACAAAGAAGAAGATTATTTTCTGCTTTTTTGTAGGAGGAAAACATAACAGTGGGGCCTTCACACATTAGTCTATCAGGTAGAGTACAATCTCTGAGCAAAAACAGACAACAGCTGCCTGGGAAGATCTCATCCATGCAGTTTTACTACTAGGTCCAGAACATCTGTATCTACTGAAACTCTCATTATAAAGCTTTCACCTCTAACTTTATTTTTGCCTACTCATGAGATGAGGATAATAATGACTTCTGCTAGAAGAGTAAATTTTGGCTGCAGTACTTCCAAATCATCTACTTAGCACCAACAGAAGGCCACAAGCATCCACTGTACTGTGTCTAGTAAAGGAATTAGAACAACTGTAGCCACTAAAGCAAAAATCTAATTGAAGGGGCAAAATAGAACCAAGATTTGCATTATTTTCACAGAAATAAATGAGTAGATTCAGTAGAGTTCTGATAATGGCAAGAACTAAAATGCAGTAGCGTGTCTTTCATTATAGCTGTACCTTAAAAGCATTGCATTTCCTAGCTTGCAGCTTTGTTATCTACACCATCTCTCCTAAAACCTTTGTGTGTGCCTCCACATGTAGTTACACAGACTCTGGAGGCAGAAACACCAAAGCAAAGCAGGCATTGACAGAACACAGACAAACAAACCAACAACAGATCATCCAAACCTTACGTCCTCCTCTTATACATGAGACCAACCCAGTATTTCCTACAGTGCAAAAACAGGCACACCACTGATTTTGCAACTGAATCACTCACTATTTTTCTGCTGTACTGTACATCACCTTTCAGTCACCCATTCCTTACCTGGTCACAACAGGATCAGCAGCATGGTTTGGTCCCCAGCGCCCCAGCAACCCTCTCCCTGTGAGACCTGTCCTTCCTGCTGGGTTTCTGAAATAAGTGGGACAGAGCACTTAACAGCACTATTTGCCCACACAGAGTTCCAAGTACTCTAAGGAAGTAGCTTTAATGAAGCTTGAATAACAGAAAGGAAAGCAGTGTAAACCCAACATTAGCATTAGCTTTAAAGAATAAAAGAGAACACAGTTTTCTCTGTCATCATTGGATTCATTGAAAGCCAGGCTGGATGTGGCTCTGGGCAGCCTGGTCTAGTGGTTGGTGGCCCTGCCGTGGCAGGGGGGTTGAAACTAGATGATCACTGTGGTCCTTTTCAATCCAGGCCATTCTATGATTCTATGATCATCATCTTGTAACCAACAGCATAAGTAAAGGAGAACAAAATGACTTTGTCATTTCCCCGATCTTCTGCCTCCCTAAGGTCCCCACAACCCACTGCTGGGGCAAGTCCAGACCAACCTTTTCATGCCTCTCTGCACAACTTTCTTCCAGGAACAGTACCCTCACACTGAGGTATCATTCTTTTCTGTCTCTAGGGAAGACTACCCTCAGTTTGTTCTAGCAGGTACCATCTATTAGAACCGATACACATGTTTAAGAGCTCTACAACTAAATCACTGAAACACATAGACAAAGAAAAATCACTCACCGGGGCCTCCCGTTTTCAACCACATACAAGCCATTCCAACTTGTCCTCTCCACTTGACCATCTCTCTCATTAAATTTGGGAGAGAAACTTTTATCACTGTGGGAAAGAGCAATTAGAAGTTATAAAGCCCAAAACATCCCTCTGGTTGAAAGCCAGCCATGCAATCTGTAATTAACACCCAGTTGGCTAACAACCAGCTTTTACCAAAACTTAAAATGCAGGCCCTCCCTTCCCTGTAGGGGGGTATAAGATTTGAGCAATTGCTGATGACGTCTGTTTAAATCTGCAGATAAGCACGATGCTCTAAAGCACTCAACATTTCCTCCTTTTCATTTAGGCAGCATTGCAAAGCTGTTTTTGTTCATATTAGGGAGCATAAGATGTTACCCAGCGATGAAGCCAACAAACGCTTTCCTAATTTAAGTGCAGTGTGCAGATATTTTATTAGCTATGCTTTATCACAGTTGCTATGTGTGATCACTGACTTTCAAAAAGTGTTTAATGCCTACACTCTTCGTGCATCTCTGGAAGTGAAACAGCATGCTGGTAGGGAGGCAGCTCTCTACAGAAGCATATTTATTGCTCTCCAAAGCAATTCCTCTCAAACTGTCACAAGAATCAATTGACTGACTAGATTTTTCCACACAAACAATTCAGGAATCTACATTAAAAACTGAGTCTGCATTTTCAAGTGCTATCAACACCTACTAAAATACTATCTGACAGTAGATTAAGGCATGCATCTAACTAGCTAAGCAGCACAATGTGTTCCTTGGGAGTAGAATGTAGTATTCACAGAACCAGTACAAAGCAATACAGTCACAATGCTATCATCAGGCAATCAGCCTGCCTCACTTTCTGAGTCAGAGCGCACTGCTTCAGGCCTCCAATTCTGCTCAAGTTCTTCTCATCTTGCACACGATTCAAGAACAAACAAGCAAATACACGACGGCAATTTTCTCCCAAGTTCTTAAGGCCACAATGCTATTCTCTCATGTCAAAAATGATTGGAAAAGACAAATCAGCAAGGACACTAGAATTTCTACCTGTCTCTCTTCCACTCACCTGACCTGAGGATCTGCCCACTGAGGTCCAGACAAAATAGACACTGCAGTGTACTCCACAGGTTGGTAGTCTTTCCACTCAGTCAACCAATCCACTTTATCTGCAGGAACATGGGCACGCTCAACATGCGATCTGGGATACGGGGAGGTGAGAGCTTTGTTGTGGTAGAAATTCTTAATGCTATAACTGTCACACATGTTAACAGGATGGAGGTGGGACCAGTGAGCTGCAGAAAAGTTACTGAAAGAAAAAAAATGAGAGTATCACCTTATTCCAAGAATCACAGAATACTTATTCATTAAGTATTAACCATGCTACTAAAGGTCTCATCTGCATATTAGACTGCACCACACAGAACACACTGGAGCTTTCTAGAGAACAGCAATATGTTATCGCTTCTTTCAGGAATCATGCAAACATATACGAGTAGGAAGCTGAGAACTGCAAGTGCCCTTCTGGGCTATGCAGCACTCTGAGCAATTACTGATCATTTGAAAGGATTCGCTGGGAGATGTTTACCATGCAGTGCAGCTTGAAGACCTGCCCAAGCACTTACTCTCCACATGGGCAACGCACCAACAAACAGCTCAGCTTTACAAGAGGCCTGTTCTCACATCCATTGACAGAAAAAGTGAAAGTAAATACAAAATGTCCAAAACACCAGCAGGCTTGGACAGGAGGATCCTCAAAAGCCTCCTTCAACTCCCACAATTCCAAGTAACTCCACATGTTGCTCTGAGCAGTGATACAACACTCAATGTGATGCAGTGCAGAGTAACACACACCTCTCTCTTCTGCTGCCAGGAAGGCAATGACCATCCAAACAACTCACTCACAAGAGAAAACCTCAAGACCACGAGCAATCTTATCCTGACACGGGTTTTCTGGAGCCAAAATTGCAGGCATTACACCACTGACAAGAGCAGTTTAGATTACGGGCTTGATGCGCAGCTCTTTGAAACCCCACACGGATTTATCTCAATACACGAACTGTTGTTTTGTTTTAACCGCTCCAAAAAAGAGACTGCCCCCAAATAAGAGGCTCTAAGCATAGCAAGAGGCCATAACCTACAGAAGCACGGATTTTTGAGAGCTCTTGGTGAAAAGCTTTGGGGCTTTTTGAGATGAGGAACCGCCCAGTCCCAGACAAGCCCATATCCAGCGGCGATGCCGGCAGCGGCCCACTGTCCCTAACACAGCCCCGGTGCCGCCGTACCTGAGGGGCGGGCGGCGGCGCAGCGCGCACCGGGCGGGCGGGGACAGCACAACCGCGACGGACAACACGGCGACAGCCCGAGCGAGGCCGGGGAACGACACCGCACGCAGCACAGTAGCGAAAGCCAACATCCCCTCACGCCACAACCGGCGGTGAGATGCTCGGCCCGGGTCGCCGGAGTGACGCCAGGCCACAACCCCCCTCCCGCAACCCCAACAACCACCACTTGCCGCCGCCAGCACCCCCTTACAAGCTGCCCTCTCATTGGGCGGAGCGCGGCCAATCAGCGCCGCCTTCCGTCCATTGGTGTGCTCCTCTCCGCCGGGCACGCCTCCTCCCTCCCCACAACACTCTCCGATTGGTCACGACGGGCGGTGTGTGCGCCACCTGGTGGCGGTACTGCAAGTTGCCGAAGGAGCGCTCCGGGCTGCCGGGTGGCGCCAGGATGAACCTCGCGCTGGGGCTGCTGGTGTTCCTGGGCACGCTGCTGTACTCCTACGCGGAGGCGCTGGTGAAGCTACTGCTGCCCGCCAAGAGGAAGACCGTCCGCGGGGAGCTGGTGCTGGTGACGGGTGCTGCCCGCGGGCTGGGCAGGGCCACGGCCCGCGAGTTCGCCCGGCGCCAGAGCCGCCTGGTGCTGTGGGACGTCGAGGCGGTAACAAAGGGATGGGGTCGACGGGGAGGTCCTGCCGGCGCGGGGGGAGCGGGGCTCGTGGCCGCAGGTGGCTGCGGGGATCTGGGAACCGTCTCTGTGTGCGGTGAGGGGAGTATCATGTATACAGAGTACAGCTGTCCCGCGGTGGGGATGTTTAGTAGTGTACTTGTGTGCTCACCTCCAGCACAGACTCGGGCATGCATGGCACTGCTCTTGGGATGCAGGAAGGGCTGAAGCCAAGCAGCAAGTCATCCGTCGTGTGTCATCCATCAAATGCATCGCTACGGGTTAGGGGCTGACCTCCTGCAAAGGAGCTCTGCAGAGGTTGGTGGCCAAGAACACCAGCGGTGTACTGGTTGACCAGCAGCTGACCAACTGTTGACCGGTGGTTGGACATTAGCCAGGAATGTGCCCTCATGGCCAAGAAGTGCATTGCAAAGAGCCTGGCCAGCATGTAGAGAGAGGTTCTCTTCCTCCTTTATTCTTCGCTGCTGTGGCCACATGAAATCACAGAATGGCTTAAGTTGGACAGGACCTTAAAGATCATCTAGTTCCAACCCCCTGCCATGGGCAGGGTTGCCAACCACCAGACCAGGCTGTGCAGTATCCAATCCAACCTGGCTTTGAATGTCTGCAAAGATGGGGCATTCACAACCTCTCTGGGCAATCACCACCTTCTGAGTAAAAAATTTCTAACATCTAACCTAAATCTTCCCTTTTTTTACTTTAAAGACATCTAGAACACTGTATCCAGTTTTGAGCTCTCCAGTCCAAGAAAGAAAGGGATCTCCTAGAGGGTCCAGCAGAGGGCCACAAAGATGATTAAGAGCCTGAAGCATTTTCCTTTATGAGGAAAGGCTCAGAGTCCTGAAGCTGTTCATTCTGGAGAAGGCTGAGAGGGGATCTGATAATTGTTTATAAATACCTAAAGTGTGGGAGTCAAGTTGGAGGGGGTGGATTCTTTTTCAGTGGCATGCAACAGTTGAACAAAGGGCAGTGGTAAGAAACTGGAACACAAAAGTTCCATACTAACACAATGAAGAACTTCTTTACTGTGAGGGTGACAGAGCACTGGAACAACTGCCCAAAGGGGTTGTGGTCTCTTTTTCTGGAGATATTCAAGACTCACCTGGACACTTAACCTGTGTGACCTGCTGTAGGGAACCTGCTTTATCACAAGTTTGGACTCCCAGAAGTCCCCGCTAACCCCTATGATCTGTGCTTTTGTTTTCTACCTCCTGTGGGAAGGGAAGAGGTACTGACCTTAGGTTTGTAGCTGCAACACTCACCCATAATTCTGGGAGGAATGCCTGAATACATGTTAGCAAGCAATGAATTAGGTAGCTAAAAGAGGCAGTGGAACCCAGAGCTTTGGACAAGCTAAGAGATGATGGAAGGTCAGAAGGAGCATGGCACCGTTAATCTGTTTTGATGGTAAAAGATGCCCTTGTTATTTCAGTCTAACACAAAACATGGACACCTCGGTCAACAGACTTTCCAGGTTGTACATTGAGTGCCATACCTCCTTTCTCACAGCCAAACCATTACTCCTGCCATATTCTGGGTATACTTGTGGTATCTCCAGGCTGTCACCTGCAGCTGCCCTTTAGTCCTCTGCATGCAATCAGGAGGCTGCCAGCTGTCACCTGGTGCCCACTTCCCACTGTCCAGCTAAATGAGCTTTACCGAGGCAAGGGCATTATTGTCTCTATCTTCCATTTCTAGCAGCAGTCCTGTGCAGGTCCTAAATTTAAAGTCCTCCCTTAAGGTTCCATGGTGCCCAAACAGCAAAGCTCAGGCAACGTACAGTTGCACATGCAACCAAGCAGGCTGTACTGATGCCACTGCACTCACGTCATACATGTATCCTTCTTTCCTTCCTCCCACAGCATGGCCTCAAGGAGACGGCAACAGAGTGTGAGGGGCTGGGAGCCACCGTTCACACCTTTGTGGTGGACTGCAGCAAAAGAGAGGAGATCTACAGCGCTGCCGAGAAGGTAGGGGAGCAGGCACATGTGCCAAGGCTTACCCAAACATGCTTGGGTTTTGAGAAAGGCTGGAAAACAGCACCTGAGGTTCTCCACGCAGATTGTGCCAGCTGTGACTGTGTAGAGCATATTTTCTGTGGGTGATGTGTAGGAGACTATAAATACTGGCAGTAAATAAGGGAAAAAACACCAGATCTAAATCAGCTTTCTGGATACTCCACGGTTCCTACCAGATTGGGAAAGAACATGATTTTCTCCTCTCTGAAAAAAAACAAAAACAAAAAACCAAAGAATTGTAAGAGTTAAATTAATTGTTGCTCACAACCTTGCACTTCTGTGATAATGAATGTCATGGGGCTGCACGTTCCTCTTGTCTAAAAGGTGAAAAAGGATATTGGTGATGTCTCCATCCTGGTGAATAATGCTGGTGTGATTACAGCTGCTGACCTCCTCTCCACCCAGGACCACCAAATTGAGAAAATGTTTGAAATCAACATTCTTGCTCACATTTGGGTAAGGGCTGCTACTGTTTTTATGCCTTCGTGTTTTTGTGAGTGTTGTTAAGGATGGAAATGGCACCTGCTTTATCCTCTGCAGAGCTTCACTCAGCTCTCTGCCAGCAGCCTGCTTGGAGGTGATGCAGCTGGGACATCTCAGAGATGGGCTCTTGGCTCCTTGGCACTCTGGTAGCTTACCCTGGGGACTCAGCTGTCAGTGGGGCCTACAGGGTGGTGGTCACAGGTGTTAAAGAAATTCTACTTGCAGGTGAAAAAAGGAGCGCTTACAGATTGTACTTGCTAGGGAAGAGACACTGGCAGTGTTGCTGCTGACAAGGAAAATCTAGAAAGCAGGCTAGGAGCAACATGAGCATCAGCCTCTGTTGATACTTGACTTTGCTGAAAGGTTCCCTTTGGAAATCAGATTGCACCATCTGAACAGAGAATGGGCATCTGCTTCTCAGGGCCTTGGGTGCTATGTAGCACCTTGCATTAGGGATAGCTTCACTTAATTGCAAGTAATTGGGATCAGTGTTGAAGACATCTAAGAAGGCATTGCTGTTTTCCTCCTCTTCCTCCCCACCCTATTTCTGCCCCTTTTTAAAACACCTTTTCAAGACAACAAGAGCTTTTCTGCCAACAATGATGAAGAACAACCATGGTCACATTGTCACAGTGGCTTCTGCAGCAGGTCAATTTGTAACTTCTTTCATGGTGGCTTACTGGTAAGTGACTTCAAAATCAGCTCTCTTCATTTAATTTTAATTGTGTCTTCTCCACCAGCAAACACGGAGTAAAAGAAATAAACTTCCCACTGAATAAGCTACTTCCAAAGGACAGTGCTAAGGAGAAAAAGCCCACAACATGCACCACATAAGGAGCAATTGAGGTACCCTCTGATTTGCTTATTAGCTCTGACTGATTCAGGTGATCCAATGAAGGACTGACATGTTACAAATCAACTAACGCAATCTTCAATCTTTCTTCTCTCCATAAGTGATCTGGACTTTTGCTTACTAAGAAAGGTATTTTATTCCCTTCTTCTTAGACTGTAGTGCTCTCGTGAGTCACTGTAGTGTTATCAAGTGAACATATAATGAGCAGCTTTTCCTATTTCTAGCAGTTGTAGCAACGACTGCAGTGTATAGAAATACTTCTGCCCCCATGTGGTAAAATGCAGGCTTCGACAGTAAACCTTTCACATGATAGAAGAAACATGTTAATACTTAGTGTTGCAAGTATCAGGTCACTACTGAGAGGTCAATACACTGCCCACTTAAAATAGAAGCATTTATAACTCATGCACAAAGTTACAGAAAAACTGTAACATGGCATATTATCAGACTGCATGTTGTTAGCCTACTATGGTGGTTCCAAACAGAACCATTTTCCCTCAGAATGTTCCTGCACAGGGAGTCACTATTCTTAGCAGGAGAACTCCTGAGCCAGGAGTTTTAATCAGATTTCATTGTTCAGATCCTTAGCATCAAATATGTTCATCTGTTTCTGCTAGCCAAGAATTTTCTAACACCACTCTTAACAAGTAAACACTTTGGATTTATGCACTAACATTGTCAGACTCTTCATTATAAAGGTAACTTTCTGAAAGCCACCCACTTTGCATCCCATAGCGTCTTCCCCAAGCTGCAGTGTGTATTTCAGCACTACAATGTGGCACAACAAAACTTAGAATTAGTCCCTGCCTTCTCACTGTTTCCCTCACTACTCAGTACTGCATGTTCTTACAGCCCCTATCCATTTCTGTCAGGCCAGAAATAACATTCATGCCTTCTGATTTGTGCTTTTTTCCTCCACCAGTTCAAGCAAGTTTGCTGCAGTTGGATTTCATAAAGCCCTAACGGAGGAGCTGTCTTCACTGGGAAAGGATGGAATAAAAACAACGTGTCTCTGTCCAGTTTTTATGAATACTGGATTTGTCAAAAACCCCCGTACTAGGTAATGGTCACAAGTCAGCATTACATATTTGCCCATGCTTTACCTCTGTTATTCAAACGGAGTGTATGTCCCACATAGCAGTTGTCCTTTATTTACCTGACTTTGTGCACACACACGTGAAGCATCCTATTTCATATTCAGCTGCTGCCCATGTTTTATCACTCATATATATCTCATATATATGCATTCTTTTGATTTTAGGCTTGGAAAGATCTTGGAGGTTGATGAAGTTGTGAAGGCACTGATGGAAGGAATAGTGACCAACCAGAAAATGGTTTTTATTCCACCACAGCTGAGCTTTGCTTTACTTTCTGAAATGTAAGTTGCGTGCACACACACACGCATACAAACAAACCACCAAAGAAGGGGAAAAAAGATGCAACATAACTGCAAGAGTGTACAAGCATCACACCTGTTAACATCTGCTTCAAGTTTAAGCCTCACTGTAGGAGGAAGTGTAACTAGCACTGTTAGTAGTCAAATACAACATTTGGCAGCATAGAAATACTCCTGCATGGCAGATTGATACGAGAAGGTTAGTTCAACCTGATTTCATTTATTTTCTACTATCTTCAATGTTTTTCACCACTGCATTGAGTTATTTATGTCATTCCATATTTTACTTCAGGCAGAGAGAGATCAAGGGATCACTTTCCATTCACAAATGGGAATTGCCACAGGGCTCACAAAGAATAGTTTCTCTGGATCAGCAGCCCCAGGCAAGCTCCAGAAATAGCTGAACAACTGCTGCTTTTTATTGTTCATTTCCTGATGTCAACACCACAAGGTATAGGTCATGGAGGCTGAGAATGCTGCTTCTCTCTGCCATGTGAAGTGAAATTTGTCCTCAGACTTCTTAAATATTCATTGTAGCTGCTGCTTTAGTGAGGCTCTGTTTTTATTGGAGCTCTGACTGGAAACCTGGCATTCACATAAGAACAACTACACTGACACTTCAGTTAACTGCTACAGCATCCCTGGAAACACTTCATAATAGCTTGTTAATGAAACTCAACATCAGACAGTTAAGAAACAACTCCTGCATTCCAAGGGATATTTGGACAGCAGAAGTGTGCAAAGCCACAAAGAAGTGGTGGTTACTACTGTCTTAACCCTTAAGATAACTCCATGTTAAGCTAGGAGCAAGCAGACTCAAAGAGACATGGCTCATGCTAAGAAAAAAAAAAATCATAGAAGAGGAAAGTGCACCTCAAGGTCTCTCTTTTACCATCCCATCCTTTCCTCAGACTGCTGCTTTTGAAAGCAGAAAAGCCACTTTATAAGCACAGCTCTCTACTCAGTGTTAAACCTTCCAGGGTTCTGCAAGCAGTGTTGCAGCCAACATCCTTTGCAGTGGATATCTGTCCTTGAAGTGATCATAAAAGGAGGAAGGTGCTGAAGGGACTGTCAAACTAGTCAAAGAGTTATGAAGGCAGTGGGTTTTTAGGAAATACTCCCCAGATTTAAGATCTGGTCTCAGTCTGATGTGAACATGCATTCTGTGCCCAGATGAGCTCCAGTCTCACCTGTGCCGCTGTCTCCAAAACCTGAATTCTTACCCTAGGTTTAATTTCATTGGCTTTTTTTTTTTTTTCATCCTCCAGGTTGATTCCAGAACGTGCCTCGAATGTTCTCAAAAAGCTGACTGATGTTAAGTTTGATGCAATTGTTGGGCATAGAAGCAATCAGTGAAAAAGAAATTGTTTCTCATTTCCCCATGAAATGAGTGAAAGCAGAACAGATGCTGAGTGTAGCACAGCGATTTGGATTCAGAGCAGAATTAAGATGGGTACTTCTTCCAGGCCACCGCTTCCCATCACACCTTAAGGTCCATCCCACACCTGCAGCAGGAACAGATGTGCATAACATGGTGTGTTAGCAGAGCAGAGAGGCAGCTCTAGAAGTCAGAAGGACTGTTCTGGCTGTGCATTCTACGATCTCTGACTCCTAGTGCTGTAGCAAACAGGAAACCCATCAAGCCCTATTTTGGGGTAAGAGCAGCTACCTATATGAATACAGTGGGATTGCCTGAGTGTAAATTAATCTGGTCTTATCACTGAGCAACACTGTCTTGTGTGGGGAGGAGTGCTTCAAGGTGTCCCACTTCATCTTAATGAATCATTTTAAGTTCAAGGAGCCTTGTGCTGCACACTCCATGTTTTGTGCTTTTGTAATGAGTACTTAAAATAATACAGCCTTTTAATCACGTGTTACCTAAGTATGTTGATTGTCCATTATGCATGAGCACCGTCAGTACAACTTATACAGAATAAATGCAGTTCTCCACCCAGAAGTTGTCAAGTAACATATTCTCTGCCTCCCAGACAAACACCTTCCTTTAAAACAGAGCAACCCTGCACGTAGCAGGGGGGTTTAAATTTTGATGATCATTGTGGACCTTTTCAGCCCAGGCCATTCTATGATTCTGTGATTTCCTTACAAATTTCTGGGTGCTCTGTTCTGTTTCATGTGCACCACAAATGTGATTTATTTCATAAGAATGCAGAAAAAAATAGCACTATTTTTCTCCCTATACTAGAAGGCAAATAATTCAACTTAGTGTAAATTATGCTATCTGTTCTAGTATTCAAAAGTCAGGCTCATCTGTTAGAAGTAAAAGCAAGGATATGCTGTGCCTTCATTCATGTACTGGGGTGAGCTGAAGTGGAAGTGCCTCTATGACTGTGTAGAATACAAGTGAAGGCCTCAGCTGGTAAGCCAGATATTCCTGGCTCTGTCTTCTTTTCAGCTGAACAATGCTTTCCTTACAGCATAAGGTTGAAACAGCACTGACTCCGGTTAACATACACGCTTCCCCATACCTGTTCTCCTTCCTGAGAGTTTATCTATTCCAATCCTCTGAAACCTTAAACCCATTCATTGCAGAAGACACTGTAGCACTGCCAGCCCTGGATAATCCTGGGCTTCCCCTTTCCACCCTGCTCTTCCCTGTGCAAGTGCAGAGGAGCAGCAGCAGTGCAGGAATACTCTGCCAGAACCTGGGCCCAGACACAGGTTTGTGTGCCAAACCAATGAGCAGGAATATAAGGGGAACAGCCCCAGATGGGCCCAGCTCTTCCTCACAAGCCAGACATGAGGCAGCCACCTGCAATGACCAGGAGGTTAAGCCTCTGAAGCTCTGCATGAACTACCTGCCTTTGCCCTGAGATACAAGAGAACACCATGCAACGAAACGCTGGTCAAAGACCTCTCCAGGGCACAGATTGTGTTTCTGCCTACTCACAGAACTGACTGTGGCAGGCATTGGCTGGCCAGTGGCCATTTGCAGGAGGCCTGAATACGCTGCCCACATTAAATACACCAAGAAGTGGGTGGCTTCTAAGATAGTCCTTGTTCTGCATACCAATGTTTTTTTAGGCTTCTCAATTCTCTTCCTGGCCACAAGAGACAAGCTTACTCCAAAATCTGGTTGTTACAGGTACTTAACAGAAGCCTATGCCATCAAACCTCATGTAGCAACTTCCAGTAACATCCCACAGTTGAATACTGGTGTCTCTCACTGGCTTAGAGCACTTATGAGTGGCTCTGAACTCATGCTCTGCCTCCCCCTGAGTCCTGGAGCTGGCACTTCCCTGCCTCAGCCACAGCTCTGACCTGAATCCCATGCCAGGAGAATGCCAGCACTGCTGAGCTGTGAAATTAGGGTCTGGCTGCACTGCTGATGTGCTAATTAAGAACAGAAAGAAGTTCCAGGAGAAGAGTAACAAGTCTGTAGTTCTGTGCATCTCCAGTGGAATCAAACATCTGCCCCACATACAGGATGAGCAACTGTGCAGCCAAAGCAGCCAAAGCCAAATCTCTATTAACAACTGATCTTATACAAGTCAATTCTGGACATTAATGGAGCCTTCACTCTTCTTAGAGTAGGTAAGATAAAAATCCTTCTATATCCAATTATGAACACAATTTGAATATATCTGAATTTCTAAATGAAAAGAGAAAAGTAAGTAATCCCTTTCAAATAGGACAATGCAGTTACATCATTAGAGCTGGAGGAAGAAATTCAAGTGATCTTTTAAATTCTTCAATTTCTTACTAACATTTCTATTCTGGCTAGGGTTCTGAGTGCTGAATTACACAGAAGTAAATCAAAGCACAAACTGGGCAATGTAGACTCAATTAGATACGGAAAATACAACAGGCTGATCCAAGAACAGTTACATTACAAATGCATACTGGCAGAACACATGGCAATTTAAAAAAGGAGATCATTACATATGAGTATGTTTGTGATGTCAAGCCAAGCACTTCACCAAAAACAACCACTCCAGATGTACTCTGCTGGAAGCAGGAGACCCCAAACACTTCCTACAGAGTGAGATCAGAAAACAGCCTTCACCTGAACCATGTCAAAAGGAATGGCATTCAGAAATGCCATTCGGGTAGCTCAGAACACAGAACTCCACCTGGCTCCTGCTCCTTTGCCCTCGTATGAGCAAGGGCTTATCCCAGTGCAACTCCGGCCTGATTCTCCATGGGGCAATGAATAAAGCCATCAGAAAGTTCAGCACTGGAATATCTTTCATAAAAAAAGGATGGGTGACCACCAAAACATATTTTGCTGACAGTTCCTCCTGTAAACCTGACATGTCACCCACCGCACCTTCTGTAACATCACACAGCAGGGCATATACATGAATTTGGATTAGTGTATATTAGCTTGCTCTGTGCAAATTCCATTTGATAAAGAGCCTTTCTCTAGGACTTTAAATCTCTTAGGGAGGAAGAAGTTTTGACAGCATTTTGTTCTGCCTGACCACAGCCATGGCTCAGCCTGTTTACAACAATCAAAGCTAGTTCATCAGCCTGTTTAGGAAAGGTCAGCACACAAGGGATTGTCTTATTCTCCACAGAGCTTAAAACCAACTGGGGCTCTGCTCCAGCTAAGTGACAGAAGAAGATGCAGTGAAACAGAACTCATCAGGACAAACAGGGAAGACTTTCCTTAAAACCGTCCAAGTTCCCTGAGGCAAACAACTACATCTCCAAGGCAGATTAGGATTTCCACACGTTACTCAAATCAATCTCCAGTTATTCCCACTTCTGCCCATTTTGGAGGGGCACTTTTATTTCTTTTCTACAGTCACTGTCAGTTCTTTTCACTGAGGATGAGGACTTTCTTTCAAAGAAGTCAAATTTCTTTCGACATTGCAGGAGACAGTGGCAAAGGCCTTACTGATTCCAAAGAAGACAATATCCACTGCCCTCCGCTCATCCATCAGGCTGTTTCATTGCAGGACCTTGTCAAGTCTGTCAGGCATGACTTCTCCTTGATGAACACATTGATGGTGAATTCTACTGATGTTGTTATACACATGGACCCTGGAAAAGGTTTCCACAATTAGCTGATTTTTCCATTTGGAAACTGTAACCCTAGCAGCTTCAGTACTCTGGACATTGTTATCACACAAGTACTTCCTAAATAGGAGAACTTCCATAGTGAAAAAGACAACAGACATTCCTTTCACAGCACAAACACAACACGCATTCCCATTGCCAAACCTGTCAATCCCCCAAGGATTATATAAAAATCATAAAGGTCAACTAAAACATTTGGCTGCTTTACCAGGTGGGAAGTAATTAAACTGAAAAATCAGCGGGTCCAAACAAGATATGACTCATGACATCTTGTGGTTTTCTGATGCAAGCCACACTACCCAAAACCATATATATATAGACACCGGCCATCCATGCATTGCTGTTGCCAGAGCCATCTGCCTCCTGATCCACCGACCAGCCGCTCAACATGCAGCCCAAAGGTAACACAGATCCTTGGCTCTTACCTGAGCTATGCTGCAGGCAGGTGCTGGAGCAGGTTGTCCATACCGGCTGTAGAGCCTCCACCACAGGAGAGGCTCCGATCCCACCTGGACACAGTCCTGGACAAACCTGCTCCTGCAGACCCTGCTGGAGGGGCCTGGATATGGGAGGGGGGTGATCACCATCAGCTCCAGAGGTCCCTCAGCCTTTCTGTGAGGCTGCAAAGAAACAGCTCCTGGCAAAGACCACTCAAAAAACACCCTTTACTTACCCTGGCTGCACAATCACCAGCTCAAACACAGGGCTGGCACTCGAGGACACCCAACGTAGTGCACACAACTCACAGCACAGCTCCTGCTGCCCCATTTCCCTGTCACTCCTCTCAGAGGACAGCCTTATTACTCCTCCACATCTCCTTTTCAGCCAAAAGCTGTAACTCTGCTTGCTGTCTGCTTCACAGGAGTCTCTCTCACAATGAAGTTCCTGCTGCTGTCCTGCATTCTGAGCATGGTCCTTGCTGTCACCAATGCAGTAAGTACTGAACAAAAAATACACAGGCATCCAGTGTGGGAAATCTTAACATTGACAGCTGGAAATTACATGGCTTTTATCTGTCAGGACAGCCTCAAGAACATCAACGGTTGTTACACGGCTAAATGCATTTATGGTATTCCCAATCTAGATTTCCAGGTTAAGATTAAGCCCTTCTCAGACTTGAAAGCAAAAACAATAAATAGCAAGCTCACACCCAGCCCATCAACCAAGTCCTCATTCCAACAGTACAGAATTAAGCTGACAATTTTTCAGACACTGAAGATCAATTCCCTTCTTAGATGTAGCATTCTAACAAGACACGTTGATTAAAAATATATGCATTTTTAAAAACAACAATGAAGTACCTGTTTATTTTTGTTGATAATAAAACTAACAAAAAACCCCCCAGCAAGTACAATTAATTATGCTTTGCTCAAAAAAAAAAAAAACAAAAAAAAACAAAAAAAAACCACATCATACTTTTTCTACAGCAGCAACTTGACAGCAATGAAAGCTCCGGTTCAGACAGCTCAGAACAGGTAAGCCTTCTGTTTCTCAGTAACTGAATCTCATCAGCTCTAACATTCAGATTTACCTGGAGGGGTTGGTACTGAACTGGGAAACACTGATGCACAATTTCTCTCCTTTCACAGTACCCACAAGAAAGGACCATTTTCTTTCCTTTGCATTCCATTCTTCGCCTCCTCCAGAAACGCCCCAAGCATGCTTAGCCATCTGTTTTGCTGTGAGTCTGAGGTAAGCCACCCGTCTCATAGCAGAAGACAATCCTGCAGCAAGCTCTACCACTACATTTGCCTATTCCTCACTTGCATTATTCTAATTATGCAATAAACAGTCTTTAGAGAATTTTTTCCTTCCAGAAATAACACACGGCTCTTGGGAGCAGTGCAGCTTTTATGCCTTGTTCAGCATGGTACTTGCAGAATTCTTATTTTTCTGTTTTCACCTTTAGCGCTCTCTGTTAACGTAAGCACCTCACGTGAAATGAAAACCAATGCTATTTTGACTCATCACAGGACAGCCAGCTTTATCCTCAGCCACCAGCAGCTGCCCGGTCACCTGCTCACAGGGCTCTGTTTTCCAAAGCTGACGACACTGTTGGGGATGTGCTTCACATCATGCATCAATCAATAGACTAAAGCCACTAATGCCATTGGTTCTACTCTGCAATTCCGTTCTCACTCTGTAGATACCTATCTGAACAACCAGGGCTGTCGCCTATGAAATACTGCTGCTTTCCGATCGTCTTCTGCTTCCTTCATGCCTTTTGTCACCAGCACATTGAAACCACAGATCAGCAAAGAGGTGATCAAAGCCAGCGTGGGTCACAGTGAATATCTCTCCCCACCCTTGTCTGCTTACTTTCTAAGCCTGAATAAATGATAGACAGCAAGCAATCACAACTTCTTCATCATTTCTTAACAACAAATATTCCCAGGTCACTTCAGTGACCCCCACTGTCCGCAAAACAGGAAGGGCGTTACTGCAGCAGCTGTGCCCTCAGACTCTGGGCTCTGTCAAACCTCCATCCCATGCTTTTGACTGCTCACGTAGCGCACAACCCCCTCCTGCAGCAACAACCACCAGCTCCTACCTACGATTTTAAGATGTTTTGTTTGTTAAACAAAACACGTGACCACCTCCGAGAGCTCATCGCCATTTCATTGGGCGGAGCCCGGCCAATCAGCGGCGCCACCATCCCGTTGGCTGCGCCCCTCCTTTGGCCCCGCCCCTCGCTCACAGCGCGCTCCCGATTGGCTGCTTCCCTCTGCCCCGTCGCCCGGTGGGGTCGCGTGCGTTGACTTGTCGCGGTCGTGCAGAGCGGTCGCAAGATGAACTCTGCGCTGGAGGTGCTGGTGTTCCTGGGCACGCTGCTGTACGCCTACGTGGAGGCGCTGGTGAAGCTGCTGCTGCCCGCCAAGAGGAAGACCGTCCGCGGGGAGCTGGTGCTGGTGACGGGCGCTGCCCGCGGGCTGGGCAGGGCCACGGCCCGCGAGTTCGCCCGGCGCCAGAGCCGCCTGGTGCTGTGGGACGTCGAGGCGGTGAGGCTAGGGCCGCGGTGTGGATAAACGGGCTGTTCCGAGGCCGTGGCACCCGTGTCATACATGCATCCTTCTTCCCACAGCATGGCCTCAAGGAGACAGCAGCAGAATGCGAAGGGCTGGGAGCCACCGTTCACACCTTTGTGGTGGACTGCAGCAAAAGGGAGGAGATCTACAGCGCTGCCGAGAAGGTAGGGGAGCAGGTGCATGTGCCAGGGCTTACCCAAACGTGCTTCGATTTGGGAAGTGCTGGAAGACAGCACCGAGGTGTCCCACTCAGTTTGTGCAAGCCCCTGCAATCTCACCACTGTTTGCTGCTGTACATACATACCTTCAGGTACTGCAGCTTGTCCCATCCTAATCTGGGAGCCTTTGTCCTATTGAGCTCGTGCTTCAGACTTTAGACCCTGCAACCAAACTTCCTGCTACTGCCTTGCTGAGGAACAGACATAAAAATGTATAAGGCTGCACTGTAGGGAATGGTTCAAATCATTTTGTATGTCCACAGTGCCAGCTGTAATTGTAGAGCATGTTTGTCCATGGGTGATGCGTAGAACACTGTAATAACTGGCAATAAAAAAGGGAAGAACATCAGATCTAAATCAGCTTTCAGGACTGTTGTGGTTTTGGCTGCAACAAGGACACTGCATGTTCCTGACTGCAAGAAAATCACTGTAAGAATTAAATCATTTGCTACTCACAACCTTGGACTTTGTGTGTTAACAAGTGACGTTCACCTACACATCTTTTGGTCCAAAAGGTGAAAAAGGACATTGGTGATGTCTCCATCCTGGTGAATAATGCTGGTGTGATTGCAGCTGCCGACCTGCTCTCCACCCAGGACCACCAAGTTGAGAAAACATTTGAAGTCAACATTCTTGCTCACATCTGGGTAAGGGTCTCCAGCACGTTCATGCCTCCATAAGCGTTATTAAGGATATGTATTTAGACCAACAGTTATTTAAAACTACAGGCAAATTACCAAATTCTCTTGCTGCTTTGTGTGTATAGCAAACATGCACTCAGTCTGGCTGTTGGGAAACTTGATTGTCTCTTGCTGATCTGGGGCTGTCCTGGCTCCCTTGTTTTCCTTTCCACACAAGTTGGCTGTGATGGCCTCTCCCGCAGCGTAGGTTGGTCTATGTCAGAAGTGTTTTAATGTCTCTCTTTGGGTCAGGCTGTTTGGGCACTCTCAGCCAGGCACCAAGAGCCTGCAAGCAGTAGAAAAACTTCATATAATGCAAAGTGGTTTGGTTTGTTATCATCTGGTCCCTGAGAGAAGGCAGCCTTTGGTACATAGAGCTAGGTGCAGAGCAGGGCTGTCTGCTAGCTCTTAGCCATGCCACGTGGTGCAGCCAGACCCAGCCTCTCCCTGACTGCCACCAGTACATTAGCCAGTCTGCAGGGCTTTGTCCTGAAGTATTTTGTACCTGTCTCATTGCTGGCTCTGCTCTGGGCTTCTGGCACTGCTTTAATCCCATCCTGTAGCTGTCCTGCCGCTGCCTGCAAGTGCTGCCACCTTATCTCCTGCAGGGCTTCTCCCAGCTCTCTACCAGCAGCGTGTGTGGAGGTGATGCAGCTGGGATATCTCTGAGCTGGGGTTTTGGCTCTTTGGGACTCTGGCAATCAGATCCTGGGGATAGGACAGCTTTCAGCAGCATATCTAGTATTAAAGAATTTCCGTTTGCAGGAGGAAAAACAAACTGTGTGTGTGCTGGGGAGAGATACTGTAGTGCTGCTGTTGACAAGCGAAACTGAAAAGCAGGCTAGGAGTACCATGTATATCATCTTCTGCTGATACCTGACTTTGCTGAAAGAGTCCTTCCAGTGCATCAGCTGGAGGGAGAATGGGCATTTCTATGATTCTCAGAACCTACCTAGCATTAGGAAAAGCATTAGTCACTTAATTGCACATACCTGGGAACAGCGTTGAAAAACACTTAAGACATTACTATTTTCCTCCTCCCCCAACCCTTTTTCTGGTCCTTGTTCTAAATCCCTTTCAAGACAACAAGAGCTTTTCTGCCAACAATGATGAAGAACAACCATGGTCACATTGTCACAGTGGCTTCTGCAGCAGGTCAATTTGTAACTCCTTTCATGGTGGTTTACTGGTAAGTGACTTCAAAATCAGCTCTCTTCATTTCTTATCTTTGTCTTCTCCACCAGCAAACATGGAGAGGAAATACGTACACTCAGTAAGCTTCTTCCAAAGGAGGAAGAAAACCCACAGCACTCAGCACATAAGTGCTTGTGGGAATGCCCACTGATTTACTCGTTAGCTCTGACTGAATCGGGAACAATGCTTCAGTGAAAGACTAATGAAATGACAAATAAACTAATGGAATCTGTTTTTTTTTTTTCCTCCCCATAACTGATCCAGACTTTGATTGGTGAAAAAGGTATCTGCTTTCCTTCTTCTTAGAATAACATAGTGCTCTTGTGAGTTGCTGTAGCCATAAGAAAAAGTAATACTTGTATGTTTTTACCTTTTCTTCTTAGCTTTACAGACTTAGTCCATGTTTTCTCCTGTAGTAAGAAATGCTGGACATTACACTGTCTACTGAATTCAGCTTTCAAAAATAAAAACATCAGACTTACGCATGCCAATTAATATTTCCTAACACTCCTCTGACAGTTCACTACTGAGACTACTTAGATATTCCACTTCACATCCCAAAATGTTTTCCCCAGGCAGCAATATCTATTTTAGGAAAACGCTGTAAGACAGCAAAAATTAGAATTAGTCCTTGCCTTCCCAAGTGGATTGCACTGTTTTCTTCATTAGTCAGTACTGCATGTTCTCTCAGCTCCTTTCTATCAGGCCAGAAATAACATTCATGCCTTCTGATTTGTGCTTTTTTTCCTCCACCAGTTCAAGCAAGTTTGCTGCAGTTGGATTTCATAAAGCCCTAACGGATGAGCTGTCTTCACTGGGAAAGGATGGAATAAAAACAACGTGTCTCTGTCCAGTTTTTATAAATACTGGATTTGTCAAAAACCCCAGTGTGAGGTAATGATCCGAAGTCAGCATTACATATTTGCCCCTGCTTTACCTGTTATTCAAACTGAGTACATACCCCACATAGCAGTGATCTTTTATTTACCTGACTTCATGCACATGTGAAGCATCCTACTTCATATTCAGCTGCTGCCCATGTTTTTATCACTGTTGCCCTTACATATATGCATTCTTTTGATTTTAGGCTTGGAAAGATCTTGGAGGTTGATGAAGTTGTGAAGGCACTGATGGAAGGAATAGTGACCAACCAGAAAATGGTTTTTGTTCCATCAAATCAACGTTTTGCTTTACTTCTTGAAAGGTACGTAACAACACAAGGGATAAGTGCAAGTGTACAAGCATTACACTTCATAGAATCACCAAAGTTGGAAAAGACCTCTAAGGTCATCCCATCCAGCCATCCACCTGTCACCAATATTTCCTACTAAACCAGTACAACATCTAACTATTTCTTGAAAGCACTTGTAACATCAGATTCAATTTTGTGCTATTTTAGAAGTTGGGGCAAATCAGCATTGCAGTGCACTGTTTTTCTTTCCACTGACAACAGCAGACACCATGAGGGTTTTGTTGAGCTGTCATGTAGGTAGTTATGATCCATTTTTTTTGCACAAGTGCTGAGTGAAGAACTCAGATGCTCCATTTGGGATATGGTAGGGATGCAGAAGAAGATAAAGGGATTGCTTTTCCATAACAAATTGAATATCCCGTGGGCTTGCAAAAAATAATTTCTCTGGACCAGCAGCCCCAGATAATCTCCAAAAACAGTTAAGGATCTGCTGCTTTTTGGTGTTCATTTCTTCACGGCAGCACCAGGTCTATGTCACAACTGCTGGGAATGCTGCTTGAGAAGTGTTCTGCTGCTTTCCCTCAGCCATGTGAAGTGAGGTTGGTCCCCTCATACTTCTTAGACATCCAGCGTAGCTGCTCTGTTGGGGCTGCATTTTCTCCACAGCTTAGATTCAAAAGCTAGATTTGTATCACAACTACATTACCACTCCAGTTAGTATCTACAGTATCTCAACAATTACTTCATAGTAACTTATCCATAAAAGCCAGGAGACAGCCAAAACTGTTCTATGACAGCATAAAGAATCTTTTGCTTTCCCAAAATTCTCTATCAACCAGATGAGGTTTTGAAAGCAAAGTCAGTTCTCATTTCATTTTAATGTACTTGTCTACATTCAACATTAAACCTGCAAGCAGTAATTAAATCAACATCTTTGCAGTGGATATCTGTCCTTGAAGTGATCATAAAAAGAGGAAGGTGCTGAAGGGACTGGAGGTCAAGCTAGACAAAGAGTTATGAAGGCAGTGGGTTTTTAGGAAGTACCCCTCAGACTGAAGTTCTGGTGTCTGATGTGAACATGCATTCTGTGCCCAGATGAGCTCCAGTCTCACCTGTGGTGCCACTGCCTCCAAAACCTGAATTCTTACCCTAGGTTTAATTTCATGGATTTTTTTTCTTCCAGGTTGCTTCCAGAACGTGCCTTGAATTATCTCAAAAAGCTGACTGATGTTAAGTTTGATGCAGTCGTTGGGCGTGGAAGCAATCAGTGAAAAAGAAATTGTTTCTCATTTCCCCATGAAATGAGTGAAAGCAGAACAGATGCTGAGTGTAGCACAGCAATTTGGATTCAGAGCAGAATTAAGATGGGTACTTCTTCCAGGCCACCGCTTCCCATCACACCTTAAGGTCCATCCCACACCCGCAGAAGGAACAGATGTGCATAACATGGTGTGTTAGCAGAGCAGAGCAGAGAGGCAGCTCTAGAAGTCAGAAGGACTGCTCTGGAATGTGCACAACTGCTTACATGAGTGCAGTGGAATTGGAGTATAAATTAATGTGGTCCTATAGAGTAAAATTATCTTGTGGGGAGGAATGATTATAGGTGGCCTGCTTCACCTTAATGAATCATTTTAAGTTCAAAAAGCCTTGTACTGCACACAGTTTAATGCATTTTTTGTAGTAAGTACCTGAAATAATACAGCGTCTTAATCAACCACTACCTAAATATGTTGATTGTCCATTATGCACGAGCTCCACCAGTACAACTTGTACAGAATAAAAGCAGTTCTCTAACCAGGTGTCTCTTAGCAGTTACAGTCACAACCACATCCTACAGGTGCACTTAAGGTGCAGTGTTAAGAAATATATGCCCTCTGCTGATGTCATTTCTCAAATTGCTGATGATTCTCCAACCAGATTCAAACACCTTCCTCTGAAACAAGTGTAGTATTTCCTACAAATTACTGAGTGCCCTGTTCTGTTTCATGCTTACCACAAAATGTGATTTTTTTTTTCATAAGAATGAGGAAGCGTGGTTCTGTTTTTGTCCTTACACTAAAAGGTAACTACTCCAGCCTAATAAAAATTGCTGTTTATCTTCTCCATTATGTGTCTCCTCTACTAAAAGGAAAACCAAGGCTATTCTAAGCCTAAATACCCCTCATTCATGTGCCTGGGGTGAGCTGAAATGGAGCTCCTATGCCTGTACAGAACATGAGAAGGCATCAACTGGGAAGCCAGAGACTCCTTGCTATGCCTTCATTTCAACTAATTAATGCAATCATTGCAGTACAAATTTAAACCAGTACTGACACGCAGTTAACACACACACTTCCACCTATTTTTATCTTTTCAAACAGCACGTACAGAAGTGAGCAATTATTTATCCCACCCCCTGAAATGCTGATCCTATTCACTGCACAGGATGCTGCAGCACTGCCAGCCCTGATGATTCTGGGCTTCCCCTTCATGCTCTGCTTTTCTACATACTGATGAGCAGCAGAACAGGGATGCTGTGCAGGAGGAAAACCTAACATTGCAAGTGTGTGAGATACAGCCCCAGATGATCCCAGGTTTTGCTTTCAAGCCAGCTCTAGTCAGACCTGCAGTGATCAGGAGGTTAATCCTCCAAAGTTCTGTATGAACACTTTCCCCTATGGTACCATGTGATGAAATGCCAGTCAAAGACCTCTGTAGAGCACAGATCAACTTTTTGCCTATTTCTGCAACTCCTGACTGTGGCACATGTTGGCTGGCAAGTGGTCATTTGAGGGAAGCCTGAAAACCCACCAGGTTAAGCAGAGCTAGAACTAAGTGGCTTCCAGCGTAATTCATATTGATGTCCTGAGCACTTATACTGCAAACTTGGATTCTTCAGAAGGTGAAGTTTTAATGTGGCTCCACCTGCTCTTAGGTAGGTCCTAAGTTTGTGCTGTTGACAGGCTAACTGGGAGGAAAGTTTCTTTTGTGGCTTATACAACCCGCATGGAACGGGGCATTCAAGGTGTGGCAAAGAACCATTTCTTACACTGAGACAATTGGATTCTAGTTTATGAATCCTGTGGCTGAGAAATGGGTTTTCAGTGTTCCACTCACGGAAAATAAGTTAAAGCAATCAAAAGCGTGTAAGCCTCCTAAATGGATTGCATTTAAAAGGCAAACATTCCGTGCTGTAAAACATTTGAGGAGTGTGTGTTTTGAGTCATGATGGAAACAGAGACCAACTCAATACATATGAATTATTTTTGTATCTGTTCTCTCTTTCTTGAGACAATCCCAAAATCTGAGAAGGAGTTTTTTGTCTTGCATTTCTCTTGAATAAGTAGTTTTATGCTACTCCTGCTTTTATTTAAGCTGCATGTTTTCATTTCTGCTTGGTGTAAAGGAACATAAGAGAGAATTTAAACCTTCATCCCATGAACACCAGTGACAGAGAATCAAATTGTCAGGCCACATAGACTCCTCGGTTCTCTTCCTGGCCACAAGAGACAAGCTTACTCCAAAATCTGGTTGTTACAGGTACTTAACAGAAGCTTGTGTCATCAAACCTCATGTAGCAACTTCCATTAAAGTCCCACAGTTGAATACTGGTGTCTCACACACTGGCTTAAGGCACTTGTGAGTTGGATGAGAGGCTCTGGTCTCATGCTCTGCCTCCTCCTGAGCTCTGAAGCTGGCACTTCCCTGCCTCAGCCACAGCTCTGACCTGAATCCCGTGCCAGGAGAATGTCAGCACTGCTGAGCTGTGAAATTAAGGTCTGGCTGCACTGCTGATGTGCTAATTAAGAACAGAAATTATGTAGCTCTGAGCATCTCCAGTAGAGTCAAACATTTTCCCTGCAGACAATGTAAGTAACTCATCTAGAGCAGCCGGATGCACTATGGCCTCAACCTCATGACTGGGGCACTACTTTTAATACTTGTTGTCAATATCAATATGCATGCAATTGTATCAAATTTCAGGCAGTGGCTCATAAAACTGAACTGTACATGCACAGAACCTCCAGAACCCAGCAGTTAATTTTTTGTTATATCACCACCTTTAAATGTCCAAGATCACTGGCCATTCACAAACACTGCAATACTGTCAATAAAATTCCTTTCTGAAACAAGCTTCTGGTACATTAAATCTTGCAGATGCTTTCAATCTGCACGCTTAGCCATGCATTTTGCTCTTTTCTAAGCAGACCTGCTGCTTTTTCTACTTAGGGTACCATGAGAGTCTGGCACTGAGAACAACCCAGCCTAACTGCAAAAGCTTATTTAGAACAGGAATAAGTTTACATCAACCTATGTTCCTGTTACCATGAATAAACATGCTCTCATACAAACTATTTCTCCTCTGCATTCTCAGTTTTTTAATGCTCACAATCAAAATAGTTCTTGAGACAACAGATGTGCAGCAGGGAAATACATTCATTGCTCACAACAAATCCTGTGTACACAACCACAGCTGCAGTTTTCACACAGCTCCAGGCACTCGTGCTCACTGGTGCCTGCTTACAGCTTGTCACAGGTAAACTGCAATGGCGAAAAGCAGTGGGACAGAACTTACATAATCTTTCAATGACCACATGATGATGAAATGCTGCTGGTCTAGAGCAGAGTTCAGCAGTCTGGAGACTTCCATCATCAGCACCTGCACTGCAAGAGATGGTATGCTGAAAAGCACATCATGTACATGACACTGTAGATGTTATTTGCCATACTGATATTGCAGCACTCCATATTTACTCTCATCTGGCTATTTTTGTGCCGTTACTTAGACAACAATGATTTTCTGGGCTTCTTAGGTAAATAAATGATGCTTTGCTTATCATTTGATCCTGTGTTTTGCTTAGCATTAACTAGTTTTGTGAAGGCAAGTATTGTTAAGTATGCTTAACTACCAACCAAGTGGATTTTGCTTAGCATTAGCTAGTTTAGCAGTTTCACCTCCTCACACAGCCATGCCAGGAGCCCCAGTCCCAACAACAAACCCACCGAGACATTGATGAGCTCTTGTGGAGAAGGGCTCTGTGGTGATTTAGCGCACACAGAGCAATACAGGGTGAAGAGATAAAAGGATTCAAAGCACTTATTTCCTCAGAAATACCTTATTTCAGTCACCTAGAGCCACTCACCCCTTTCTGCAAATGTATTAAGCGTAGTCATCCTTTCACTCCCCCATTGCAGCGGGTGCATCACCTCGAGGAGCTATCCCCCGAGGCTCGACACTTGCCAGAAGCAACTCGTACTGAGCCGAATTGCTCCCAGGCCCCACAGCCCCAAACCATCGCCCCGCAGCACTTCTTCCCGCCTCCCCACCGCGCATGCGCGCTGCGCGCCCCCTCCTCCCGGCGGCCCTCGGCGGAGCGCAGGTGAGCGGCGGCGCCGGGCCCTCACTCACCCCTCCTTCCCTCCTCGCCATCACCCCGATTCCTCTCGCCCCTCACTCTGCCCTATGAACAGTTCCTCGGGTGGCTCCAGCAGCCCCAGCCCATTTCGAGGGAGAGGGAGGTAGAGCGCCGAGAGGCCGCGGCCCTCAGCGGGGAGCGCTGCGCGGCTGGGCTGGGCCCGGCCCCGAGCGGGCTTTGCGCCCTGAAGGGAGCCCCGGGCTGCGAGGGGGTGGCGGAGGGTCACAGCAACCACAGCAACTCTGGTGTTTCTTAAACGGTGGAAAAAAATTACCTGTAGTTGTCGGGGGGGGGGGGGGCTCCGGGCGCTTCCTTTCTGCTCGGGCAAAAGGGAAGTGTGCCTTCTGCCCATTATAACCTGCCCTGCCCAGGTGTCTTCTGTGTGCTGATGGGTTCCATCTTGCCAAACCCCCGGGCCGCTTCCTTATTGGTTGCTGGGAAATTGCAATTACAGAAGTCTCGTTAAGGGATGTGCAGGTGGTTCATCTCCTAGTTCCTATGTACCCTTTTCTATAATTCTCCTGTACGATGAGACCATAAAGGTGAAAGAATGCAGAGTTCTGTGTTCAGTGTTCTGTGGCTGTCATAAAGGCTGCTGGAAGCACAAGCAGTGCGTATTTTACACAGAAAAGTACCACAGCAGCTGAAATCCCACACTGAATGCATGCATGCAGGCTTAAATCTTAACAGGTGGGTGTGCTCTGCTTGTTACGGAGGTGAAGCTGTGCAAGGTTCAGTAGTCTTCTAGAGATGAAACATTGGATTAGTGTGAGGTTGTTACTCTGTAATCCATGTTTGAACTCTTATCTATAAATCTGCTGTGCTGAGATTGCACCCGTTGTTTGTGCGCAGGTGCTGAAAGAGTTTACAGCTCAAGTACCACTCCTAGGCTTACAGCTCCAGGATAATAGGCTATTAGGAAACAGCTTCTTGGAAATTGTTTTGCTCACAGTTTAATGCTTCCTAGGAAGGGCTGGAGTAAATGCTGCTGTAGGGACCATCAGACTGCTGTTTTTTAATTGAAATCCTTGGTATGAGTCTGCTTTTTTCTTACAGACATGAAGTACCAGCAACCATTTCTTTCGCTTTTAGTACGTATGTCAACATTTTGCCCTGCTCTTGAGAGCTGCATGGATTTGCAGTGTTTTTTATTTTTTGTTCTACTTTTTGGGCATTCCTAGGGTTACCTTGAATAAACAAAGTGACTCTTAAGTACTATTTTTATCTGTAAAGCAGAGTCCTTCCTCACTATGCTGGGGATCCTGATGAGTTTGGTTCATAGAATCATAAATGCTAGAAAAGTCCTCTAAACATCACTATGTCCAACCCCGAATGCATCCCACCATGCCCACTAACCATGTTTCTCAGTGCCACATCTTCCCTCTTCTTGAACACCTCCAAGGACAGTGACTGCACCTTCTTCCTGGGCAGCCTGTGTCACTGCATCACCGCTCTTTCTGCAGAGTTATTTCCAAAGTAAGATTTTTATCTCTGCTTTGCAAAACATTGTTTCTGTCCTTTTTCTGTCACATTTTTTTCCTAGAAATAGTGGCCTTCATTTGCTGTCAGTGCCTATGGCACTGCTGTGATTTTGGTTATAGAAGCAGCTAAAAGCTTCTTCTTGGTTTTACATTAAGAGAGCTTTTCATCCACCCATTTCAGTTTTCCAAAATACCTGTGTGACAAGTAATGCAAACCAGTTGTTATGCCTGCCAGCTTTTGCTACGGAGAACCTTGGAAACTATTTAAGCACCTAGGAATCCCCCAGTAGTGCTAAGATAACTTTTTTATAGTTTTCTAAACCAGAAAGCCCAGTGGTTTCAAACAAGCTATACCAGTTATGCATGTGGTATCTGAATTTTGTTGTTACTTTAATTTTCAGGTGTACTTAATGAGAATTAAACTAAGCATAGGCTTGCAGTGCAGCATGTAACTTGAACTTTCCCATGTTTTCATGTAACCTTGTGGGAGGCAGCAGCACCATACAATTACCTGCAGAGTCATCAGGCTCCATTTTAACTAATTAGTTCTACACATTTGCATGTGCAAAATGATATATATTTATGTGCACGCATTCCGTTTGTAGTTGTTTTCCAAAACTCCCTGCTCTTAGAGCTACGTATTTTGCCTTTACAGAAGGCAAATCTCTAGTCTGCTGTAATTAACGGGCCCTTTCAGTTCCCTGATTAGATGCCTGTCTGTCCCTGCACAGGTAAAAACATGAATTTTGTCTGCCTTGCATGTGAGTAACCAAAATTACATACGGGAGTGTGGGTAAAGCCTTACCTGTATCTTTAATTCTCCTGGACATTGGGCTGCTTCTTATTTTTCTGACTTCAGTACTGGGACCGATAAACAAGCGCTGGATCTACCTGTGTCACAGAACCCCTCATTTGAGCACTTCCTCACTGCGGTTGTTACAGAGCCCTTTTGTTTCTTGTATCATGGATGCATCTTTCTGCTTGTGGCAGCGGAGGCAGGAGCACAATCCTCTCCCAGGTCAGTGTCACAGGGGAGGATCCTTTCCTTGTTTCCTTCCTTCGTTTCACGAGTGACATTCCTGTCCTGCTTGTGGCTGATGCTCCCATCCCCTTTAGCTGCAAAGTTATTTGAGGCACGTTACTTACACTGAAGGCAACTGCTCTGTTTTATGTTCACTTCAATTTCAGATGATTTGGCCGAAATGACCGAACCTAAAGCAGTTCATTTTGGGATGTTCCTCTTAGCTGAACCAAAGCAGTTCTAATGTAAGGGAGCTCTGAGCTACCATCTCTGCTTGTTTGAATACATGCAGTAGTAAAGAAGGGCTCAGATGGGATCCTTGAATATCAGCTCCGGCCAGCTGCACGCTGCCAACACAGATATGACAAATGTTCTAAATGTTTACAGCTCGAGAAGTAAAATTGCTGAGCTGATGCCAGCAAACAATGGTGAGTTGTAAACAGGGAGTAAGGCCTTTTTGCATCGGTGAGTTTACTCTTCTATGAAAAGTGCAAAGTGGCTGTCTACAGAGTAACAACCGATGATGTTATGAATGAGGCACTTCCTTCACATTCCTTAGAGCCAATCATTTATGCTGTGGAAGTGTGTAGTCAGGCTGTATGCAGGCCAGAGCTCTTCACTGCTGAGATGAAAGGAGGGTTATGACTGGCTGTGACAACACTTCAGAGAAGAAAGCCTCCATTTGGGTGCAGTGTTCAGCCAGTGCTAACCTCACCTCAAGCAGCTGGCTGCAATTATTGCATTCTTGTTTATTTGAGGGACATCTGAATGGCTTTTCTGTGTCAGTCAGTGGATTCTGAGTGCATAATTGAGAGAATGTTGTGCACACAAACCTAAATGCTTATTAAGCCTCCTAGCAAGTGATGCTTAAACTAGTGTACTTCTGCATTGCTCAGGAGTTGAAAAATACCACTTTCTTATGCTATTCCTTTAAGTCCGTGCAATGACAAAATAATTTATCATTCCAGTTCAGACTAGGAGGAAGAGTAGGCTTGGTGTTGAAGTACACTGACCTTCACTAACTTCTGCAAGACCTTCAGATTTCCGTTTACTGTTCTGATTAAAGGACTACTAAAACTCATTTCTGTTCTGTTTAAAGTATAAGGACAGTAGAGGCTGATTGCTGGGTGTTTAAATCAGCTCAGCCTGATTAGTTTCAGCAAATTAAATATCTCTCCTTGTGCCAGGTTCCTGATAGACTGCAAATACATGACCTTAATGTTGTGTATTACATCTCATAGTATTACTTCCGTGCTTAACTCTATAAGTGCACCATTTTTATATGACAGGCTCTTTATGGCATTGGTTGTTGACATACGTTAAATGTCTGGTTGTAAACATTGCTTGATTTCTTTAATAAATGATAGGAACATTGGCAGTGATATTTCTCAAGTCTCATGCAACTTGGTAGCTCTTAATTATCAGCAGGCAGCTGGATATCTACAGAGACCTCCATCTCCTACAAAGGTGCAGCTATCTCATAATCTCAGCTGCTGTTTTCCACAGATGATGATGGTTTGTTTGAAGACTCAAAATGTGAGATACTGTAATTAAGACAAGTCGAGGATTTATGGACAGAGTATCTGAGTGATTTGGGAAGCAAGAAACGTCACAGAAGCAAGATGTTCCTGAATTGATGACGTGGGGGAAGAACAAAACTTTTACCCAGGATATTAATATCTGTCACAGTCTCATCACAATGAAGCCACAGTGTGTGAGACTGATCAGTGTCTGAATTATAAATTCAGGTATTTTAAGCCTGTTAACTTTAGTGCCTTGAAGAAACTTCTTTTTACGTGAGGAGTAACCTACTGTCATGTGGTCTAGTATTAAATGTGGAGGTTGGTGGCCCTGCCTCTGGCAGGGGAGCTGGAGCTTGATGACCCTTGAGGTCCCTTCCAACCCAAGCCATTCTGTGTGCCCGCACACTTACTTGATACTGCCATGATTTATACTGAGAGTTTCCTGGTACGTGTGGTGTCTGTAACTGATTTCCTCTGTGTGAGGGGACCAAGGCCTCCAGTTTCTGCTCCTGCAGAACCAGTACTAAATGTATCAGTCCACATCTGTGCTCTTTTCATCCAGATGATTGCTCAGACCATCTCCAGCAGCTTCATTTTATATGGGCATCCTATAAGGACAAAAACCATGGTTTACAATCAGCAGCCACTTCTACAAAGAGCCACATGCGTGTGGTAAAGCCATATGTGCAATCAGTTAAAACATGCACATAAATTTAGTACATAATACCAACTGAAATAACCGTATGACTTATGAGCTGCAAAGCATTGTTTAGTCATCAGTGGCAGTTCTGTTTGAAAGCAGCACTTCTGCTCGGCTATAAAAGTACCATTGTTTGTCTGAATAACACATGACGTTCTTGAAAACCCTTGTACAGTATTCCAACTTTGGTCTTTTTCTTGGATCTCTTTTACAGGAAGGATGCCTTGTTTACTGCAGCATTAGTAAATATTCTAAGCACGTTTCATCTCACTGTAACCTGCCTGGCTGACTGCAGCCAACAGCACTGTGACTACACAGGATGTGGAGCTGTCAGCAACGCTGAGACTGAGGCCGTACGATCACCTGGAGTCACTTCCTGCTCCTTCTGATGCATGAGGAGTTGTAAATGTATTAAGTGGCACGGATACCTCAAAAATATTCCAGAAGAACAGTAGTTCTGCGCCCACCCACATGACTTACACCTTTATTTTAAAAGCTTTGTTTTGTTTCTTCAGTCAGTCAACTTCCTCCAGTGCCAGAGCCCAGAAGCAGAAATCACTGAATTAGAGCAAGGATCATTTCTTACTAGAATGCACAGTAAGTTAACCAGCAAACACCAAAACAAAAGGTATCCCAATATAATAGAGGAACACACTACTCAATATTCTCTTTGTGTTTGTCTTTTAACCCTTCAAATCTGTTGGTCTCCTTTGCCAGAATATAGCAGAACTCCAGTAGCTTGTAACTTGAATCAATAACTTCATGCTTTCAAGTAGTATTTCATATTTTTTTTGTGGGCTTTACCATCTTCCACAAAGCATGTGGAAGTGGGTGCACAGCCTAAATCTTATTGACTTAATGGGATGCAAATTGTCATGGGTGTTAGACACACAGAGCTGAAACTTCACATGTGTTATCAAGCTGGAAAACTACGTGCTCTTCCCTACTGCTTGAGTTTTATCTACAAATAAAAAGGTGGACTTCAAACTTAGCCAGGCTGAAGGTCACAGTATTAGAACGAGTATTTGTGTGACAGAAGCCAAAGTAAACCTTCTCTCTATTTTCTGTGGTATCCCAGATGTGTCTTTCAATCCTGGGAAAGCTGTGATAGCAGAACAACCACAACTCCTTTGTCAGAACTGCATGAATCTTAAACAGCAAAACGATCTTCAGCTATGATAGGCTGAGCTAAAATAAAAGCTAGCAGTGACAGACTTTTACTGGACGCTCATTTTCATGCTTTAAACATCCATCTCTGGGCTAATATTGAGTAAAATTGAGTAAAATGAAATCATTTTCATTCCAGGATTTTTTCTTAAACATAAATTCCTTTACTCTTTAATTCTTGCTGAAACAATGTTATAGTGGTTTTATTTTTATATACTGCTTACATATGCATAAATACAGATAATACTTTGGGATTGCTCTAGCTGTTGAGATTGAGGAAAACTGAGTAATAAGTTATGTGCAAACATACCTGTTGGGGTCAAATCAGCACTCTGTCTCTGGCAGCCATGATGAGATGAGGAGAGAAGCCCATCTGCCTGTGATCCGTGGGCATTCTGCTCATCTGCCATCCACAGATGTTCGGTGAGGAATGGCAGAAGACACGTCACTGCCTTTCCTCCTTCATATCTTTTTTCAACAACTGTGGGGAGCAAGTTCATAAAGGCTTTTCCCAAAGGTACCTGCATATGATTTGCTGTGGGTCTCTTTTCCCCTCTCCCTCTTCCCGCTCCCCTGAATAAGATCAGAGGTAGTAATTTTAGAATGTAGTCTGATGGTGGATACTGACAGTACTTGATATCTCCTCTGTCTTTTTTTTTGTGTGTGTGTGCTTTTAGATAGGAAGATGAAAAGAACTTAGCTACATTTCAGGACTGACTCCTCATGGGCTGGACTTTGTCTTGGTGGGAATATTTGACAGTTCACGCTGCAAAAGACGAAACAACCAATGGCTTCAGAATCCATGGTCCCAGAGCAGGCAAAACAACATCCAGTGAAGGGAAAAAGGCGACCACAGCAGCAGCAAACTCGATCTTCCAGCGGTGATGGTGAAGATGATATCTTTGTATTCGAAGCAAACGAGGCTTGGAAAGATTTCCACAGCTCTCTTCTTCACTTCTTTGAGGCTGGAGAGCTCTGCGATGTTACACTGAAGGTGACAAAGACCACCCACATTCATTGTGTTTAACAATCTGAAGACTAAGTTATAAATGCGTTGGAGATGGCAGTGAGTTTGTGCAGGGGTATGGAAGCAACAGAATGTTTGAGGCATTTCTACATAAGCTCTTAGATTTCTCGTCATTTACGAAGGTCACAACTAAAATGTAAGCAATTAAGATACTGACAATCCAAGAGAGCAAGTACATGACTCACCTCACCCAGTTTGTCCTGTAAGGAAGTTCTCATGGTTGATTTATTTTCTACTATGTCATTTCTGTGTGCTTCCAGCTCCTTGCAGCCTCTCTGTTCATACACTTTGATCCCAAATTTTGTCCGTAGTTTTGCATTCTGTGTTTCTGTGCTAGATCTTTTGTGGGCAAACAGGATTTCTGTAACAAATCTAACTTTCAGTGTTCTCCTGGGAAATAAAAAAACCCTCAATCACATTGTTCTACAACTGATCAAAGAGGAAACAAAAAGGAGGAAACCAGTTTTGTTATTCTTGCACAGTGTTATTTTAAATGCATTCTTTTCAGCTCAGCTTTTTATTACTTACATCATGATCACAGGAAATTTATAACTAGCATTTGCAGCTGTGGCTGCCAGCACCTACAAACATTAAGTATTTCTTAGTTTCTTAGTACTGCTTCTTTCTGCTACAACCTTGTCCTACTCTGGTGGTCAGGTTACAAGTGAAATCTGCTTGGGATGCCCTGGTCTAACGTCAGCAGTGTGAGGGAGACAGAGTTCATTTGTTTCAGCAAAATACAGAAGCTCAATGTATATTGGGCCCAGAAGTCTACCTTTCCAGCTTAGCTGTCTCTTATAGCTGGAAGAAAATTACTGAAACTAATGTTTCAGTTAAACAGTTTTGTTCTCTTTTTCTCAGGTTGGTACAAAGCTCATCTCCTGCCACAAACTGGTGCTGGCATGTGTTATACCTTACTTCAGAGCCATGTTTCTTTCAGAAATGGCTGAAGCCAAGCAGACGTTGATTGAGATCAGGGACTTTGATGGCGATGCGATAGAAGACCTCGTGAAGTTTGTCTACTCCTCCCGGCTGACGCTGACAGTGGATAATGTCCAGCCACTCCTGTATGCTGCTTGCATTCTTCAGGTGGAACTGGTAGCAAAGGCGTGCTGCGAATACATGAAGCTGCACTTCCATCCCTCCAACTGCCTGGCAGTCAGGTCATTTGCAGAGAGCCACAACCGCATTGACCTGATGGACATGGCCGACCAGTACGCTTGTGAACATTTCACAGAGGTGGTGGAATGTGAAGACTTTGTGAGTGTCTCACCTCAGCACCTCCATAAACTGTTGTCCTCCAGCGACCTGAACATTGAAAACGAAAAGCAGGTTTACAGTGCTGCTATCAAGTGGCTGCTAGCCAATCCGCAGCATCATGCCACGTGGCTGGATGAAATTCTCGCACAGGTAGGGCGGGCATCACTGATTTGCTTCTGTGTAAGCTGCTTTTACTGAGGAGGATTTTAAGAAGAAAAATGTTTATAGCAGTTGGTGCTTCGTCTTGTATTCACGGTTATTGACAGTGCAAGCAGGTTGGGCCTTGGGAATATCAGCATCGAGTTATGTTACTCGGTTTCTGTCAAGAAAAAGATTACTTGCTGTAAGGTCATCAGCAGAGGGAGGAAGGGGAAATCAACAAAAAGCCACATCTGTGCCACAGCACAATATCCTTAGTTTTACATGCGGGGAGGTAGAGAACACAGAGCCGTCGCTGCATGTGGCTCAGTGTTACTACAGCCCATATGTAATTTCCCTTGCTGGTAAGCGTTTGTACTTAGAAAGGAGAGCAAAGCCATTGAAGGGGTATTGAAGGGTTAGGTGGCTAGGGATAAGTCATCAAGTGATGCTACTTCAAGAATGTTTGTATACATAAATAACAAAAGGCCAAGATTTTGCAGACCCTTTAAAGCTAGGGAAGTACTGCTGATTACCTGTAGGCTCCGAAAGGAGTGTGCAGTTTAATCCCCTAGGTTTCTTAAGTGTTCATTGCTGAGAGAAACCTGTAATGGCATCACAGGGTCACTTGGATGAACACCCAGAGTCCTTCCTGTGAAAACGTGGACTGTTACAATTAAGCTCTGCACGTGCTGATTATGGAAGCTTAAAATCAAGCATTTGAGATAGGAACCTGCCCTGAGGAGGAAGAGGAACACGTTGTATGCTGCAGAGTGCCACATGCATCATAGTAAATGGGAGCAGCTGGGGGTCTCACAGCTGTCCCTGAACTCCACTGGGAACATGCTGCATTCATTGTATTTGCATCGTGGGAGTAACAGGAGGTCTGCTAACATGGTGCTGTTCTTGTCTTGACACAGCATTTTTAATTTTTCCTGTAAAAGACCACAACTGTTTAAACAGTGTCAGTTTAAACAGTTCAGTTTTTGGTGCAAAAAATCTCCTTTCAATATACAGGCCATGTAATTGGAGATTTTTAAAAGGATGCAGTTGATTTTTATAATACAGTTATGTTAGCAGATTGATTAATAACTTTGTCCAGAGTCTGGAGCAAAGCACTGAAAAAGTAAAACCCTTACTGTAAATAAGGGCTGTTTAGTAAGATATGTAGAGCCTAGAGTTGAATACAATGTTATTCCTAGCAGAAAGCAGGACTAGGCTTCCTAACAGTGGATGTCACTCTTAGGGGCTTTCCTATTATCATAAGGTTCTGAATTTTCATCAGCCTGGAGTTCTTCATGCATCGTTAACCTCCCGAGTCTATTAGCAGGGCAGTGGCAGTGCTTTGAGTCAGCCTCAAATAAACCAGTGCCAAACAAAATGAAGAAACGGGGTTGAACCCAAGTGATTTAGGAAGAATTGCAAGGGAGAGGCAAGGACACTTGTGTAACAGCACTGTTCTGCTTCTCTGAGAAGCTCCTGAGATGCTGGGTTTGTCCTTCACCTTGCTGAGTTATCTGGGAGCTCATTGAAAGCAAGACACTGCTTTACTTCAGTTTGCCACCTTCCAGACCTGTCCCACTTGCTGGCCTTCCTTTTGACACCCCACTTCAATTGTCCTTTATATTCCTCATTGCTTCTCCCAGAAGGACAAACGAAAGGTTTGCAGAAATAAATTCCTATGGGAGGGATGTTTTAAAGTTTTTTTGAGGCTGATCTCACTTCAGATCTGCTCTGTCCTTGGGATTGCTCCAGGCAGTGGCTGCTGGTAGTGGTCTCACCCAGGCAGCCTTGCCATCGTGCCTGACCACCATCTCTTCTAAGGAAGGATAGAAGAATTTGAGGAAAGAAACACCTTGGTAATAATGGCCGTTAGGAAAACTGAAGTCTGTCTATGCAGTAACAACCTCGCTGTATCGACATCTGCCAATACAGTTACATCCTTACAGTTCTCTCTCCTTTATGTCCTGTGTCTTCCCACTATTTTCACATTAATCTTTTCAACAGACTTGAACCTTCTCCTGCTATTATATTCCAGTGTGACCCCGATGCCAAGATTTTATAGTCTTGTTTGAAAAGACTGTACTTCCTGCCTTGTAGTCCTCTCTGCCACCCAGTCTGTCCTCTGCTCCCTCCAGACTTCGGCAATTAGCTGTAGCTGGTTGTTTCATTTTATCGCGAGGTCTGGCAAGCCCTCCTTAGAGAATGGTGTTCCTGCACCAGAAATACCTCCTTAACAGACACTTAGTTCACCTTACAGGGTTTCCATTCTGGCTTGCCATTACCACACTAATCTGCAGTGTGCTATCCCAGTAGAACTGCAGACTGGACTGTTTCTGGCTCAGGAAGGAAGTGCTCATGCCCCCCTGGTATGGGCAGCTGCCCTTCTCCTTCCTCCACTGCAAAGGCACTTGCCTACAATCACAAATGGTTGCAGCAAACAATTGTCACCAAAAATAACCCTTTGTATTAGGGTTAGTCTGGAAAAGAAAACAAAAGCTGCTCTTCTTCCTGAAGAGTGTGGGGCTGACAGTTGGCTTGCAAGTTGCAGTCCGTTATGTGTACGTCACTGTAAATGGCCAGTTCAGTTTAGCCAGTTACTCCAACTGTGTTCATTTCTGTCAGGTACGACTGCCTCTCTTGCCCATTTGTTTCCTTATGGGTGTTGTGGCAAAGGAAGAGATTGTCAAGCAGAATCTAAAATGTAGGGATTTGCTGGATGAAGCAAGAAACTACCACCTTCACCTGAGCAGCAGGGCAGTGCCAGACTTTGAATACTCCATTCGCACAACACCAAGGAAGCAGACTGCTGGTAATTAAATGTGTGTCTGATTATCCAGTATGGAGTGGTGTGGAGAAAAGGCAGCGCATCTGCATAGGACTAGACAGCTTGGTGGAAGTTAATGCGTAACTGGGAAAGCCATTATGTCCCTCTGGTGATTAGGTTATGAGCTGCACTTTCTGTACAGAATTTTGGCAGTTTCTTTGTTTAGAGCAGCATTTAATCTGATTGGCTAGAGCTGTTAAAAGCATTATGTGCAGGCAGTAAGCAGAAAGCTGTACAGAAACCAGTGGACATACACCTTTTGGTGCCAGAAGGTTGAGCTAGCTGTTAAATTCTGCTTAGCCAACACCAAAAGCAAGTGATGCATGTTAGAATGCAAATTCTGATTTTTATGCTCACTTAAGATGTAGCAGTCAGTTTCTCTCCCTAAGCAAATCATAAAAAAGCCTGTTTAAAATACACTTTGCTTTTACAAGAGAGTAGACAGTTAATTGCCCTAAAAGCATGCCAAACAAATGCCAAAGTCCATCATCCCATATACAGGGCAATTACTGCACCCCTTGAAGTGAAATATGGCTTCTCCTGAAGTATGTAGTTTACCGTCTATTCTGCTGTAGAATTTTATCTCTATTTTCTCTGCCAGCTCTCTGGAAACCTCCTTTGTCTCCTTCAGGTGTGCTGTTCTGTGTCGGTGGCAGAGGAGGATCAGGCGACCCATTTCGCAGCATTGAGTGTTACTCTATAAATAAGAACAGCTGGTTCTTCGGCCCTGAAATGAACAGCAGGAGAAGACACGTGGGTGTAATCTCTGTGGGAGGTCAGTAACCCTACTTGGGCAGCCTTGTTCAAAAGAGTTGCTTGGCTTATCAGTTGAATATTCTTCATCGTCATAAAGCTTATTCCCCATGAAGAGGAAACAATTCTAAAACAATATGTGAGAGCATGCTTACTGGAAACCCATTACTGCCAACTGCACACAGCCTGATACCTTAAGTGATGTAACCTTTTTCAGAACATTCATAAAGAAATGGAGATGCACAGCAGGGTAGCCCAGAACTTGCTAGTACTCATATGAGCTTCCTTCATATTTAAATCCATACAGACCAGTCAGTAAGACTGCGAGGACAGACCACCCTTTATTTTTGGGTCCACAACTTCTGCCAGGCCATGGCAGCTTAGTATCCATGATGCAACTCCCCTCTGTCCACGGTAGCCCCTGTGTTGCTGCAGAAGAGTGGAAATCTTTCCCTATAAAATTGTGGAGGGACTGAGGTAAACATCTGAAATTGACCTGGCCTGCACTACTTGAGTTATGGGAAGATTCTCCGTTTGCATATCTCAAGATTTGTGTAAAATCTGTGATAAAACAGATCTCTGATTGCTTAGAGCGTATAAAAGTACAAAGTCCTTCCTTAATAAAATCCTGGTACTGAAAACCTTTAAAAACATGACCCCTGCATTTGGGCTTGTTGCCCCACACATTAAATGAAAACTGAAATGTTACCAAGCAACCTCCGTATCCAAATATGCGTATGCCCTTTCAGGTAGAGTTTATGCAGTGGGTGGACATGATGGAAATGAACATTTAGGAAGCATGGAAGTGTTTGATCCTCTCACAAACAAATGGATGATTAAAGCATCAATGAACACAAAGAGGTATGTGTGTCATGATCCAGCATGGTACAAAGTTTAAGTCCTACTCCGTGATACATCATTCTTGCTACTGCTGAAAACCTGTTTGTTCTGCCTTTATACAAGTTTCCAGACTTTGCTATTTTTAGGATTTTTTTTCTATGTTGTGACTTAAATACTATGCTTATCTTCTGCAGAGCAAACAAAAATCTGCGTCATACGCTTGCATATATCACATATTTGTGATGATTCTATGATTTGCACAAACACAAAGTTGTGTGTAATATACTAAGTATTTCAGTGCAGAACTACACAATCCCCCTCTCGAGGGAGAAGCCCTGGCTGCTAACGTGGGTTATGCTTTTTTGCTTTCTAATGCCACTCTCAGCCATTTTTGGGGGTTTTTTGTTGGATGGCTGGCTTCAGAAATGAAGAGAAGCTTTTCCATTGCAACTGTGCTTACATTCTGATAACAGATAAAGATTCAGAAACTGGTTAAGTGGTTTTGTGGTATTTTATCTCTTTTAAACAATGATAGTTCCACCAGCATGTATGTAGTAAAATGCTTCACAGCCAGGGAATGTCTTCCTTCTGGCAAGGTTCAGTTGTGGATTTCTATGACATTTCTTACTCGGGAAGCTGGGCAGAGCCTTGCCCACACCCTGCTTCTCCAGCAAAAGGAGGTGGTCCCAGAACACCTTCTGGAGAGAAAACTGCACGTTACCTTACACTCTGTGCAGTAACACGAGGATTTTCTCAATAATTTCTCTGATGAGAATACATTTCATTTCACTGTACTGACTGCACTTTGAGTACGGATAGATCTCACAAAAAAATCTCCACTTATTTCAATGTACACTTAATAAAAATCAGAATTCAGTGATCTAGTTCAAGCACAGGTTTGTCTTTTGGAGCGTATTTATCACCCCTGGAAAATTAATTCCCAAGCCATAGGAGCAGCTATACCAACAAAGCTAAAACCAGCAGATACATCAAATAAGATCAGAGATGGAAGATTCAGTACCAAGGAATAGCAATCCAATAACTGAGAAAACCTCAAATATCCAAATGCTTGAAAAGAAGGCTTGGACCTTTGCTGACATGCAGTTAAAACAATATTTTCCATGCCCTCCTGCTGTTTTTTTCCTCCTTTCTTTTTCAAACCAGAGCTTCTCTTTTTGCAGTCTAAAAATATTCTAGCTGCAGTAGTGCTGTTTGTGGATGACCAGGGCATACAGCTGAAACTGAGGTGAAGGTAAAACACTAATGGGATGCTGTGAACACTAGAAAGACTTTTTGGACAATGATGCAACACTGCCATGGGTGTGCAGAGGGTCGGTCACACTTATGGATCAGTGTTACAAACCCATTACTTCATTACTTTTTTCCCATTACTTTGAAAGTCTTACCGGTTAATTAACGTTGCACCTGATGTCTTTCCCATCCCCTTTAAGGATATGCACTGAGGCATTGATTCTGTGGTTCTCTTAGGAGAGGAATCGCTCTTGCTTCCCTCGGGGGCCCCATTTACGCAATAGGAGGTCTGGATGACAACACGTGCTTCAGTGATGTGGAAAGATACGACGTCGAGTCCGATCGGTGGAGTGCGATAGCCCCCATGAACACGCCCCGGGGGGGAGTTGGCTCCGTAGCCCTCATGGTGAGTTTGTTTCCTCTCAGGTCAGGGCCAGGATCCAGGGCTGCTTTTCAAATATTATGTAAGTTTTCTAAACAAACTTTCCTCCTATGCAACTTTTTCAGAACCACGTCTACGCTGTGGGTGGCAACGATGGCATAGCGTCTCTTTCCAGCGTGGAGAAATACGATCCCCATTTGGACAAGTGGATGGAAGTGAAAGAGATGGGCCAGCGAAGAGCCGGCAACGGCGTCAGTGAGCTCCATGGCTGCCTGTATGTTGTTGGTGAGTAGGCCAGCGCCCTGTGTTGGACAGAGCTGTCCTGTATGATGTGCTCCTGTGCAGGAAAAGAAAGCACAATGAGGACATGCTTGAACGCAAGAGTGGTAGCCAGGAAATAAGAAGTTTAGCTTGCGCACACCAATGGGAACACGTTACTGAAGTCATTCAAGGATTTGTTTCCTGCTTTGGTTTTCAGCAGTGGCTTGTTTTGAAAGTACTGCAAGAGAGCATGTCGACAGTGGAGAGAGCTGTTGGATTAATTTTCAGGTGGCTTTCAGATTTGGTTAAAAACGTAGACCCAGGGTACTAAGCCACTGCATGCTAAGAAAAGCCCTGTAATGCACATCTGGGATATCACCACCACTGGGAGTGGCCAGATAGCAGTATATGGTGACTCTTTGCAGGTGGCTTTGATGACAACTCTCCACTGAGCTCCGTGGAACGCTTTGACCCACGCAGTGACAAATGGGAGTACGTCGCAGAGCTCACAACCCCAAGGGGGGGAGTTGGCATCGCAACACTGATGGGCAGAATTTTTGCAGTTGGAGGTCACAACGGCAACGCATATCTGAATACTGTGGAAGCATTTGATCCCATAGTTAACAGGTAATTCTCATCTTTATTTGGCCTAAAAAAGCAATCATATCTGCCTGTATGGAATTCAGCATAACAGAAGCAGTGTACAGTAACTGAGTAATACTCACATAAGGGATGTGGGAGTGCTGCTCATGTCACTAGGTTCTTCTTGAAATAATTAAGCACATCCTCCTCCCTCTTCCTCCTCCCAGCCGTCCCTCATCCTGTTATCTTTATTCAGTGAGAATCTGTGTTCCTGTGGAGGTTCCAATCTGATTTTCTACTAACCTTAGTGGAGAAGTAATGAGAATAAATGAACAAAGTATATTTTTATACACTTAATAGCTAGGTTCTATAATAGAATTTCAGAAATAAATACTTTAGCTTGCTCTTAAAGGACACAAACTTACTTGTCTTCTCCTTTGCACTGTTCTCCAGGTGGGAACTCGTTGGCTCTGTGTCGCACTGCAGAGCTGGGGCAGGCGTTGCTGTGTGCGCCTGCCTCAGCAGCCAGATCCGTGATGTGGGCCAAGGATCCAGCAATGTAGTTGACTGCATGTGAACTCAGCTGCCTCCTTCAAATTCCGTGGGAACAATCATACAGAAGCACTAAAGAGCTTTTAAATATGGTGGTTTGTGTGGTAGGTTAAGAAACACAGTATGGTTTCCTTGTGAAAATGTTACCTTCTGTGACTTTTAAGCTTTTGGTGGCTTTCTGACAATAGCAGTATAGAAGAATCTGTGAAAATGTGGTACAGTGGTGTGACTTACAGGAGGTTTTACTTACCTGCTGAGAGCTGTAATTAAAGAGCCATTTTGCAGGGACTCAATGAACTGCAAACCAGGCGTGGACAGGTGAGGAGTGAGCAGTGGGCAGCATCACTGAGCCTCACCTGACAGCCCTGCTGTGTGTTTCCTGAAGGACTGGAGTGCCATTTATTAACATAACTAACTTATTATCAGGAATGCAATCTTAAAACATTTCCTAATCATAAAAGAGCTTTGAAACAGAGCTTTTCAGGTTCTCCCTGGGCTAACTGGATACAGATGTGAACTGCCCACCTGCTGTGGGACTGCTGGCTGTGGAGGAGATGGCAGCACTCAACCTGGACCTGCCTCTCGAGTGCTCCCTCAGCCCCACGCACTTGTTAGAAAGCTGAAAAGACTCTCAAAGCCTGAGCATAGTGACTGGAATACTGACATTCTTTTATCCTTAATAAAATCTGTAGTAATGACTCTCTAAAAGGTTCCGTTTGTGGAGAAATCAATACCACAGTAACAGCTGAAGGCTTCAGTGGTCTCTGAATCCCTTTTGTCACAGGAAAGGGACACACACAAAAGAACTTGCAGTGTTCTGTTGAGAGCTTTAAGTGCAAGTCTAGCTGCTAAGCCCAGCTTCAGGATCCAGTAACAAATGTGGGGTAACAGTTGAGGTCCTAGGTCCTTAGGATTATTCAGCCAAAAAAAATCTCAAAACAGGTACTGCAGTTGAAGCTTTCAATCAGCAGCAGGAAGAATGGAAAAAAAAAGCAATACTTAGATCAAGGACTAAAACAGGAACTGAACACTGCTCTGTGCAAAGGCGACACAGTCACAGACCTTGACTGCAAGGTCACATCTGGCTGGAAAGACCTCAGCATCCTGTTCTTGCCCAAGCACGCACAGAGCGGGGACTGATAGTTGTCTGTGACCACAACCCCAAGTTTCTGCCTTGTTCAGGTGATAGGAGAGCAGCAAATGTCTATGCCTTCAGTGACAGGAACTGGGTGGGTTTTAAGGTTCCTTCCAACCCAAGCCATGCTGTGGTTTTGTGATTCTATGAAATGAAGCCTTGTATTTTCATTTAGGTTGAATTGACTTGTAAAACAAATCTCTGTGTCGCTGCAGCACCATGTGCTGCAAACCCAAGTACTTTATTCCAGATGCTCCACTATGTTTTGCTGGCTGCTTCTGCCACATCTGTATTTGTTTTCTAAACCTTTGCATGGTTTCTTGACTGGAGCTGGCAGAAAGTACAGCATTCCTAGCCAGGAGATTAAACTAACATTTGTAATTCTTTCCTGGCTCTGTCATCAAGCTCGATGCTGCTGTCACCTCACAGCGTTTTTGGATGCAGTTCCTTGGCTTGCAGTTTGAAAGCTGTTTTGGCACCAAAATCAAGTCCACAGGCTGCTGCAAAACTGCAGCCATCTGATTGCAGTCAGATGCAGACAAACAGCATCCACGTAGACAGGCACCTGCTGGTCTGAACCTCAAATCTCTGATAGCTACCCCCACCCAATGGGTGCTCCTTCTGACACGTCTGCGCTGTGCAGGCTTCAGAGAGGCAAGCCAACGTGCCCTCCATCAGAGCCCGTCAGAGGGGAAAAAGAGGCAATTACAAAGGAAAAAAGAAATGTGATGTGGGCAGGAATCTGTGCTGCTTAAATGCTCACAGCTGAGGCTGCACAGCTGTGCAGCAGCCCTCAGTCCCAACCCAGTTCTGTGATCTCAAGCCCGTAGGGCCAGCCTGCTGCTGTCAGCTGTCTGTTAGCAGGTTAACTAACATTAATTAATTAACCTTTGTTAAAATTCTTGCTGAACAAAGGTCAAAGCTGAGGGCGTATGGCCCAGTAAAACATGACCACCTCTCACCAAGAGGGATGTGATCTGGAAACGTGCGTCGATGTTTGCAGAAGCAATGCTTAGGGATGCAGGCCATCAGGATGTTGGATCTTGGAGTCGACGTTCAGTCCAGCAAGATGTTCCATGTGTTATCAAGGGTGTTCCACGCTGTTATTCCTCCCAAAGGCCACAGCGAGGCAGAGGCAGCAGCCACAGCCACACATGGGTGCCCCTAGGGAAGTGCTCAGGGGAGCAGAGCTGAGGCTGTGGTCACTCAGCTCTGGATTGCTGAAACAAGAAATTCCACCCCACCCCCCCACCCCCAGCAGCTTGTTTGCCAATTTGCCATTAGAGATTGCACCACCATCTCGTTCACTGGAAGAATTTAAAAACAAGCAAGTCAAAATTCGTTCATTTTAATTATATATAAACTCTTGTCTTTATATATCCAGAAACACGCACACACAGCAGTTCATCCCCCAGCACAGAAGACAGACAAAAAGATCTGTGACACAATTTTTCTGGAGGGAACTTTACCTTGTTTTCCTTTCCCCAAGCTGTGTCACAGATCCCCTGTGCCCTTCTCTCGGCCCAGCTCCTGGCAGGCAGTGCTCAGCAACATTCAGACCTTACCTTAAGGACATCTCCACTGAGAATTGTGGTGTTTCACATGCATTTTAAAATGTTGAGCAAGACAGGGTTAAAAAAAAAAAATTGAATCACAGCGGTGACATTTGAAATCCTCTCTCCATCCTCAGCAGCTCTGTTCTGAGCAGCAGGAGTGCCAAACGGCCACACCGGCTCCTAGGAATGCCTCTCAAATGTGGGAGTGGAACAGAACAAAGCCATCAAGCCCGGCTGAACAGAAGCATGGTTGAACAGAAGCATTCTGATGCAAAGCGCTGGACCCAAAGAAAAGCCTGACCTCAGGAACGCTGGGGGAGAGGAAAGAAGCCCCACAAGACTTGCAGAGGCTTTGTGCCTCAACACAGCACGCCCCAGAGCAACAGCGGCAGCACGTTGCAGATGTGCATACAAACCCTTGGGTCGGGAATAGTAATTTTTGGAAACACATTCAGAAATGCTGACAGTGGCCCAGAAACGCTGTTGATTTTGATTATTAACAGAGCAATTAATATGAAGCAAGCATGAGCTGCCAGAGAGAGATCCAAGTGAGATCACAATCAACTTTCATGCAGCTGCTTTGCCAAAAGCTGTTGCCTCTGAAAAGGGTAAGCAAAGCCCAAGAGAGAAAGACAGCTAATCCAGAATAGATAACAAATCCCAAAATAAAATACACATGGCTGCAAAGTCAGGTTTGGTAAACAATGGTTCAATAAACAACCAAACCACCCAGCTCCATCCTGCTCCAAGCACCAATTGCTTCCAGCAAACCATGTTTGCAAACGTGACATCATCCTCTCCTCTCATCTCATCCACAGCTGAAAAATGCACCGGGTGCTTCACATCTCAGGTTTTGTCTAACTGGCTGTTTCTTTTACATATTCCAATTTGAATTTTGCCCTTAGGATTTTAAGTGTGCAGTGAAAAAGTGCACTGACCTAAAAAAAATCTGTTTCCATGCACACTATCTGTAACAGCAACAAACCCAGCAAGCATTTAAAACAGGATCCAGTATTCTGAACGCTTCAGATGCTACATTAAAAACCACATCCATTAGCAGCAAACATGATAGGTACAAAGCGTATTGCAGAAAAGACCTGAATTAAACACGTATCCCAGCAGCGCGGAGACGTGAAATCGCTCTTCCTGGGAGCACACATTCACCACCAGCAAACAAAGCAGAGGGCAGACAGCAATTCCTCTCCCAGAAGCTGAGAACACGAGGACTCTGGCAACGACTCGCAACAAATGGGCTACTTCATGTATTGTTTATTACCCACATGAACGAATTGACCATGTCGGACACTCCGTCGCACACAGGGCAGAGGTTATGTACAAGAGGGACACGTGTCCCCAAAATAAGTTTAAGGTGTACAGGTTTGTAATGAGAACCAAGATGGAAGGGAGAAAACCAAACACAAGGACATTGCAATCAGACTTTGACCTTCAGGTACAGAAGAGATCTCTGTCTCCATGGAAGTGGAGCTTTTCAACTCTTAAATAAATGGTATCTTAAAAATAGAACATTTAACAATTCAAACACATTATTATTTCTTCTAAATAAATATTGCGTGGAAATGATGCTGCGTTGCCACCACAGCCTCCTCTCCTTCAGGGACTCAACCATCACCTCTAATTTTCCTTAGATGCATAGTTTTATTTCCTAATGGCAAATCCTTTTTTTTTTTTTTAACTTCCCATTTTATAAAGGGCCTGATCAGACTCAGGTGAAAACTATGGGAATCTTTCCCTAACCCTCGCGGGCCTCTCACCTGGCTCATGATGGAAATACAATGGCTTTCTGAAAATTAGCTCCAATTTAAGCAGTCTCTTCCACCAACAGAAAGAAAACGCTGCTTCCACCCACCCTCTGGATTTGAAACGAGAGCCCCTGTTCCACCTTCCAGCTCCTTCCAGCAACAACAGCACTCCCTGCCCTCTTCCTCAGCTAGAGCACCTGGACACAGCCTTGCTGCAAGGAGAAATCAGAAAGCAGCAGCGACCCTCCGCTCTGCATGCCAGGAGCAAGCAGGCTCCCAGTCACTCCCTCTCACGGCCCGGGGCAGCCTATCCCCAAAATGCAGTAAGGCTTTTAATAAAGTGAACATAGGACAACTTAAAGGTGCGTCTCTGGCACAGCACTGCTGGGCCAGCCCATGGCAGGGGGAAGCCGCTCCTGCAGGACTTATGTGTGGTAATGCAGACCCCCTTCTTCCAAGTATTTTTTGCAGATTCTTGTGTGTCTCCAAACTCCCAGCAGGTGTTTTGCTGCACTTGTGCAGATCTGCTCCTCCACCCTGAAATGATGTAGGGAAAGGGAGCTAACTCACCAGAGATATGTTCTTCCCTGTAAGCGCAATTTATTTTGGGATATCGTCCTCCTCTTCACCACTCCCGCAGCTGGGAGGGATGTGAGAGGTGACCAGAGGGCTAAGGCACACTATCAGATATGAGGATGGCAGGATGCTGCTGTCATGCAACAGGAAATCTTTGGGTACAGAAGGCTGTCTTCATACAAGTGCCGTGGATGCTGCCTTCACTGCTACTGCCACCTGCCAAATCACAATTCCAAATATGCAACTCCTGACTAGGACAAAGTCCTGACTAGGACAAAGGCTTGCAAACACCTTGCTATTCCCTTTTGTGTTCCCTTGAAGACAAGTTCCACGTCCCTGGGCCCACTCTGTGGTTTAGCTGAGGTAGAGTACACGGTTACCTCCCACATAAAGGGCATTTGATTTTGGTACCCACATCCTGCTCCTGGATATTCATTGGGACCAGCAAGGGCTGCAGGCTAACATCCAAACACAGGACTCATCTTGTGCCCCATGAGGCCACGTGGCCTCTTCTTGTCCCACCTCTCCCACCCAAAACTGTACTCAAGTGGGCACAGTGACCCACGACAGCCCTCCATCTGTCCACTCCCCCCGAATGGGCGCAGCGTGAGTGGACGAGGTGTCCTCAGCAGGAGCAACATCCCTCCATCACAGGGCCAATGCTGAGCCCCAGCTGCATTTGGCTTCCACAGGTGAAACAGAGCGAGATGGTGAGCAACGTCATTTAGGGTGTGTGCCAGGCCAGGTGGAGGCACAGTGACGTGACTTTGGAAGTGGATGTGCAGCACCAGTGGCAGGGTGTCATCAGTGCAGCTGCTGGCAGGCAATGCACGTGAGCGAGGCTGGGGCCGGTGAGGCAGAGCACTCTGCTGTCTGTACCACATTGTTTCGGTGATGGGGATGCCACTTGCCATCCAAAAACAAAGATCCAACATGATGGACTGCACCCATGCTCGCAAATACACTCATTTCACATCTCCTTCAGGCACACAACTGACTGTGGTGTGTTGCATAATAACTTCTGGAGGCAGATTTCCTTCTTGTCGGCACTTCTTCAGGTGTGATTATTGTCCTGCTGGTTATTCATAATAGAAATGTTTTTAGACCATCAACACATAGAGCCACTCAGACGATTCATTGCACTTCACCATTTTAAACGAAGGTGCCATCAATGCTGAGGCCCTCCTCTGTCTCTTCTTTTCCAAGGCAACAAAATGCTACCCTAAAATTAAAGTTCATTTTTTTCCAGTGTAACCAGATAACTTCACCTTTATTCATTTCCCTTGCAGGTGCTTTGTATCCAATAATTCAGCAAGCCAGAGTATTTCTGAAGCTTCCAAAGTGCAAAAGAGTTCAAGGTACTTAGCCACCACGAGCACCAGTTAAGGCGTACTTGAGTTCAGTCTCAGCCAATGTAAACCCTGTCTAGTGTAGTGTACCATTTCGGTCATGCTACTGGTCAGTGCCAGAGGGCACACCGCTGTGCTGAGTTCAGCAAAAAACTCTGCAAAAAGATTAGAGAGAGAAAACGGTTGGTTGGTTTCACGCAACAGGCACAGCATGTTTGGCAATACATCCCTTCGCCCCAAAACACCATGTGTGTGACGAACAACAGCACTATGAGCACTCACACTCAGTGTGGGCTGACTGAGCTGTGTCCATACTGGGGCTGTCACTTGTCCACCACTGCTTGTGTCATGGGACAACAAAAACAGTATTTTTAACAGTAAAACTATAAAATGCGAAACCCGGACAGGCTGAGAGTTGGGCAGAGAGGTTCAACAGGGGCATGTCCTGCACCTGGGAAAGAACCACTGCACACATCGGTACAGGCTGGGGGCTGACCTGCTGGAAAGGAGCTCTGTGGAGAAGGACCTGGGTGTCGTGGTGGACAGCAGGTTGGCCATGAGCCAGCAGTGTGCCCTTGTGGCCAAGAAGGGCAGTGGGATCCTGGGGTGCGTTGCAAAGAGTGCAGCCAGCAGGGTGAGGGAGGTGATCCTCCTCCTCTGCTCTACCATGGTGAGGCCACATCTGGAGCACTGTGCCCAGTTCTGGGCTCCCCAGCTCAAGGACGGGGAACTTCTGGACAGAGTCCAGTGGAGGGCGACAGAGATGATCGGGGCCTGGAGAACCTCTTGCATGGGGAAAGGCTGAGGGAGCTGGGGCTGTACAGCCTGCAGAAGGGAGGCTGAGAGCAGATCGGATCAGTGCTTATCAATATCTAATGGGTGGGAATCATGCGGGTGGGGCCAGGCTCTGTTCTGTGCTGTGCAGCAACAGGACAAGGGCAGCGGGCACAGATTGGAACGCAGGAATTCCATACGGACATGAGGAAGAAGTTTCCTGTGAGGGTGACAGAGCACTGAACAGCTGCCCAGAGAAGCTACGGAGTCTCCTTCTCTGGAGACATTCAAAGCCTGCCTGTAATTTTCCTGTGCAACCTATTTTAAGGAATCCACCTTAGCAGGGAAGTTGGACCAGATAATCCCCAGAGGGATACCCTCCAACCCCTATGATTCTGTGATTCTGTGTAATAAGAACGTAGCAGTTGTTTTACTGCCAAATGCTGGTCACGTACTCAATAAGGACTCCAAGTGCTGCTTGCTTACTCTGTTATAGCAAGAAACAAGTCTCACCATTTTCAACTCAAGAATTCCAGAGACTCTGACAAACAAAATGAAACACAAGGCCACTGGGCACAAACCTGATTGAAAGTGAAGTGAACCAACTCAGAAAACCTAAGCTCCCTGCAAGGGAAAAACAAAGAGCAGAAAAACCCCTGGGCTGGCTTCTCTTGTTAGCACGAAGCAATTTGCCTGGTTTCCTGCAGTGAACCCTTAGTTCATAGACATCTGAGGCTGCCAAGATAATCTTTTAATTGGAACACTCACCAATATATCATCACTAAGTATTTCTGCCAAAAACCTGCCAATACACCACAGGTGTCTTTTCAACATACTTAAGGCTTTCTTCTGCAGTCAAGGTGTTTGTTATACTAAATGTTAGAATTTAAATAGGTTCACACAAATAAACACAGTGTGCAAAACGAAAAGCTAAAGTGAAGGAACCTTACCCTTATTATTCTTGGACAGTGCATCAGCATGTTCCCAAATATTATACGCATAGAGGACATAGGAAGTGATGTTGACATATGAAGAGGTGATGCTTGGGATGGTGACTGAAGAGCCAACGCCGTTGCAACCGCAATTGCTACCATTTGATCCCTGCTGAGAACTCACTGATCTGGCAGGAGAGGGCACTGGAGAATGAGGAGAAGGCATGCCTGTGCTTCTGCAGGAGAAAGAAACACCACCGTGAATGCCTGTCTTCAGAGGTAAATGTCTTATCACAAGTTCCTGACATTTCATGCCAGGAACTATCTGGTGTCACCTGGACCTGCACTCAATGTGGCCCACTTGCCACAGGGTAAGGTTCCATCATTGCTTCCTGCCACAGGTTGAAGTTGCTTGTATGAGATAGCCTCCACCACTGCACCTGGGAAGCTATTTACATATCAGCAAGCCATACTGCACATGTGGCAGAAAAACAACTGGATCTTTAGACCAAATGAGCCTCTCAGTCACAGACTTTAAAGGGGATCAGTGTGGAACTAAGCATCTATTTCCCAAATACATTCACTGCAAAACAGAGGAAAATTCTTCTTCTGTCCTAAGGTGCAGGTCCTGTGTTCTGAACTCTGGGTCAAACACTTAAATGGCAGCTTTCCTTTTGCTGCTATGCACACAAGAACTGTGCTGTAAATATAGGAAAGTGACATGTTCAATAATTCAAAAATCAGAAAATGAGTTTCTTTTTCTTAATTGATGACTAACACAGAGAAAAATATACAAGTATTACTTCAAAGTGATTCTAGCATGGTGTAAAAGCGTTGTCTTACTAGGTAGCAGCCATGGAGATGGGTGTGATATTCCAGAGAGTCTTAGAGATCTCAGACATGGAATGGAAGGACGACAAGAGCAGGGGCTCTGAGAGCAACACAGCCACAGTGCTCTCCCCACTGTCCTGGTGGAGAACTGATCCCCAGGACAGGCAGTGACTCTCTGGATCTCATCCCATAATAAAAAAATCCTTCACTGATGCCAAAGACAAGAAAGAGAGCAGAAACACCTCTGTGCCCCCTAATGTGATGTCAAGCAGCAAGGTGGAGTGGGTAGCAAGTCATTTTCAAATGTAGTTAACATCTCAAAGATTCCTGCTTCAGTTTCTGCTCACACCTTTACAGATGCAGATTTTCACACCTTACCTTGCAACACACGGAGAAGGTGCCTGTGTTATTCTGGAAGAACTCTGCAGCAAGGAAGAGAGCTCTTGTTAGTTTTCCTGGCCATACCAGAACGAACTGTAGCCCCTGAGCTGGTAGCACAGCAACACAAGTGCCCTACCTTGAAGTGGTCGTTCAGGATCCTGGAATACTTTATTGCAGTGTCTCTTTTGTAACGAAACATTGCCATGTGCAGGAGGGACTGGCAGCGCATGCTGTGAACAGAAATGCAGTCAAGAGTCAGCACTCATGCCTGGTGCCACTGTACCAGCAATGACCACACCAGGCAGTACCAGCAGCCAGCAGCCTCTCTGACAAACCAAGTCCAGGATCTCCTCTCCTGCTCAACTTAAGAAGAGTCAGATTCTGTGAAAAAGAGGAAGGGCTATGTTTTAAGGAGACGGGTGCACAGCCCTTTTGGACGCCAGGGGCTGAGTGAGCCCTCAACCAGCAGCAGCAGCAGCTGTGCTCAGATACAGCAGCAGTTACACAGCCAAAATGTGGGCAAGCAAATCACATTCTTCTGCCTGGGGTGAAAGCCTTCACATGCTCTTCAGTTACCAACAGGTCAAATTTTGGAGCCTGCACCTTTCATGCCTGATCTCTTGTTATATCCTAGCCCACTTTAAAGATGTTCTGGTTTGCTCTGGCTTTTATATTGTTTTTTCCCTTGAAGAACTCTGATTCCCATTTAACTCATTCCTTTGCCCCTACAAATAAAAAAGGACTTTCACTGTAGTAAGTCTACAAACAGAATAAGAAGTCGGAAAAACAGCTACGCACCATAGCACAGCAAAGACATGTTCATGTGAAGATGCCGAGACATCCGTAAAGGGTTTTAGTGTCATTACGTATCTGAGGGAACAAAATGAACAGCATCTGGTCAGTCATCAGGGCTCCCAGGTCCACTTAGAAGAACAATTGCATGCCACTGCCTCAAACACTGCTCCAAAACCCCAGAAAGGTGATGCCCCTATGGGTGCAGGCCTGAAGCCCTCAGCAGGAGCTCTCTTCACTGAGGGTGGAATATTAATTCCAGGCCAGGTAAGACATCTTGAGAGGAGTTCTCACAAAGCAAAAAAGCATTGTGAAAATACAGTCCATTAAAATCAGAAAGCAGTGAAATTTAAATATGTTGAAGTCTGCCATAAAAAAATTACTGGCAGCTGTTTCAATCAGCTCCATGGGAAGGAAGTCAAAGCAGCTGTTGAAAACACGCACACAACCGTCAACTTCAATATGAATAAAGTGGCTCCTGTCTCTTTTCTATCTAGCATAGGGCTCCCTGGGTTGTACTGCCTGCAGATGTCATACCAGCAAACAACACAACCACTGCTTCCCTCCAAGCACGCTGTCTGACCATCATGGTTCCAAAGCCACTTACTTGAGGAGATCTATTGTGTCAGCAAAGATGCTGTAAGCAGGTTTTGGTGCTTCTGCATTCGATTCCAGGGCCATCCCGTATTCAACAAAGGAAAGGGCAGCATCAAGGTACTGAAAGGCCTTTCCAGTCTTGTCCATCTGTTAGAAAAAATGTCTCACTTTCACACAAAGGCAAAAACTATTTATCTCAAGTGCACCTGAATTCCTTTTCTCTCTCCAAATAGGCAGAATTTGAAGAAATTACAAAACACACATCAGGTCTCCAGGTAGTGATGGAAGGCTGTCTGCTGAGCCCCTAACATTGTCCTGCTCACCAGCCCTGTGTGCTTGCACTATTGGCCTCTCTTCCTTGTGTTCTGCCACAGCAAGTGTTTTTCCCATGGCAGTAATACTTTCTAGGTATTCTTGGCAGCACCTGGGGCTCACATTTGCAAAGGGCATTTCCAAGTCTTGTTTAACAGCAACACAGTTATCACCAGTACTCTGGTATTTCAGAGCAAACCACCCTAGAACTGACTTTCTGATTCAGCTGCCAGGACTTTGTGATAGATCTACAGAGCAAAGTCAGCTTTTATTCCTGTTCTCCAGGTACAGTCTCTGGATGTGTTTATACAAAGGGAAGTGCCTGAAAATTTGGTAAATAAAAACAGCCTCCCCACATATGACTGGAACGTGTGGAAGGGACATCGACCAGCACAGTTCCATCATGTACCTGCAGGTGTGAGATCCCAGAAGAAAAGCAGTGTTAAGCACAGGGCTCAGGCTTACCATGGCATCAGCCTCATGCTTCATCTTCTTGGCCTCTTCCAGGTAATATTCTGTCAAATGCTGTCTGAAATGGAGACAGGCAGAGGAAAACAAATGTAAGAGAAAAAGGATATGGGAAGTAACAATGCTAACCTTATCTAGATGATGCTGTGACTCCAATACAAGCTGATACTGCTATCAAACACACATCAGATTTAGAAGAATCACTACATGAATGTCACGTGCCTGTTTAAAGGTTCATATCCCAGACTGGCCTGCCACCTGCCAGGACTCAGAGAAAGCAACAGCGTCCCTAGCTGTCAGGCGCACTGCACAGTCCAGTGCAGAGTGGGATGTCTGCAAGTTAAACAAGCACCTGACTTCTAGACAGCTTCTCTCAAACTGAGAGCTGCTAAAAGGAGAGACCATTGCTTTGTGGGGATGTCGCAGAGGTGACAAGGCAGGTCTAACAAAATCAATGGTCGGTAAAAAGCAGGAGCCACGGTGGCTGCATGACCAGCCTTGCCTGCCATCTTCAGAGGGGCAGAGAACAAAGTCTTACCTTTCAAACTTGATTTGAGGTCTCCTCGGTTTGGAGGTACCATTTGGCACAGAAGGCACTGGTAAAGAATTTGTAACATCCCCTGCAGATCCCTGAAAAATCAGGAGCAGAGATAAAGCTGCTTAGAGAGACCCACTTAGAACAGTTCTAAAACACAGCTTTCCTAAATTTGAAGTGAAAATGTTTATTTGTCTGAGATATAAGCTACATTTCAAGGTTCCTCCCCCTGTTCTTTCCCAGACCCCAGGCCAATACTGGAAATGAAAACCTGGCTTCCCACCAGGCCGCTGCTGAGGTTTTAGTGCCATCAAACATCCCCTGAGCAGGCAGGAATTGGGCAGCAGTTTTCCTTGTACAATAGCTAAGATAGCAGTAAGGCTGCCAGCAGCACATTTTTCACAGCCACTGGAAAAGACAGGAACTGGTAATATTCATTCACACTTACACACTTAACCATACAGCAACTCCTGAGTCTGCATTACTAACTACAATGTCAGGAAAAAGAAAGCAGTGAGAAGCCAGCTTACGCAGCACGCACAGCCTCCATTAGGGTGCATGCATGTGGAAGTTCTGGACCACACACATACAGGCACTCAGAAATGGCAGTTGAGCTGAATTTTCTAAGCCACTAATGCGAAGATCTAGCTGCAAGAATCACTAACAATATTTCTTAATGCAAGCTATAACAAATTCTACACAGGTTGCAGCCAAAACCAGAGTTTGGTTATTTCTTACTCGCAAGCAATCCACTTGTTTTTGTTAGTTCGTTTTTTGTACACACACTTCTCTTTACACCTACCATACCTTACTGGCAGTTGTCTACATTCAGGACCAGTTCCTGTCATAAACACCATTCTTTTTTTTACATGGTCACCCTTTCACACTGAGTTTCACCAGTGAGATGAAAACAGAAAAGTGAGTAGCGATACAACAGCATGGCTATTCAAGCTAGGAAGATACAGTCACAGATTGCCACTGAAGGGACAAACATGTTTCAAAGAGCTCTTCCTGGTGGCTGGTTTACTGTTCTTCTCACTTACATCCTATAGACAGGTTTCTAAAGAGAATTAGATGGCAGCTACAAGTTGCAGGACACATCCCACCACTAATAACCAATACCTACTTTGTTACCCTTCACCTGCTCAGAGTGGTTTTCCACCATCTTCTTCTGCTTGGAGGAAGAAGGATCTTTGTGGTTGCCTGTGTCCAGGGCAGTGCTGCTGGCAGTGGCAGGCGGCTGGCTGTTCTCACTCCTGGGTCTTTTATGGGCCTTCTTGGTTGGCTTTTGTGCAGGATGCAGAGGAGACGCAGGCAGCAGTGGCAGGGGTTGCCTGAGATCTTTGTTCTGGGTCTCAGACGAAGTGTTCCATGCTCTGGAGATGGGAAGTGAATTTTGCAGTTGGGATGAATACAGTATCTATATAATATTGAGGGCGTTGGGTTTTTTTTAAATAAAAAATCATCCTTAAATGCACTGTGTGCCCATACTGTTTAAATTTCTTCAGAAATGCAAGATGACTCATTAACAAAGATTCTAACAGAAACAAAAACAAAATTTCAGGGACTTTGCTGTGTATTAGATACCAGGTGTTCAGCTGCCAACGACACACAAGCAAGTTGCTCTTGAGGTAGGAATAAGCCTCTGGACTCATCCTTGGAGGAAACGTGCAAGCAGAAGGTCAGGATGCTGCAGAAATGCCACAACACCTTCTCATTGAAAAAGGGAGGGGGCAATTCCAGAGAGGAATATCCCCAGGACCAGTCACCCAAGATCACAAGGGAAACACAGCACTGCCTGTCTCCCCCTGCTATGGAAGAAGGCATCTTCTGCAGCCACCGACGCTTGCCCTGACACATGACCCCATGCAGGCCTCAGCAGAAGTAAGCCCAGTTGGTTCTTTAGGACTTGCCAAATCTACTAGACAACACATGTGAGGATTCAAGGGAGAAAGATTTTAAATGCTGCATTTTTAAATGGTGGAGCTGTTCATATTTAATAATACTGTGCCAAATTTCTGACCATCTGGGGTTGGGATTACAAGGGAACTCCTGCAGCTATAAGCAGAACTCAGTAGCTCTACATCTAATTTCACTGACGCTCATTTACATTATTTTCTTTCAGTTCCTCAAAGTTTCCAAGAAAATAGAAAGTGTTTAGAGTGAGGAGTGCTAAACATGGACCCTGACTGTCAACGTTTTCCCTGGAGAGAAGCAGCTGAGTCGGGATGCAAACCTCAACAAATCCAAGTCAATACCTCAAGCTCATGATGGCCCTGAGTAAGCAAAAAATGACTGCAGCAGCTCATGATGGATGCACCAGCCTCCTCTCTCGGGAGCGCTGCCCATCAAGATACTTTCTTGGAAGCCCTCAGGCAGACCTAGCCAAAATGCTAGTGGTATGCTGTTGTGCAAATCGTGGAGGGAGTTTCAGCAGAACTACCAGAAGCACTGCCCATGCAATTGCTGGAATAAAGGAGACATTTTTGGCTATGAAGGCCACCTGAAATTCCTGGCGTGATTCACAAGGCACAGTGCATGTGCACCTATTCAGCTACACACTGGGACAATTTGAGGGGAGAAGGGAAATGCTCCTGACAAGGGATTACCACTGCAGTCAGACAGGGTCCCAGCAGGCAGGCAGTCTGCCGCAGTATTTCCAACTCAGACACCAGACTTTGTGCAATTGTTTTGTTGCACAGCATCTCTTCTGAAAGATGGCAGTGCCACTGTGTGGATATCAGCCTAGAAGGAAAAGCAGCACTGGCACAACCAGCGATTTCATTTCCTGCAGCCTCAACAGATTTTTTGAGCTATGTGTAATGGAGGGATCAGTTCAGCAATCTGAACTGCAGGATGGATACCTCTGTGTTTCAAATGGCCAAGCCTTCATTTCATCTCCACTGCTAGAAATTGGGACAAGTGCCACCGCATGCAATTTTACAGCAACACAGTGCAAGCGTGGCAGGAGGCCAAGCACCAAAACATCAAAACATCAACTTGAGCATTGCAAAGGGTGAGAAAGATGGGGGACACTAAGGGCAACTGCATATCTGCAACAAACAAAAAGGCAAAATTACGCTCCTACAGCCACGTGGCAGACAAATTTGCAGCAGATTATGTTTCCAAAGGCACATTATGTTAAGCAAATTCACAGGAAGCATGGAAGGTTTCTCTTTGTTTTAAAATTGTAAAGAAATGCTCAGTTTAATGCATTTTTTCTACCATCCCACCACTGTATACTCACTTCAATTTACAGGAGTCTTTGTTAGGTGAAGACTGCAGTGATTTTGCTTCTTTGTCCAACTTCCTTTTCTTCCTATCGATGTCCTTCTCCTTTTCTCTCTAACAAACGCAAACAAAAAAAATCAACTTTCATGTAAAGCACAGAACAAAACATCTAAGTTATGGTTTCACATTAAAAAAAAAGAGATTGGAACTGGCAAAGTGGAAAACCAGAGTACAGCAGATTTCAGGCTCACTGACAAGTCCTGAAATGACCTTTATCCACTTCTGCTTGGACAGAATAATTATTTTGTCACGGAGGGGGCGGAAAAGCTAAAGTTCTCCTTGTCAATAGCTGAAAACTGATGTGCTTCCATAGCTGAAAATGCACATTTCATGATGTGATTTCTGCATATTGTTTTTTTTCTTTTTTTTCTTTTTTTTGTCTAAGATTAGGGAGAAAAAAGCATTCATCAGAGACTTAAACCACTCAGCTTCCTGACAGGTGGAGGGATTTGGGTTTTATCAGCAAGAATCAATTAGAGGGTGACATTTCAATTAAATCTGCAGCCTCCACACTGCCCTCCAGTACAGCAGGAATCACTGAGGCAGAGGGGTAATAAAGAACACCTTTTATGCACACTCCATAGATCCTATGATACAAACCATGAGATGCCAAATCACCAGAGGATGAAAAAAACTTCCAAATAATTCACTACAACACTAGAAAATTCATAGAAAAGGAGTGCAAACCATGGCGTACGTGGTGCTAGCAAAAAGCATCTGAGTACTTTCCATCCATCTCCTACGAGCAGGTTCATGTCACTGTGATGCAGCTCGGTGGCTTGCACACGGACGGTGCAGAGAGCCATCAGGGCAAGGCTCCAACACTGGGATCGTGTCCTTACGCCATTTCTCAGGTTGATCTGTGATCACTGCTTCAGAAAAGGTCTGGCAGCTGCAGCTGACCCAGCTGGCTGCAAGGGAGCCTATGCTGCCAGGGGCGCTGCGGCACACTGACACAACACACGTGGCAAGGCTGGGACACAGGTTTTCCCGCCATCAGATGCTCAGGTTGCGAGGCACGATGTGCCCAGCATCAGATAGCTCCTCTTTGGCCCTGGAGAGACCAGTGGGAACACTGACAGCTTCACTGCCTGCCTGCCTTCTTCCTGCTGCACCGCAGGACAGGAACCACTGGGGCATCCACTTTTCTTCACCATCTCCTTGTTCTTCTCGGTTCTCCCACACAGCCACAGGAAGCTCATGGGGTGACAAGAGCAAATGAAACTTGCACCAAATCAAGATTATTCACCCACATGTGCTAAGCCACCTCCTTCTGAAGGAGGGACCAAAAAGACATGGGGGTATCAGACCAACTCACTGCAAGCCCTGCAGGAGAACTAGCTGTATTGTCACAGTCCATTCCGGGAAGCATCTTCCAAAAAAACACTTGTGATCAATGATCAAAGCAAGGGTTGTACTGCAATTCAAGGAAAAGCAACTATTCTAGTTGCAGGGTAATATAGTTGATAGCTGCAGAACAAGCGGGGGGCAGCATGCTCTCCTGCAAGGGATATCTGATGGCTGAGGCCATGTCTGTAACACGAGGTGCATGCAGAAGGCACTGCTGCCCTGCAAAGCTCTCCTTGGGTTGAAACTAGGACTAATCTTTCGGAAACACCAAAGCATTTGTTAGACAGCTTGCATTTCATTTGCTCAGTGGTGGATTTTTGACCAACAAGAAACATCAGGGGATAGTTTTTGATGAGGTTTCCCTTTAAAAATTTGGCAATGCTGCAGCAGGAGTAGGTAGTCTATTCTGAAGCTATGAAGAAGAAATAAATCATATGCAGGGTTTTTTTCAGACATCTCCACGTACACCACTGTGGCCCCTGCACAAACCCATCTCCACCTCTACCTCTCACCTTCCTCTTTTTGAAGGACCTGTCAGGAGTGTCTGCACTTTTCTTCTCCAAGTCCTGCCCCTTGCTGCCAGTGTGCTCCTTCACCTCTGTTCTCTTCTTTTGGTTCCCCTTCTCAGGAGGCTGGGGAATTCTTGACAGGAGTGGGAGATCAATTCTAACCAGCAGGCTGGGATTGCCAGGCACGTCCCTCACCGGTGGCAGCAACTTCTTCTCCTTGGTGGGCACAGGAAGCTTCCCCTTGTGAAAACCCTCCTTGACCTCAGCAGCAGACCTGTGGCCACTAGTCCTGGTGGGAGCTGCGCCCTGGCCCTCAGCGAGGTGTTTGAGAGTGGGATGCTCCTGGGCACTGCCTACCAGGACATCTCTCATGGGTCTGTGGTCCAGCAGGGCTTTGGCATCGGCATGGTGGGAGCTCTTGTGCTTCTTCTCTTTAGGAGCCTCCTGCAGCCGGGGTTTCAGTTCTTTTTGGTCACAGGATTTGGGTCTGCTTTTTGTTTTGGGTTTTGGCTTGTCTCTGGAAGACTGCTCTCCGATCTCATAAGGAGCAGGCTCGCTCTCCACCTTCAGGCCTCCCTTGGGCTCCTCGTGCACTGGGGGCTTGCTGGGCCTTTTGATCCCCACAGTCTGTCTCTGTGAGGGCTCCTCAGTACGCACAGGAGACTTCTGGCAACCAAGTTTGGTTGGAAGATGAGCATCCTGAGGAGCCTGGGCTGCTCGGATGAAGCTCCTGTCATGAGGTTCCTTTGGTGCAGCACGCTCACAGGAGGAACCGTTGCTGACAGGCTGCTCCTTTTCCTCCTCGTGGTCATCTGTGTGGGCAGTGTCACTGGGACTTTCTGTTGGCACTGCTGGTGGGTTCACTTTGGTGAGCCAGTTGTCAAGCTGCCACTTATTGGAAGTTGGTGGGTCAGGCTGCAGATAGAAAGAGAAAGGAAGCATGCAAAGCTGACTCCTTTATCTCAAACTGAGCACTGGTTATCAGAACCCACTAAAATTTCCCTATACTGTTAAAAGACCTTGAAGGCAAAAGACCATGAGATAGGGGGAATGCTTTGGTACATGCACACCAACCATTAATTCAGAAGCACAGACATCCGTATTGCACAGGACCAGTCAAACTGTGACACAACACTCCTGGATTCCCCCAGCCCTACCTGTCGTGCAGTAAGAGGCTGCTCTGCACAAAAGCCTCACCTTGGTGTGCTCTATGCCACTAACCAACACCCTGCACAGTCAGACATGCACAGACATAACCACTGCAAAAACAAACCAGGTGTTATCCTCACAATGCTTTTACCAAATCATTTGCACAAGATGGATCAAGAGCTGTCACATCTCACTGAAGTCCGACAGGTACGGTGGCAGAATTCTGTGCTTTAAGCATTTATCAAAAGAAAGTATATAGTCAACACATCAAGCCCAGCCTCTTCTGAGCCCTCTGCCTGCACTGTCTGCCAGGTGTGTCCCCCTGATCACACAAGGCGTGAGCTACCACTGAGCTAACTGACCAGATACATCACACGACTAGGAGAAGCCCTACAGATCAAAACAAAGGTCTGACAAATTGAGAAGAGAGTTAACCAAACAGCCACAAAAACAGACATCAAAGCTGCAAATTGCAAATTAGGGGCATGATTCTCTGGAGCCAGTTCAGAAAATACCACTTAGTTCTCAGCCACAACTCCCTGTTCTGAGAACAGCCACAGCACTTCTCAGAAAAAAGCTCTAGCGCAGGAAAGGTCTTCCAGGACTAATTAATCCCTTCTGCAGTGGCTTTCTTCTCCACCCAGACTCAGCCTTTCTTTGCGCAGCAGAACATAGTGACATGTCTTCAACCATGACTCCAAAGAAAAGCCTGGCATAAAAACAGATTTGGTTTTGTCACATAAAATTAAAACAAACAAACAAACAAAAAAAACACTCCATTCTCATTTTCAGATAATGATCTCTTCCCTATTTTCACTAGCATTTTAACTTATTAGCCCCTCAGGAGCATTTTGTTGTTGTTAACACTATGAAGACCTTGCTTAGGAACTTTATCAGTTTTGGTTTGTAATGTAAGTAGGCAACTATCAGACAGTGGCAGACGTTGACCCTTTTCTGCACTTATCATCAGCTACCACGTGTGATCTACACCCTCACAGGGTTGTTCAGCCTTTTCAAACACAAAGGATAAGGAGACAATATTTTTTAAAAACAAAATACAAACAAGGAAATATTAACTATATTTCTTAAATTATTTTCTTTCATATGAAGAATTGGATCTAATAAAAACAAGCCATGAGCATTAAGTTGTTCCTTGTGCAAAACGGATCATGAGTTTGCTGAATAAAAAGGGATATAAAATGGTCAGTTCACAATAGCTAGGACTTCACTTGAGTGACAATAATCTAATAATGTAACATTATCAGGCACAGTTGGGTATGAGGAGGCAATATCTGTTTCTCTCATTGCAGAAGGCAAAGTCTGTAACTGAACTGCTTAAGTGTGAAGGGTGTTAGATGTGAGACATTAGAGTGCTCCTAAAGTAAAAGAAAGGAAAGTATGAGCTATAGAAGGCAGGGGGAATAAACGATGGAGCTTTTGGGCCTTGTGAGAATCCTTCAGAATGGCCAGCAAACTGCTTTACATAAGCTGTGGTCCATCAGATTGAACCATGCATTTCCCACTGGCCCAAGAATGTTCTTGAAGTGGAGGACTGTTTTAAACCATGGGACAGGAACACAGTTGCACCAGATTTTTAAAAGCTGCACGCTCTCAGTTATTATGCAACTTTGAGGCACTAAGCTCTATTTCCCTGCATTTCCAGGCTCAGAACATTACAGCCTCAGAAATGCCAGTGCAGCACTCTCTGAGCCAAACCCAACAGAAGCAAGGCTAAGCACATTCCTGCCCTTCCTGCAGGTCCTATCCCTTCTGCTGCCATCTGGGAGAAGCTGAGTCTGCCACTCACACGCAGGAACTGAAGAGGTGCAGCAGCAGCTTCCAGAAAAGGTACACCTCCAGAGATGGGCCCCAGGCACTGTGCCAAGCTTCAGTTCCCACCTGCAATTTGCTTGTGCCGCACAGGTGAAGGCGTAAATTCTCCAGCAACAGAGAAGGGGAGCACTTCAAGGTTAGGCACGTAAAAGTCTATTTATGCTATTACTGAGGGTTATTTGTTTGACAAACTCTGGCAGAGAAGCAAAAGGCAAGAGGAGTTTTTTGATGATGCAGCAGAGGTGTCACCGGGACACCTGAAGGATGACGGTATTTCAGGTCTGACAGCAGTGAGTCCACATTAAGCAGCCTCTACATTTACTTTGCATTCACCTCAGGAGCTGACACCTTTGGAGGGTCGTTGGCTTCACTGTCACTTGAGCTGCTCTCTGTCTCTGAAGAGTCTGAAGAGCTGTCTGAGTCACTGCTGCTCCCTGACTCTGTGCTGTTGGAATGTGCTGATGCCACGCTCTCGGGCTGGGACTGCAGGGCACTGCAAGGCCACCAGGAGACAAAATTAGAAAGCAGCACTCGTGAAGGTTACTTATTATATTGATATGGCAGTATCCAGAAATAAAACCTAAACCCCTTAGTTTGGCACTGGGAAGAAAGGTGAGAAGGCCAAAGGAAAACACAGCCATATTCACAGATAAAACATCAGAATAAAAAACCTCTGGAAATAATAAAACCTTCAACTTCCACTCACGGCAAAGGGAGAACAGCTGAGGGAATACAATTCAGGTTCAAAAGCAAAATCCAGCTTGCCTGGATTATTTATTTCCAATTTAAACTTTCTGTAAAGCCCCACACAACTGAAACCAAAGCTGAACAGCAGCTTCAGGCAGCTACAAACCAGAGCTTGTATGTAGAACAGAAAAAGGGACCCATTCCCACATGTACGAAAAAGCAAAGTTCTCCCCCCTCCTCCAAGCTAGCAGTTTGGGAACAAACATGTACCTTGGAGGATCAAGTGAAGAAGGTGGCTGTTCAACAACCTGTTTTGTTCAAAAAACAAATGGGAGAGGGGAAGGAAAGGTTAGCTTTAGGAGCTCAGAGCAACACGACAAGCTGTGATGATTTTATGGGATGTCTGTGTGCAGAGGGGATAAAACATCTAAAACTGACTTGGTCGTCACCACTCTCTTCACTATCACTGAGCTGCAGGTCCTCCTGGAGCACTCTGAAAGACAACCAGAAGAAACACATCAGCCAGGGCAGACACGTTTTCAAGCAGCAGACCCCGAGAGAAGACTCAGTTTGCACTTTCCTAAACAAACAGATCTCCCAAATCCTGTTTTACTTTTGGCATGCTCAAACTGCCAATCTTATGAGTACCAGAAAGAATGACAACAGGACTCCCAGCCTCAGGGCACTTTGCACTACTGGGCAAAGCATCACCGGGTGCATGCAGACAGCTGCTGAAGAAGCCCAGTTCTGGTACAGCAAGGGGCAGGTGAGATCTGGTCTACTGCTGCCAGAGGACAGAGCGGGATGCTGTGAGTGTTTCCAAACACACAACTGAGTTCTAGGGCTGCAACCAGTAACTGCTGCTTCTAATTTCACCAGTCAGTAGTTGGGTTGAAGGGGAACTTGGGCATTCTCTCAGAACTTTTCCAAGCAGCAGATTCAAACACCACAATGCAAAGCAAAGGCTGTATCTTTTCTTCAAACAAAAAGCTCCATCGTTAGTATCAGAGCTAATGGTAATTACACATAGACAACAAAGAGAGAACAGACTCCAGCAATTATTCTCAAGGCTTGTTATGTTAATGAATACTCTTGCTTCCTTTCAAAACTAGTAACAATTCCTCTGCTTCCAGCGCTTCAGGAGGGAATCCAGCCCCCCTGCGTAAAGCCACAGCATGGCAGTTTGTTATTTGCTGCTACTTGCAAACATTCTTGCTCGCACAGAAGGAAAAGCACCCACTTTCTAGGGCACGTCCAGCCCAGCTGGAGCACATGGGATGACGAAATCCTACAGGAAACTCCACACCTCTCTACAGCCACATACCAGTAGCTACAGCACATCAGTTTCCAACACGCCTGTGGCCCTGTCCACTCCTTCTAAAAGAAGACAAGTCCTTGACTTCTTCATGCTTGAACCTGAGTGACCTGGAACTGAATATCCACTAATGAGAACACCCCACGTCTTCAGTCTCAGTGGAAGACAATGCCCTAATACAGTCACAGGCTCCACTACTGAATTACATGCTTCCATCTTCCTGCATCACTGCCATTTGTTTGCACCATTAAACTGAAGAACTTCATCCATCCATTTCCAACTCTTACTAGTAATGCTGCCAGGTTAGATGTTTTTTTCTTCTTTTTTTTTTTTTTCCTTGGTGGAATTTGAGTGAGGGGCTGTCTCTCTTTTGAATCTTACACTTCCAAATTCTTGGTTTGGAAGATGAGAAAATGGGAACGCTTTCCTGTTTGTAAAGAAGTCTTTATTTAATTCTTCTTTTTTATTTACATCTTTGAACTCCATAGAACCTTGCTAGCTTAGGGTGCATTCTTATTTTGGTAGGATGTATGCTTTGGCACAGTTTCCTTCCAAAGATGCCAGGGCTGGCAGTGCTGGACACCATCTGTGGATGCTGTTGATACAGCAACTCTGTTTGATGCAGTTTACTTTCAAGTTACAAGACTCTCAAAACTCAAGAGTAGATGCAAAAACAAATGCCTGGGAGTCCAAACCATAAGGGAGAAACTGCATCCTCCTGTCCTTCTCTCCCCAAGCCCAGCAGACAAACTACAGATACTACAGCGCCAGCAGTGTAATGCGTTGCTGTTGTGTTTTATTTTTCCAGTTCATAGCTCTGTTGTTGAAACACGTCCATGCAGCTGCTACTGTACAGTTCAGAGAAAAAACCTGTCTCAAAAGGCTGTGTTTCTGCATGACACCCGTCTGAGTCAGACTGAGGCTGGGATGCACAGAGCAGGACAGCACGAAGAAACACCCAAGGTTTTTTGTGCCCACCAGCAGAGTCAGTCCCTTCTGCAGGGACTGCAACTACCCACAGACCCCACTTCTTCTGACCCACGCAGAAAAGGCTCCTTGTGCTGTGAGGGCTCTGCCTGCTGACACCTTCACAGAGCTACGAGCTTTCTTTGCTCAGGCATTTTGACTCTGCCTTCCCTCAGGGTTATCCTCCCTCCATCTCCCAGCCTCTAGAGCCTCATTTCTGCACACACCTCCCCTGCGGATCTCTTCTTGTAGTAAACACTGGAGGGAAGCAATAGAAGACACCAAGGTGGAAAACAACTCCCTGCATCCTGAAAGTGGTTTTCTGGTTTTTGGGTTGCTTTGCTTCAAGCGTCCACAGATGCATCTGGTCCACAGACGAATTTGCTTTAGAGATGAGAGATATCACAAGGAAGCACCACCTAGATAGTCTTTTACATCTGCCTTTTTTGCCTGAGCTGCTGTTAAGTTAAACAGAGAGTGCAAGAGCATTGCAACCACTGAAGTTCAATTCAGAATCAAGGAAGAACACTGCAGCTTTAAATGAGTCATACTTTTGCATGGACAGACAAAGCTAGTTTTCACAAAACAAAGTTTCAACAAATTGTCAAATAGCCTGGTTCAAGAAAATAAATCTGCTCTAATAATCATAATGTTTTAATTAGTTCAGCACTTGAAAGATGTCAAGTTCTCGCTTGCAGGACCAGCAGCTTATGTGCACACCATCAATCTCCCTGCAAATCTATTTAAAAAGAGCTCTTTTCCCCGGACAAGGGTGCTGAAACCAGAGCAGCTTTGCCAAACAGCTCCATTGAAGCAGGGGCTGCTCCCCCCCAGCTGACCACCACGCCAGGCTGGCAACTCCCCATTCCAGCATAGGCAGCTGTGAGTGCAAGGGCTGCATCCAACAATGAAAGCCATCTGGGAACCCAGGCCCCTCAGGGAGCTGAATGCTTAATTTGGGTACACAGATGCACAGAGGGATTTCAGCCTCTAATTAAGAGACACAAGCATCATTTCTGTTCAGCCTGCTACGCCGGGTAACACAAGCGATGCCGGGCAGCTGAGCTTTCAGTCACGTGGCTTTCGCAGAGCAAAGAAAGCCCTGTTGTGCAGAGAGCAACAAAAACAAAAAAGGAGGGCCATAGCAGTTGAAGGGAAAAATGTGGGTAGGTCCTTGGGCAAATCTCAATTCGCTCCCCTCTGGATGTAAATTGCTCTGCTGCTCTGGCTTGAATTGCCTTTGTAGGCAATAAAGCAGGTTAAGTGTGTCCGTGGTACATGAGAGCTGGCTCTGAGATGCTACAGACACTGCATTTAACAATGGACATCAGTGACCACAGCTTCTCTTCATCCTCTGAGGTGGGATGGTGAGGTGGGATAGGGTCTCTTCTTCCTAGCTGGCTCCAGAGGGCTTTGATTTGTCTTCCTTCAATGAAATCTCTAAGTGCAGAGACTCAAAAAGATGCTCCCAACTGTAAGCAGTAGGATGCTTCTGGCTGGGCTGACTGCTCAGGTCAGGAAGGCTTCCATGAAGAGCTTGAATGAGAAATCTCGAGGTGGGGAAATACTCCTCCTCTCATTTGTGCCCAGGCTTTTTTGTTGTTGTTGTTACTGATTTAGTTATTCATCATAAAGAAAAGTTTAAAAGGAAATTGGTTTAAGCTTTGTAGCCTGCAGCTTGCAGCCCTCCAACACCACAGCCTGAAGTCAAACGAGCTCTGTATTATCACCGAACTGACAGGCGTTCAATGGTTGCACACAGACAACTCAGCCTCCTATTGGAGATGTGGAATGGTTTCTGCTATTCAGGGCTCAGGACCCAAAAATGCTGCCATCTGGCCAGCTTAATCCCAAAGGACTGAAAGTCAGACTGCACAAAACTACTGTCAAGAAATTCCTGTAATTAACCTAATTAGTAGATAACCACTTTAACCCACCGGAACAGCTCCAAGTTGTCTTTCTGCTATTACAAATCTTTTCCACTGGCTTAAATAATTGCATTGAAGCAACAGATGAAATCAGTTGGCACTCCTTCCCTGCTTTCGCAAAACTGTGATTATGCATAAACTTTTACAAATTCAAATTCTACAAAACCTTCTGCTCAGAGGAATCATAGAATGACAGGGAAAAGAAATACAGAAAGAGAGAAGAAATAAGTAAATATAGAAAAGGTACAGGAATTTCATATCCATCCCACTATAGAGAATGTAAACTGAGGTTTTTAGAAACTTTGCATGAAAGGTTTTATTTTTGTTGTTATTGTTGTTTTTTGTTTTAATTAAAACAACTGAAGTACAACACAGCTTAGGGAACTTTTCCCTGGCAGTTGAAGAAAATTAGACCACGGGATCTCTTCAAAATATCACCTCAAGCGTTCACAAATTCCATCCCATTGCTTTACGAACCCTCACAAACTTCCCAATGCTATGCAAAATGGATCAGCTTCACTTTGTTTCCTTTGCAATCTGCATCAGTTTAACACATTACTAACACACACACAGTATGTGATGATATTAAGTAGCCAGAAATCAACAGAGCAAAACCTCTCCACTTGGTGCATTCATACTTGTGTGGTTTGAGTTTGTTTGTTGTAAATTCACTCAGTTTAAATTTTCTGAGAAAAACCAAACTGATAAAAACTTTAATCTTCAGCAACACCAAGCAAGCCAAATTTTAATTCTTTACAGATTCTTTCAAGTAACTGCAGAGTAGAGCATGGGAACTGAGTCTGGTTGGTTACTTACGATATTGTTGGATGAGAACTAGGCAACGTTTTGGAAGGTGCGTCATACTGCTCTGTAAATCAAAAACGAAGCGGTTGGTTTTGCTTGCCCCATGTGAACCATATTTTACTTTATGGGCTTTGGGTGTCAGATTAGAAAGTCACTCTCTTCCAGGGTGTAATCATTCGCCAGTGGGATTATTCACCACCCCAAATAGGATTTCCTAACAGAATTCCTAACAGGACAGTTTGTTCTCTGCCGAACTGCTGCCTTAATTTCCGAGTAAGTAATGGACACAATCTCCTAAGCACTATCTAAATTCCTTAGTATTCAGCCAAGCCCAGGAAACTGTGCTTCTTAATCAAGGTGAACATCTGATACTCTCCCCAGTGTTTAACACAGCACACAAAGCTATCTGCCAGTTCATACGTATCACTGCATGCTATTTGGACTTCTACTTACTGTGATTCTGTGCTACAGATGTGATATGCTGCGATTCCTGGAAAGAAAGCGAAAAGTTGAGAATAAAACAAGCAGATTTCTCTTAACAGCTACATATCAGTGATTATAAAAGCCTGCCTTGCCAAAGTTTGCCTTTGAGTTGCCTATGAGTTTCAGCTGCTTTGACGTAGTTCAGCTTTGACAAACTGCCATGTGTTGCTGCCAATCAGGAATGTGCTACTGGCACCTTCACGGTGTGTGCCTTTATGAAGAAATATAGAACATTTTAGCAGAGCTGCCAAATATTTCTGTTTAATGCAGGCATCAAATATTTTTGTTGAAAACAAAGACAAAACCTTTTTTTGTGTTGCGACAGAGACATGATGCTGAACATGTTTCTGCACAGCAGTCACAACTAGAGCCGTTGTGCTTTAATTCATCTGACTTCTACAGAAGAGAATCTCTCCTGTCAGCCTTTATCTATGAAAGGCAGATAAAAATCAGATGGAAACATATGCCAGAGCTAGGAAACCCCCCTAATTTATCAAAAGATCTGGAAAAAGGGGCTGATTTACCTTTGTTGGAAAGGGGAATTTGGAGGGCTCCGCAGCACTTGGCGTGTGAATAGCTGTCAAGAGAGGTGGCCATGAGTGTGTCATTTCCTGGAAAGAGATGGAAAAAAGCAAAATGCAGTATTTCCATTGATACACGCAGGTGAATTCTTAAGCTTAAGACTTGCATGGCTCTACCTGAAGTCCCCATGGACACTGGAGATGGTGTGGTGTGGTGAGAAGCCCTCCTTCGGGCAGAGCACCCACCCCAGAGAGGGCTCACTCCCGGCAAGCACACCTGCATAGCCCAAGCTGCACCACACAGTTTGCCTCAGGGCTTGAAAGAAAATGTGTGTGGGGAGCATGTCTGTGCAAAGTGCATTTTGTACTTTTGGCAGCAAGTACATTAACCGCAGTGTTAAAATCTCTATTGGGCTGGAATTTGCAGATGCCTTTTTTTCCATCAAGGCACAATTAAGAAAGCTCAGAAGTGTCTCCAGGTTCCTTATCAATCAGGAATAGAGTAAGGCACGAAAATTTATAGGGAAATAAACCCACACTGCTCCCTTTGGCTGCACCAAGCTGCAGTAGGTGACACATCCCTGGGATGCACCAAGCTGCATGACATTACAAGCAGGAAGCCCAGTGCCGCACCTCCAGCTGTACCCAGAGTTGGTGGCTTTGACTCTCTGCGGCAGACCCAGAGACCCACTTCTTCTGGCTAATAAACTGAAGCACAGCAGGATTTCTGTTTAAAGTATTTTAATGTGGGAAAAACAGAGTTAAGCGTGGAGACCTGGTATTTCAGAGCACTGACCTTCAAAATTTCTTCAACGCACTGGCTATCACTGGGCAAAGTTTGCTACAACAGAAAAGAGGGAAGAAGAATGAGTTTAAGACATGCACTCATCATATGTTTGCTCACCACTGATTATATAAACATGAAAACCCATTAAAAAAAACACAGGTAAAAAGTAAGAGGTTACCAGAAGGATCAGCCACTAAGATTGCCTGCATTCTGTGACTTGCCTCCTTATTTCTGTGCACTCATGTGCCCTCAGCCAACAAAGAAATGAAAGCCCTAAGCTTGAGAAAGCACACTTGAAGACCACTTGTAAGTGGTCTTTGAGTGGAGACACTGTGCACCAGACCCTTGACTCCTATGAATATCACAGAATCATAGAATTGAAACATCAAACAGCTAGGACTGGGAGGGACCCCAAGGATTACCAGGTTCCGAGCTCCTTGCCACAGCCAGGGTTGCCAACCACCACATCTGGTACTAGATCAGGTTGCCCAGGGCCCCATCCAACCTTCTGATGGAGCCCAGGATACCATTGGCCTTCTAGGCTGCCAGAGCACACTGCAGGCTTGCTTTAAGATTTTCATCTACCAGGACCCCTAAGTCCTTCTCAGCAGGGCTACTCTCAAGAAGTTCTTCACACAGACTGTGTACATATGTGGGACTACCTTGACCAAGTGCAAAACCTTACACTTTACTTTGTTGAGCCTCATTAGGTTCATATGGGCCCATCTACCAAGTTTATCTAGGTCCCTCCGGATGGCATTCCATCCTTCTGTCATTTGAAATTATAACAGCAAAAGCAATTCAGCTGTAATGCTGCACTTCAGAGGAACGCCTTGGAACCACCACCAAATAGGCATTCATTATGTTTCTTTGTTTCCTAACTTTGCCACTGCAGAAAAGTTCACCAATATTAATGCTAAAAAAAAATACCACTGGGTTCCCATTTAGAGCTGCTTCCCAATTAACATTGTATTTTAATACAAATATTGATCCTCACATTTATTTTTGCATGACAACCACAACGGCTTTCACCAATGCAGTGAGGAACACCAGACACCAGGGTTATCCTCCGAGGGTGCTCTCATGTTCTGTATCACAAAACAGGCTGGAATGCATCCATCAGCTCTCAGCAGAGCATGCTCTGGAAGCCTGTGTGATTTTGCAGAACACAAAGGGAAAGCATTGCTATCACAACTGCAGCAGTAGAAAAAAGACCCCTGCAAACCACAGGAGAATGGATGGCACATGGGAACCACTGCAGCCGGCAAGGAGCAAAGAAAAGCAACCAGGCTGCAGCAAGTAAAAGGAGCACAGGAAGGCTGCTAAAACACGATTTGCCTCTCCTTCCTTACAAATTGAGGAATTGTTATTGTTTTTTTGTGTTTTGTTTGTTTGCTTTTTTTTTTTTTTTTTTTTACAAAATTACTGGAATTCTTAAAAAAAAAAAGAAGAATTTGATCTAAAAGTTGCTGAGATGATTAAGTCTTTGCACAATTTCCTTAAGCTACAAATTAAGTTGTGGCAAGTCAAACCAAAGATTATGCAGAGATTGAGAAATGAGCTGGATTTTAAGGACGCAAACACCTCTTTCCCAACTGCAGGATGGGAATACTTGCATAGACTGACATTTTCCTTGATGCTACTAACATGCAGAGCCCAAAACCATTTATGTGAGGTACTGCCCACTGCGGTGCTACACGACCAGTTTGCGTGTGGTCTGTCTGCAATCTCAGCACCTGGCACCCCTATGCTCAGTGCACAACACTCAGCAGTATTCCTGTTTGCATGTCTGGAGGAAGTAACACGTTCTCTAAAGATGTTTCATGCTTTTCTCACTCAGAGATGGGTTCTTTTCCTAAAGCAAAATCAAACAAAGTCATGCAGTGTAAACACGTACTGTGCAAAATCTCATTCACAATCATGGGTAGGAATGTTCTGTTGGGGTTAATAAACATATATGCTGAAGTACTGTATCAATTACAAGGCTATACCAAAATGACCAGATGTTGAAGCTGAATAAAGAAGCACTTTGGAAATTCAAATGATGGGGTACATATTTCAGAAGTTTTCAATTTCTCAGTAGCCCCAGCTTTAATTGCTAATATTATTCAACCATTTAAGATTATGGTTTGCTCAGAGTCTGCAGGAATTAGGCTCTTAAAGGCAAATCAATTCTTTGCAAATAAATTCTACTTACTAAGATCAAAGTCAAGCATAGCAATTCTTCTTCTTAAAAACAGATGGTCCCATTATGATATTTGTTACCAATAACAGTGAGTACAAAGGATTCACACAGAGGGTGATAAAGCACTGGAACAGGTTGCCCAAGGAGGTTGTGGATGCCCCATTCCTGGAGGCAATCAAAGCCAGGTTGGGCAGCCTGGTCTAGTGGTTGGTGACCCTGCACATGGCAAGGGGGTTGAAACTAGATGATCACTGTGGTCCTTTTCAACCCAGGCCATTCTATGATTCTGTGATGCACTGCAGTACTCAAGTGAAGTACTTTCAAAATGAAAGCACTGATCGCCACTTTGAGAACAGAGCTTCCCAGACCTCCTCTCTTCACCATGCCATTCCTGACCACTCCTGTTTATCTGAGAACACTCAGTGCTAGAGTCACAGCCCCTGGGGCACTCGTAGGAGGAAGCAGCTTCCAAGTCGCACAGGAGCTGCAGCCATTGAGCATGCTTTTGATGTCAACATTATTTTAGCACTAGTGTGGTTTCTCTTGCATGACAACAGTAATTTTGTATGCATGTTTCCTTCACAAACCCTCTGCTGTCAGCCTGAGAAATTATTTGACTGTCAATTCTGATCTTCATCTGAGTTCAGTGAGGAGGCAAGAGAACAGAACTGTACTTGTTAGGATCACTCTTAACTGAGAAAGTCTAGTCTTTTTAAACCTTAAGGGAAATGCAAGAAATATTTCCAAATGCTTCTAAGCTGAGGAACTAAACCTGTGGAAAAAAACCCAGCAGGACAGCTTTTCACTTGTGAAGACAACTTTTCCTACTGTCTTACAACTGATTACATGCAAAAAGAGTGGCTCTAGATCTGATGCTCTGAAAGTGAGAGCAGAGTGCTTCATGAGTAGCTGTGTCACTGTACATCACACACACACTTTGATGCAAAGCAGCATCCCTGGGCTGGATATCAGACACATACCATACCTCAGGGCTGCAGCCAGCTGTGCCCAAAGCTCCTCAGCCACTCCTCTAGCGCATCCTTAAACGCCCTGCTACAAAACCACTGCTCTCAAGGCTCAGTCTTTACTTCCAGCTATAAAAGCAGTGCCAAAGGCCCTGCTCCTGGGGTCTGGTATCATGATGTGACACACACCAACCGTGTTTATTCCTGCTGCCAACAGCTGTGTGCTTGGCAAAGGTTTTCTGTGGCCATACAGCCACAAGGAAAAGCTCTCTCATTAAAACGCTGTTGGTGGAGAAACTGATTTTCTAAACTTAACTCTTCAGATAAGGAAAAAGCGTTGCTATGTGGTCACTATTCAAGCAGCCAAAGAGAAAGAATGATTGCCTGAAAAGCTGAAATAATCAATTAGGTATAATTTATTGCTGAAGTAATAAACATTTGTCATGGAGAGGATGAAAATTGGCTGCAAAAGCTTGGGAAGGAGGGAGATACTGATACTGAGGGAAAATTCAGTCAACTACCTCTTTAGAACTCAGTCAGAATGAAACATGAGACTTGACACTCTGAAGCACAGAACACTAAGCTGCATGGTACAGCACAGCAAGAACACCACTACTTTCTGGATGTTATTTCAGAAATTGACACACTGGTAGAGTCATACTTTAAAAACAGTGCAGCACACCCTACTGGGTAATACCAGGATGATGCTACGTGGCTGTCCCAACTGCCCTCTGAAGTCACTCATCACTCTGACCACGCTCATCACAAACCAGAGCTGACTCACACTTTATTGTAGTCATTCCTTGCTGCTGTACAGGGCAAGGGCATGAGAACTGCTGTGGTGCCAGGAGGAAAGAGCAGTACCAGCAGGCTGCTAGAGCATGCATCACTGTGCTGACACAGGAGACACCCACAGAGTATCCCTGAGCTACAAAATGCCCTTCACCTGAGTTCACCAGAGTCCACAAAGAGCAATAAAAGGTGAAGCATGATAACCACTCCCCTCCACTTCCACAGCATTAGGAATCAGAGCAAAACCAGAAAGTTGCTCAGATCAGTGTTAGGAGAGTATTAAGGTGATGCCCAACATAGGAAAAGAAATCTGGAAGAAAATGCATCTCTTGAATAAGATACCATCAAAGTACTCAAACAAGGCCAATTCTCTCTCTCCAGCAGCACTGGGGACAGCAGGCTGACCCCTGCCTGCCCCCTGGCCTCTGGCCCCCATGCCAGTAGTGCATGACCCATTTCCCTTGTCTCATGATAAGCTCTCTGTCCCCAGCAGCCCCCTAGAGAGTGCAGATGGGGTGCCCACAGTCCGCAGCCAGAAGTGAGGTCTCTGTAATCACCAGCTCAGCACTTACCTCTGTTAGCATCGCTCACCGCCTTCCTACATGGCAAGGGAGATTTCCTGTTTTCACACCCCCCCCCATCGGCCCCAATTGGTGTCAGGAGGTTGCGGTGTCTTTTGTGCTGGTGGTGGCCCTGCCAGGAAAGAACTTTTAATCTCTTCCCTCGCGCCGAGCCGTGAGCGCAGTGACGCTCCCAGGTACAGCTCCCTTGGCTCCTCTCCGAAAAACGCTCTCTCAAGCACACGGTTGCTTAGCAATATTTGCCTTCCCCCTGTACAGTTCCAACTGGCAACTTCTGTCCCTTTGGTACTTTGCACCAGGGCAAGAAACAGCGCGGAGAGTTCTGAAATCCACATCAGGTTGGTTGGCAGAAGGTGTTCCGTGTGAGCTGCTGCAGCTGCTTTGGCGTGGGGCTGCTGGTTTGTTTCCAGCCTGGGTTAAACACATTGCTTCTTCCAAAGAGGAGGCACACAAGGGAAAAATGTCTTTTGCCTCCAGTGGGACCCACCTATTAAATCAAGCACAACGAGTTGCTTTTTTTGTTTACGTTATTCAAGCTGCATGCTTTGGCTCAGTTGAAAGAAAAGAAAAAAAAAAACACACAAAAAAAACAAAATAACACTGCCATATAATTTTCCCCTGTCCACTGGGATTGGGTTTGATTCCTCCTAACATACTTTAAGTGCATCAGGTGAGAGAAAAAAAGGGGTTCCAGAACCTCTTAGTGCACCTGAAGCATAAAAGCTGCCCACAACGTTGCACTCAAACTCTGTCTGACGCAAAATGCTTGCAGCTGCCTGGGGAATGCTGGTTGGGATCAGCACCTCTGCCAGATCAGCAGTGCAGCTGGGGATGCTAGACCACACCAGGAGAAAAAAGAAACACAATTCACATGAGATCAGAAAAAGCAGTAACTGCTTTCAACTCAGAGAGCCACAGAGGACTGCAAAGAACATGTGGGATCGCAGCAGCAAGCAAAGTCCTGCGGTTCCCTCTTCCAAAGATGTGGTACACACCTTCAAGCACCACAGGGCCCAGCACAAGAGAATGGTGACATCGAACTTCCATTCCTTCTAACCAAGCTGGGCAAATTGCTTGTCACGCCTGAGAGCAAGCATCAGCCCAGATCCAGCTGCCTGATGCCCTGTAATATATCCCAAAGATGCACACTCCCCCCAGTTCCTAAGAGACGCTTGTAGCGGGATGGCTACTGATACAATTCTTCAATAAGCCACAAATTAAAGCTACCTCTGGTTGGCTGTGAAGTCATCCTGCCGGAATACCTGGCTGTCACAAGCTCTCAGCCTTTCCAGATCGCCCTTTTTCACATTACTGTTTACAACACTGAGCAGTGACGCTCACACAAACAGCACAGAGTGCCTCTCGTTACAAGCCACAAACCTGCACAGAAGGAACCCAAGCTTTCACCTGTTGCTTTTCCTCACAGCAATTCCCTCTTTGAGATGCTGCTATGTAGCCACCACTGCAGTCCCTGTTCCCCAGCAGCCGGCAGCTCATTTCCCCTTGCAGGCCTTCTGCCCTAACGAGCTGCCTGGCAAAACACAGCAGCTAATGCAGCTGCAGCACTCAGCCACAGTTAGCCATGGTTATTTCCATCCCCATGCTAACTTTTTAATAGATAGTTCTATGCAATCAGCTCCCTTCACTGAATTGTTGCTTTCCTAAAGTTGCAATCAAAGCAGCTGCTATCTGTGTACAAAGGCGCAAGCAATGACAGCAATGGTTAATCCTTTCCAGCAGAAGATGGGACTTGCCTGTAGGAGCCAAAAATAATTCTTCAGAGGTAGGATATGGGCACACAGCCTGTAATATCAGAGTTCTAATCCTCTTTTGAGTCGTGCCAATGCAAGGGTTACAAACAGGGAAACCGAAGGAGCCATGTTGCTCAAGACACACTTGATTGTAACCCCAGGTTCCCACCAAGTGCTAACGCTTCCTACTAGAGTGTGTGCTTTAACTGGGAGAGGCTGAGCGTATGTCCCAGTCCACACAGTGCTGCTGTCCTGCAGTTAAGAGATCCTGGCCAAGTGCCCAGGAGAAATGTGGAAAGTGAAGCTGTCCTCACATTATCTTTGTGTCATATATACACTTCTCCGCTTTCTACGGGACAGCTGGAGCTTTACTGAGCAGCTTATCAACCATACTGCTTTCCCGGAGTATTACCTTGTGCCCTAGATCACAATAATAACACCACCCTTTCAGGACACGCTTCATTTTATTTTGATCTCCCTCCCCTAGTGCTGCATCTGAATGTATTCATTCACTCTTTATAAACTGTGCATTAGTCCACATTGTACAGATGGAGGTTTGGAGATTTTAATCACAATCACAACTGCAGGTATGCATTTTACTGCTTAACAAGAGCATTCCTTGCTCCCAGGGCCTTAAGTTGAGAATCCAGGAATAACAACAGTCATTCATGTTTGACCCCCTGTTTTGTAGCTGTGAATCAACATAAAGACAAATTAATGCAATGCTTGGGAAGCAAGGAAACCCTTCTTGAATCCCATCCAACACCTCTGACCATGAAGTGGGTGGTGGGGAAACACTTAACTTTATGGTGCAAAACAAATAAACAAACAGAAGCAAACAAACCAAAAAAAGGGGAGAGAAATCAACCTCATTTGCTAAGCGAGTTGCTTCTCAATTTACTTCTCACTTCATAGGTGAAAGAGTCATCCTGTGATGTTTCATTATAAGGGACAAAAGGAGCTACCTACCAACATTAATAAAACTGTCAGGAAAAAAAAAGTCCAGCGCTGCACATTTGTTTAGACTCTATGCCCTTAAGAATGCTTCAGGATTTACCAACACTGTCTCTCATAGAAGCCTTGCTGATTCCTGGCCCTGCCATCAAGCCTATTTCCTTTATGACACCACTGTCTTTGTAAAAGGAAGTAATAGGAAGGGGACAAAGACCGAATGTAAGGTTTTTTATTCAGACAAGAGGGGAATGTTGAGTTTCTGTATGTGAATGCAAACCGAGTCACTGCTGTTATCTGCTGTGGATTCACCTGCCCTGCAGTGGATCTGCTCATCCTTCAGATAGAAAGGCTCAACTCCTCAGTGCTGCCAGGAGCAGGAGCTGCCCAAAATGAATCCACAACTGCAGGTGATAGATGCCTTTGAAATTCAATTAACCACAAAACACATGCTAGAAGACACGGCTTTCCTAAACATGTCAAAGGACATCACAGGGAAGAAGCTGCTTCCTAAAAGCAAACAGGCCACCCTCTCACCCCTGCCACCCATCTCACACCGCGCATCCAGCACAGAGCTTATCCAGGTACCCAACCACGTAAATGAAATTGGAATTAGAGTTTTGTCTAGCACAGAATCATTCCCCGCATTAGTTTCAATTCCCTTTCTATGGTGCCCTTCTTAGGCCACAGACCAACAGCACTTCTGCCTCATTAGGGTGCAGGATTTCTGACATGGATTGAGCTCCAGAGATATGTGTTTAATGGAAAGTGAGTGGAAAGAAGGTCACTGAGCAGACAGCATCATCGCCAAAGCCGCCCCATCTTAGCTTAGATTACTGCAGATGCACACACAAGGTAACAAAGAGATCAACTGGATGGGAAAAAAGATAAGACGGATGTAGAAATGGAGCCAAGAGAGCTGAGAGAGAACAAGAAGTCTCATTTCTGACAAATAAGCATTTTTTTTTCTCTGAAGAAAAAAATAAACACACTAAAAAAACAGGCTTTAAAAGTACAGTTATAAAGCGAGTTTCTGCTTTTAAACTTTTGGGTAATGAGGAATGGGTAATGAAGAAGATAAGGCTCCACGTTGCTTTACTACCCTACCCCCCTAGGAGTAAAACATCTGGTCAAGCAAATAACGAACTTCAGAACACACTGCTCTTCCCATTTTGAGTTACGATATGTTATGCCAAATCAACATTAGAGCAAATACTGTCTCTCAGCATGAAACTATTTTCACAACTTCTTGACATTATTACATTACCAGCTTCCTGTTTTTCCACATGAAACTGCCTACAGCTATTCGCAGCTGATCAAAACATCTTCCAACACACTTTACCAGGAAAAGCAGACGGCATCCACCCTATTCCTTTATATTAGAAAGTCAAAATGCAATTCTAAAAGTACCTCCATAGGTCTCCTCACCCAAACATCTCAGAAATCAGCACTGGGAGATCCACGTGTCACAGGACACAGAGAAGCCTAAGGATGAGCACAGTAACACTCCCCAAATCATGCATAACAATGCTGTTTTATAAAACTTGACGTACCAGCAAAGGAGGTCTCTCTCTTCCTTGTCCCATCCAGGAGAAAACCAAGCAGAATCCTACCTTAAAATGCACCTTCTAGACATAACATGCACAGCCGCCAGTGCTTCAGCAGCCTCTGTTATTCAATGCCCTGCTTTCCCACAGCTGAATCCTGCCAGCAACAAAGCCCTCTGACAGTCGCACTCACCTCAATGGGCTCAGAAGAGATGTTCAATTTGGATAACTTGACCTTGGTGTTTGCCTTCAAATCTGAGATGTTTTCATATGGTTCACCGTGGTATTCCTCCAGCAGAGGCTTGAGATCAGGTGACTCCACCGGAGCCTGCTCTTGGCCATCCATTGGTCTGACATAGGCAGTTGGTTTCTGCTGCATTGCACTGGTTTTTGATGGCAAAGGTGGGGGAAAGGGTTGAGAGGAAGGCTGAGTGGTGCCAGCCAAGATAACGGCTGAGTTGTCCTGACTTTTATTCTCCCGTGAGCCCACCGCTCGGCCCTGAGGTGATTGAGTGTAGGCTGGCCCATGACCTTTGCTGCTGTTCTGTGACTTGGAATTAGTGTGCTGGATGGAATGTAGAGGTGACAGGGGTGCCACTGGAGAAGACAAAGATGGCAGCAACGGGGAAAGCTCCAAAAGAGTGGCCTGAGGTTCAGAAGCACGACCTCCACCACCAGAATGCCTGTCAGTTCTGTTGTGGTGAGAACTGGCATGACTGTCCAGCCTGCCACGCTTGTGTTCCTGACCTTGGCTCCAGCTGCTGGACGAGCTGTGACTCTTGGCATGCCAGCCTGGAGCTGGTCCTGTTCCTGGTTGTGCCTTTTGGTGGGGAGCGTAGTGGCCTGGGCGGGGAGGAGCAATGACCGGAGGTCCCATGTGTGGATAGTGGCTTGCATGGTGGAATGAAGATGATAATGTACGGCTGGTCTTTTCAGGGAAGGATGGGCGATTGGGCTTTCTCTGTGGGATCTGAGGAACGTCGCACTCTGGTATCCCTATGAGATTCTGATGGCACCTGTCATTAATAAGGTCCTGCAAGTCATCATAATTGCCCAGCATATTCTGAATACGGCTTGACAACTCATCTTCTTTATTAGTCTGAAACAGAAAAACAGAGTGGGAAATCTGAAAAGCACAGAAAAAACCAATCCCTTAGATCCAGCTCAAGAAGAGATACCCTCTGAGATCTTATTTTAATCATCACAAGTTAAGCTATCAAGGTCAACTTGTTCCTGCAGGCAGCCTCTGCAAAGCAGATCTTGCTGCTCTTATCAGTATTACTCCCTGGAGCAGATGCTGAAGGCACACCTGTTTTCAACCACAGCTGTAAACATGAGAACTCTCCCACCAAATCCCAGACTTCAGGAGACCCCCAAAAGAACCTGCCCAACCAGAAGCCCAATTTTAAGTGCACACACTATTATCCCCAGGTGAGCAGATGGGACCACCATGCAGCCCCCCACCACTACCTTGTACGGCTCAGGAAAGAGTGGGGTGTTCTCAGGGAACTTGTCTTGCTCCTGCAGAGCCTCCTGATTCCGCCTCTGTCTCTCCTGTATACGCAGCAAGTTTCTGTCCTCATTGTACAAGCTTTAGGAAAGAGAATGAAAGAGTGGTTAATGTTTCACAGCAGTCTTATCAATGAATATCCGCTTTGTGCGGAACCTTTTGTTTTCAGGCAACACATCCAGCACAGCATCTTGAAATGCACAGGTTGGTTACAGGCAATAAATTGGTCACGCCTAGTATTTGCAATACTGCAACACCATGTAACATACAACATACACAATGTATCCTTCTCACAGATTTCCACTGCCAACACCATTTACCAAGAAAGGTGGGAAGAAGGTAAAAATAATCATCCATTTAATAGTGAAAAGCAATCTGAGAAGTATTACTCATTACTTCAGTTCTTCACTTGGCAGAAAAATCAATTTCAGAGTTTGAACTTTACCAACTTGAGAAACTGACTTGAAAACCCCCACATGGGTACTCAATGCTTAATTAGGAAACCATGCAGTTGCATTTAAAGTCATCACATAATCATGCTTAAAGAGAGGGTCTCAGGAATTTGGAAAACCCAACATAGGAGCACTCCAGTCTTCCTGAACCACAGACACTCCCCTCACTTTACCAGCCTTATATCAAAACAGCAATAAAGCTGTCTCATACACACAGCAGGAAGACTCCATGGAAAACCAGACATTGCAAGCTGCATTTCTGCAAGAGGCAGTATGGTGGTGAAGAAGAGAAATGCCCGTGTCTGCATACTTTGCCAATGAGATTTGTCTTCCCAGGTATCTATAAATGTTAGAGCAGTGGATCTCCTTACTTTGCAACTGTGCCTCACAGCAGAGCTTCATCTTGCAATGTCAGGTTTTCCATGGAGTCTTCCTGCTGTATGTGTGAGACATGGATTGTGGAGACATGGACATGTGAAACCTTCTTAGTTTGACTTCTGATGTGTCCCAGTCTGGCAAGGAATCATCGCATCTTGCCCACACTGATGCCTCCCCAGCCATCACACGCTGTCAAATACTCAAAATTCAGTTGTCCCCAGAGAATAGGTCTGACTGCTGCGGTGTGGTTTTCCTGACTCCGAGAGAGCTCTGAAAATCATGCTGCCGAGTGGGAAATTTCCATAAATGGAACTGCAGCAAGGAGGTACTTATTCTACTGAGACAGATAAACATATTTAGGGGTTAAACTATGCACATTTAAAATAGTTTCCAACTTTGCTGGTGCTGGACTGTTCCCAAACACAGCAAAACCAGAAGCTTCCAGTAAGCACTACTCTTCTGAAAACAATGCAAGTTAAAAAACAAAAAGGAATCACACATCACTGGTTCGGTAAACACACAACCTATCTGCTAAAAACAATATGCAAGAGAAACATCTCCTCTGTGCATCTGATGGCATCTAGCAAGTAAAAAAAAAAAGTCCTACGTATCATTAATTTGCTGCACAGCTGCCTTATGAGTGCTGGCAGATACGCAACATATCAACTGCAGAAGACAACAAATTAGGAAGACTGATAGGGGGAGCTAGAAGAAATTGTGGCTACATCCACTACTCGAAATTGTGTGCAAGCGATTTCTTAAACAAATGCATTTTGTGTTGACAGTATTTTCTAAACGTTTCTGTCTGAGTTATCTGGAAAATTTTTACTGAGTGAAACATCACCTTCCAAGCATTCCAGGAAGTAGAAAAAGATTCTGTAAATATTCTTCATATAAACTCACAGAAATTCCCTTCAGAGCAAACATGGAAAAGCCCCAGAAGATGATCTAACAGCTAAGACATTGTCTGCTAGCACAAAGTGGACCTCTGAAACCCCCCCTGTACACATCATGAGATTACGGCCGCATTTCGGGACACGGACACCAACTGCAGAGCACATTTGTTAGATGAGCAGGACTTGACCTGGAGGCAGCTCCTCTTTCCCCCAGCTCACTTCCCATGTAGTTGCAGAAGGTAAGGCAATGGGGAAGTCAGACACCTCATCCCACATTTGCTGGCTTCCCTTGCAGGTTGCACAGCTCTCCTGCACGAATAGCTCTCTTTCACTGCCCTAACTTTTGCAAGTGGAAGCCAGCACCCTGCACTGGCTACCAGCAATGCTCAGCTCCATGACAAAGACCCAACAGGAACATGCAGTTCCCAAAGTCCCTCCCCATCCCAGCCACACCAGTGGCAAGAAATACAATTACAATGCACTCCTCTTCCTGATGATCCAAGCAGAGATTTGCTGCCACCTGGAATCAGGCCTGGAAGCGCTTGCACACAATGCATGTTCGCTCATTCTGGCCACATGCCACATAGTTTTGTTTCATCACACACACACACCTCCCAGGGAAAATAGCAGAGACACCTTTTGGACATAATCCCATCTCAGGCTGCCATTTCTTTCACCTCCTTTAGCACCAGCCATTCTCCCAGCCAAGCTTTCCTCTGGCAGCTCTCAGCCACCATTTTCATCATTGTGCAGGCAGCACAGAGAGGAAATCAGCAAAAATAAAGGGTATCTGCTTTATTTGCAACGTGACAGCAGTACACAGAGCTAAGCTCCTTCCCTCTCTTCATGCCTCCTGATAGGCATTTTGACTCAGGTTGCCCTGTGGCTATTTCTGTCTTGGTCCACAAGTAAATATCGAGCAATCTGTCATTCACATGCTTGGTTTTGTTTGTTTTCTCCCAGTACTTATTGAGCTTCTGACAGCGCTGACCGGACTAGAGGATACACAGATATTGCACTACCTTTCCCCAAGCACATTTTGCTGATAAACTTAATTGCATCTCCAATCCAGGCCTCCTGCCATGGGTCGCTGAGCTGGCACAGCTCTGTGCTGAAAAAGAGCTGCTTAAAATATGCATCTAAACAATACAAAAGGACAAAAGCAGCAGATGCTACATCTTGTTTCACCTCCCCAGGTGAGAGATTGCTCACCTCTTTTGGCTGGACGGGAAGATGGAAGAGCCACAAAGTCAAGAGAACGCCTCATGGGGAGTGTTTTCACAGCTAAAAGAGTAATTCCTCTCCTCCCAACAGGCCTACTCCAGACCACAACAATCTCAGTTACCTTTAAAAGCCTCTAAAGTCACTACTAGAGCACAAAACATCTCTTTACCATCTGTTTTATTGTTCAGTGAGGTACCTGCAGCAGTAATTGAAAACCTGAGATGGAAAGAACAAAAGATCACACCACTATCACCAGCAAATTAAGAGTGAAAAGAGTGATAATCCCTGAACACCGGTACCAGTGCGTGTGTATTTCCCTGGCTGGCAGATTGCTGAGATTCTGAATCACTTCACAGCTGGGCCCTGCTGCAGAACAAACAAGTGGAAATTCTGATCAAATTCTGTTCCAAATTGCAGAGGAAGCTGAGCCAAACCCACTGAAAATGGGCAAAAATATTCTAATTGGCTTCAAGGGATCTCAAGTCAGGCAATGGGCAAGTATTCTTCAGCTATGTGAAACAAAACTGACCTTGGGTACACGCAAGCAAAGCATCCTCCACTTGGATGCTGCATAAGGCTCAGCTTCCGTGGTTTGCCAACCAAAAAAAATACAGAGAAAAACAAAAGCAGCAAACCTAAAAAACTCAGCTGTTTTGAGTTCCTGAGCATTAATTGCAAATGAAAGCATTAGCAGCACATCACTTCTTGTACCACAGGTGTATTTCATCCTCTTTACCACAAGCTCTCCCAGCAATAACACTACATCTATTAAGATAAAATACAATGCATGTGCATATACATATGGGAGCAGAAACTGATAGGAAAGGATGCAGAGGAACACCAGTGAGAGGTACTGAGAACACAAGGTAAAACCCTAAGGGCTTCTTCTGTTTGTCCTCCCAGAAAGATGTCCTTCACACCATGCCCATAAGGATCTCACAAGTTCTTGGCTTAGAGCTGGAAATGCAGAACACTCACATTCAATCTAACAGCAACAGATACAAAAAAATCCAAGCCACATAGCCTGACCTTGCAAAATGTTTTCTACACAAGCCCTGTGCTGCATCCCCAGTGGATTATGGATATCCTTCTATTTCTGGGCTGGCAAGCATCCAGATTCAGAGCAATCAAACTGTTTTCCTCAGAGCTCCTGATTACATTCAAACAAAAGGAAAGCCCAACACACTTGTAACTTGCATCTCTTGCAGCCATAGTATTTACCAAAACACAACTCTTCCCTATCTGCATCCCAACAGAGTGCAGCACACTTTGTGTGCTGCCTGCTGCAGCAGCAGTGAGCCCTTTTAAGACCTTTTCTTTCCCTGAACCCTCCTTGACCCCCAGCTCGCTTCCCAGCAATAAATTCCTTTTACAAAGTTGTGAAGAGGAGAGGAGGAGGGATGCAGGAGGGAAGGATGCCATGAGTCGCCATGATGCCTTCTCCCTGACTCTGAAAGCAGAGGGACATGCCACTGCTGCAGGGCTAGTAGATAGGCATGGGGCTTGCAAGTCAGCAAGTGAGCATAGTATCAATTCTGCTCTGTTTCCCCTGGCTGCTCCATGTCACAGCAATGATTCCCAGCTGACAGCCATCCATCACCTCTGCAACTCTGTGCGCCTGTCAAGAAACCTACTCCAAAGCCATCCTTGCTTTCCAACAGCTGGTGGATCTATTTGCCTTTGGAGTTTTGAGCTCCACAGCAAGCAAGCTGTGCACAGTAACGTGCACAGATCTCCTCACCACAGGAAAAAAAAAACAAAACAAATGAAAAAAAACAACAACCCGACCCCCTAAATCATGCTTTGCTCCACACAGAGATGGCCAAATGCTCCTGGGCTGAATGCTGCCCTGTACAGCAGGGCACAGAGGCCTCTGTTTGACAGCAGAATCGTGGTCTGTAACACAAGCCATGAGGATGCCAGCGTGCTCCCAAGCTGTTCTCAGAGCCATCGCTGTCTTTAATGCAGGTTCAAATGCTGGCGTGTGACTACATGGCCCATGACACCGTTCTCAGAAAATAGCCTGCTGTGGATGGAGAGCTGCCTCTCCTCCTGTTCTGGGTGCTCTCTGTATGAAAACAAAACGAAAATAAAAATGTGTATTTGCTTTAATTGTAATCAGATCTGCTACTGGCCCCAGAATGAATGACTCCAGCAGTAGGGAAGGGGGTGGGGAAAAGCTAAAAGCAAACACAAACGACGCTTGCCTCCCTCCAAACACGCAGAACCTCTTCCTCATAAACATTAAGAGGGAACATTTCCTTTTAGTACAACTGCAGGAAAACATTAATTTATTCAAGTCATTTTGTCATTAAGGCAGCCTCTCTTCTATGATGAGAAGCTGCTGATCAACATTTCCCAAGAGCAAGGGACACGTTCTTGTTTAACTTGGAAAGAAACGCTGCCACGCATGGCCCAGGCAGCTCGCCCCACGAGGTGGAGACAGGCAGATCAAAGACAGACGTTACATTCACACTGAACAGCAGGCAACTTGCCTCATCTCAACCTTTCCTTCCTTTCCTTTATGGTAATGCCCTCACATTGTGACTTGCTGGATATTGTTAAGGTCCTTTTCACATCATCAAACACTGTTTCACAGTACATATGCAGTTTGAGCAGAAACCAACGATAAAAAATGCGGCAGCAGTGCAACAGATGGCACAGCTAGTCAATTATTTTCTGCATCAGCACCATCAACACTGACAGCATCGGACTGCAGAGCAAAAAGATGGAGGCCTTGCAGCCCATCCATGAGCGTTTATATAATCTCCACTTAGCTGTCTTCAGTAAGAGCACTTAACCAAACTGCCACCTCCTAAGAATCCCAGTGCACTGAGCTTAACAGAATGCAGCCAGGAAAGGCGGTAACTAGAAGTTATGCAGGGAACACCGAAGTTGTCTTTCTCCATCTAAATGCAAATACACCAGGAGGGCTTCTAGGAAGGTGTGCATGTGTGAAGAGTAATTACAAGGAGAGCAGCCAGGCGTCAGAACTATGATAGATTTAAGGCTGCGTTTGATCTGGATGCGCAGGCAAAGGAGGAAATGTGAAAAATGTAAATCATCGGGTAGCAGCGATGATAAATCCTGGCCACTTTGTCTCTTAGAGACAGTGCTCTGCCTACACCAGCCTAACTCACCAGGCTCAGGACTTCCCCAAGCCAAGCATGCGGTCTGACCGCCTTCCAGCGCCGCAGGCACTTCTGCCTTCCTGGGTAGGTGAGAGAAGGAGAGGAAAATGCAAGCAGGCCAGAGAAGCCCGTGCCTCTAGTCGCTCCAGAGACAAGGATCTTCCTTCCTGCAGCCCCACATCGCCTCACTGCTTCTGAGCCCTTGTGTCAGACACCGTGCAGGCCCACGGGCTTTTCAGAAAGGCTTCTAGGAGCACCCCGGGCTAACGAGTGCTTATCAATCCCACTTAACAAACACAAAACAAAGCAAAAAAAAAATGTAATTTTTTGCAGTAGAGCAACACACCACAATTGACATGCAAGAATCCTGTTTTTCCAATGAGTGCAAGATTTTTAAGCTGAAAATGCAGTCTGTTTGCATTTAGTACGGCGTCTGGTGAGGGCCACTTCTGATCAAACATTTGCAGCTCCGAGTCCAGATGCCTGCCAAATAGTGCATAAAAAAAGCAAACTGTTCTGAAATGCTCAGCAAGTGCCACACACTTACATCTCCATAGAATTAATGCAAGCATGATATGAGGAAAGAAGAAGGGAGGAAGACAGGGAGAAATAAATCCAGACTTTCCTCCATCTTTTTTTTCTTCAGTAACTTTTGAATGTCAGACATTGAGAATCCAGATTAAAAGAATAAGCATAAATGGGCAAGGGAGAAATTATCTCTAACGACCATTGTGATTCCCCTAGATAAGGAGGAAGGCAACTGGAAAGCACGCTTTGATGTTATCCGCGGGCACTCTCCACAGGGCTGATGGGGCTCCTCCTTGTCTAAATATTACCACACAGCTCCAATGCAAAGTGAGCTTAAAAGGAAGAGGCCCAGGATCAAATCTCACTAGAGAAAGTGCGTGCTTAACTAACCAGGGGTACCGCAGGCACCTCGGGTTGCAGAAGGGCTGCAGTCATAGCACATGGCCTTCCAAACAAGTAGCCTGTCTTCCAACTACGCTCCTTCAATGAGCTACCCACAGCCTGAATGTGCTAGGGCAGCTAACATAAATTCTCTGTGCTATTATCTCTGTGCCAAATTTGCATTGAAATATTGCTCCGAATAGCTTTTGTTGTGGCTCAGGCCCATCAATTCATTTGTAACACACTTATGGGCAGCAAGAGAACCATGTGTCTGCAGCAGCAAGCTACCAAACAGGGAACAAAACAGTGAAATCAGGTTTCTGCTTCTCTACAAGAGGCTGCAGAACAGTGTCTTGCACAAGTAAATCTTGGAGACCTGAGATGATGAGGGAACTACCTCCTCTTCAGGCCAATGGGCCAAACCTTTTATGCCTGACCTCACACCAAAGCAATCAGTAAAGGAAAGCCCAACAGTTTGGGGAACTCACTGTTTCCCCAGGGCCCCACAGGAATCACAAGTAATAAACAGATCTTAAGAAAAATGTAGGCTACAGGGAAAAAAAAAAATCCAGATACTATCAGCTATTAAGTATCAGAAAATGTTTCATTACCCACCTGAAACCACTTTGCAAGGCAAAACAAGGATTTACATCTTACACTTCTTGGTTCTACATCAGTTTTTCTAGCACACGGGAATGCTTACTGCAGGTACAAGAAGTCAAATGCAATAAATCTTTGGCTTTGAGGCTATGCTAAGATTATTCAAGGAGATGTGCTTTTTTTGCTCATCATTTCATAGAGCCAGCTCCTTAAATGCTATTAAAATATTTTATTAATATTAAATAGTAATTTAATATTAATTATTAAATATTATTAACAATACTTTATATTAAATATTAAATAGGTTTGATATTAGGAGGAATTTTTTCACACAGAGGGTGGTGACACACTGGAGCAGGTTGCCCAAGGAGGTTGTGGGTGCCCCAACACTAGAGGCATTCAAGGCCAGGCTGGATGTGGCTCTGGGCAGCCTGGTTGGCGACCCTGCACATAGCAGGGGGGTTGAAACTGGATGATCATTGTGGTCCTTTTCAACCCAGGCCATTCTATGATTCTATAAATTAGGAAAAAACAGGGATTACTGAAGGCTAAAATTATTTCATGCTTTCACTGTAACCAGTGGCAGGCAAATTGTGCAGCAAATGAAAAGATCTCCTTGCTCTTCGTAGCTTTCCACTTACATAACAGCAGGTACCACGTAACAGGTTGAACAAGTCTTATCTGCACTGCAAGGACTAAGCAGGAACAGAAGGAGATTAGCAGTGTTTGCAGAAGTATTCCGCTTATACGCTCAAAAGTCCATTTAAAAACTCTTTCCCGCAGCCTCTGCCAGGTTATAATGATTCCCCAACTATGCCCAAAGTTTTCCATCTCCGCACAGAAACATCTGCTCACTTTCCCATGGTTTGCAGCCACGTTTGATTGCACCGAGGCACGCACACTGTCTATCTGGGCATTGCTCCGTACTGGAGTTTCACACTGCACTCAGACCATGCTGTGCTGTCTGTAACAAAGCAGCTCATTGTCACTCCCAAGGCTTGGATGGCGTTCAAGCCACGCACAGCAATAACCCATGACAGGCTGCATTAGGCAGGTACCGAAGCATGCCTAGTAGCACTATTAGCAACTAAAAAAAGCTACAAATATCCCTCTCCCTTCAATTCTAAATAGATCTGTTGAACAACTTTGAAGTCCATCGATTAAAAAAAGACCATTTTCTTCCTATCATGCAAACCACTGGTTGTGAATGGCGTGTTTCCCTTGGCACAGCAAGCCAGATTGGAACCAGAGCTCAGCCCTACAGTGTGCACAATGTTTGCTGCAGGAAGAGCCGTGCGTGCTTGCACAGGGAAACTGGGAAAGGGGAGCACTGGTGGGAACCAGCAGGGCTGCTTCCAAAATATTTACCTGCTGCCTCGGGCACATACTGACTGATAAGCCCGCTCTGCTCTGGAGAGTGTGCAGCTGTACAACCAAACGTGCTGCCAGGTTGATACTCAGCTTGTTTTAAAGCAACACCGAGGCATTCTAAGGTCAATGTGCCTTTCAACACAGCCCCTCCACAGCTGAAAACCCATGCACTGGTTTTCACAGCCCATACAGCAGCGCAAGGCATGTACAGTGAGGCCAAGGGACAATGCATTTTCCAGCTGAAATGGCAAACTGCTGCATACCAGGAGTTAGCTGCCAGCAACTGGGAAATATGTTGATTAATACTTTTTCTGGGTTGCCTCAGGACAGCTCATGCATGGATATCTTGCCACTATTCATTAATCACTCTTTGTGTGTTTATCCTGGTAAAACATAAGTGTCTCACACAATGACTGCACCAAATGAGGCAATTTCTACCTCCAAAAGCGCTGATATTGCCTGTTTATTTGCCGTGCTTAGCCTGATGCTCAGGTTGGCAGCAATTTACCACTTGGAGTATTTCATTTCATACTCCTCTCTCTCCTCACCGTCACCCTGCAAGCACAGCGTTCACAGGGCAGGCAGCCACTGGCAGCACTGCAATTAAGAGACTGCTCCATGAGGCTTTGTGTTTCTACTTGGTTTCATGTTTCCTTTAAAACAGCTGAGGGTGATGGCAACGAAACCACAGGAGTGTGGGGAGTAGCCCAGCAAGGGACAGGCAACACTTGTGGAGAGGATTCGAGTCAGGCTTGCAAAACTAGAGAGACACTGGAGACACCCATATGCAGGACAGGAGGGTTTCTTCTCCAGATCACTGCCCTCTAAGGGACTGAGATCCTTTCAAGAAGCAAGTAAGCCACATCAGCTGAGACAATAACTAAAGTGGTTTCATGCCATCTTGCAACCAAGGCTGGAAAACTGCACCAAGCTGCTGCAGGGCAAAGCAGTACTCCTGCCCCTAGGGTCCCTCACCCCAGCGAGGCCCATGCATCGCCTGTGCATGGGGCAGGAGCTGCCCCTAGGCTCTCTGAGCAGATGCCCTGCAGTAAGTCCCAGCTCCAATCTCTATGGCTTTTAAATCCTTTTGTGCATGCTGCCAGATTCCTCCTCATCCTCTGCTCATGTCTGCCCAGTATTATGCCCAGTGCCAGGTGCCCGAGCTTCACAAACCTGCCCCAAAACAGCTTACTGCTGGCAAGAGCTACAGGGAAATGAAAAGAAGAGGTTCTGATCCAAATTTCTGCTCTTGGTGTCAAAAGCAGTCCATTGCCTTACAACACACGGAGAGGACAGATTGGCTGGAAATGAGCGTACACAGACTGCTGCACATAAATGGTCTTTAAAGTTGTTATGCTCCGGTAAACACAGCTTTCATCTGTAAATTTCCTTAATCAGAAAGAGTGGAGAATAGCACATTTTCAAAGGAAGATATTAAAAAAAGGGAAACCATTACCTTGATATTTAATCTACATACAAAGGAATAGGACCATAACGAGATAATTTTCCTGACATCTCCCCTGCTCAGAAGTTGTCTACTTCTCCATCTGCCCCGTGACCACATCCCCTATCCACCAAGTGGGAAAAAATTAACTGGAGTCTTAAGGTGAGCATCAAAACAACAGCATTTGACCTCCAAAATGACATAAGATTCAGTCCACAAAAGGCCTGAATACTCATTAGACGTAAGGATCAATCCAGATTGTGTCCAGCTTTACAAGCATTACAGAATGGGTTTGGTTTGGTTTAACAATGCAGCACATGGAAACAGATTTTAATCAATTGCTACTAGCACCAGAACCAGCTTGAGGTAGGTTTGGTTGCAACCAGCAGAAGGTGTGGCAATGACAAACTGTTTTCACTTACTGAAAAATCATGAAGAGGAAGTTCTAGGCTGTCTGCCTTCCAAAAACCTAACGCAAAATCTAAGGGCAACTTCAGAGGGAAAAACTCTCCTCCTCTCCTAAGTTAAATTCTTCCTCCAAACAGGCTGTGCTGCTTTGCACCCAGGATGACTCCAAACTGCAAAACCCAGGTTACTAACGTTGTTTCCTTCTGCACAAGAAGCTGCAGCCTGCAGAAGGCTATCCACAAACCTTAAGGACATCTCTGTGTTCAGAGATGCTTGTTTTACCAGATGAATTCATCTATCGGGTAACCCTTCAGCAGTTATCAGTGGTTCCTTACTTGGCTGCAGCATTGCTCAATACAAACTCACATCCTGCAAAGAAAGACTAGTAAGTAAAGCTTTTGTTTTCTCCATTGAATTGACTTTGTTTTCATAAGCTACCTACAAAAAGCATGTTACAACTAGATGGCACATCTTTCTATAGCATCATTAGCTTTATTTCAGCTTTCTTACTTGCCAGTTCTTAATTATACTGCACCACCCAACTCACAAACTCTGCCTTTTCCCAGGAGGGAAGAATTTCAGCTGGGCTCTTCCGATATCACACCATTTTCAGTGCGATAGCTTGATGACACTGAAAATTCCTCACACTGGAAAAACACAAGACAGAGAGTTATTCCCTTGTGTATATGCTTTAATGGAGAAGGCCGGGGGTTCTGGTGCCATTTTTTTGTAACAAATATGTGGAATATTGTATACAACATCACTAATGGACCTACAGTATTTTTTTCAAAGATGGAACATCCAAGTTGCTGAATTTTTCCATGTCAGCCAGTTTAGGAAGTCTTTCGGTCTGTTATTTTTAATGCCTCAGAGTATGAGTCAACTGATTTTCATGAAGAACAGCATGGGGAAAAAAAAAAGTCCCTAAAGACCACATCTCATTATTACAGTGTCTCCATAAGGAGCCCAGCTGCTCTCAGAACAGGACACAGATCTGCCTGTTTTCCTCCAGGATCTGGGCAGTTCAATGGAATCTACATGAGTATGTAGCCTTTGTTATTCTACAGAGCCAGGCATTTACCTTTAGGAGGTTCACAGATCTAGCTAGGTAAAGCAAACCTAGTATCAACATGCTGAATCCAGCCCGTGTAAAATGGATAGGGGTTTGCAAGCAGATAAATTGATAAACAGTGCTCTAAAACCTTGGTGTAGCGATCACATTCCCTCAGCAGTAAGAGATCCCTGTGTCTTTTGTCTGCAGAAAGTTATATATCAACTTTGAAATCAAAAATCTGCAGAACTAAAATGCCAAGTATAACATCTCACTGGCAAACAGCATTTAAATAAATGGAAAATCGGGAGCTTTCAGAGATCCACAAGCATAATGCATACTAAACAACCTCATAGACTTCATGTGCTTTTGGAATTGGAGCATTGCTCATGTCAGACCGGGCGAGCCAAGGCAAAAAGCTGCTTTCTCCAACTGCACACCCAGGGATTTACACACCAGGCACCTCTGTTTCCTCATCTACAGAAACCACGGCAATGAGACAGATGACTCTCCACGCTGCCCTTCACCCCCTGGACCCACTCCCTGCACACATGGTTCTGGTGCAGGCATGAAGAAACACGTTCCCGACAGCCAGCTGGGACAGCACAGCCACGGGCTTACTGGCACCAGGGGAACAACGCTTCCTAGAACAGCGTGTGCTGCTGAGGGCACGGGGATGGGGAGAGCTGCATCACACCAGAGGACGACCCGTCTGCCAGCAGAATCCCTGTCTGCGGCACAGCCTGCTGGGAGAGAGGATCCTGGGGAAAGAGCTGCAGGCTGGTGCTGAGCCTCTAAACCACACTGGCAAAAAAAGTGGTTTAAAAAAGCTCTGTCGCTTTTTAAGCACAAACAAAGACTTTAGAAGCATGAGAACACTGAAAGCTAACTCCTTATCAGGTGCCACTCTTCAGAGGGCCAAAAATCCTTTCACCACTACACACACAAGTCCTAGCTGCTGTTAGTATTTGAAACTATAATGCCTGCAATACAGCTTAGAGAAAGGGGGAAAAAAGGAAGAGGCACATGCACTACACACACACACACACACACACACACACACACACACCAGCTGCTGAACTTCGCTGTGCTCATCCCTGAACGATGTATCATTTGCTGCTTACAGAACATACACTACAGGGCACTCTGAGTAAAAAACTATATGAATGTAACACCAGCCCATGCTTCTGGTTTTGCTTTGTTTTGTTTTTTTTTTTTTGGATAGTGGCATCTGTTGTCCTTTTCCTCCTTAGGTTTTGGTGAGGATCTTTTCCTTTTTATAATTTTTGAAACAAGCACAAAAACAAAGCAAGCTTTTTTTTTTTCTTTCTTTTCTTTTTTTTTTTTTCCAGTTCTGAGAAAGAGTTTTGCTGTTGCCAAAGAGATTAAACATTAACCAATGGCAACTGATGTTGTCTACCCGGACTTGTGCAAGGCCTTTGACATGGGCCCCCGCCACATCCTTATCTCTAAACGGGAGAGATTTGAAGGGTGGATTATTAGGTCAATAAGGAATTGGTTGGATGGCTGCAGCCAGAGGGCTGTCGTCAATGGCCCTATGCCCAGGTGGAGGCTGTCATGAGTGGCGTCCTTCAGGGCTCCATCTCGGGACCGCTGCTCTTCAACATCTTTATCAATGACATAAATGATGGGATCAAGCGCACCCTCAGCAAGTTTGCTGATGATCCCAAGCTGAGCGGTGCAGTTGATACAACAGACGGGAGGGACGCTACCCAAAGGGACCTCAGCAGGCTTGAAAAGCAGGTGTGTGAGAACTTAATGAGGTTCAATAACGCCAAAAGGTGCTGTACTTGGATCAAGGCAACCCCAGGTACGAGTATAGCCTGAGAGAAGAGCCAGGGAGAGGGACTGACCCACTCTACTCTGCTCCTGTGAGGACTCAGCTGGACTACTGTGTCCAGACCTGGGGCCCCCAGCAAGGAAGGATGTGGAGCTGTTGCAGCAGGTCCAGTGGAGGGCCACAGAGATCATCAGAGGGCTGGAGCACCTCTCTCATGAAGATAAGGTTGAGGGAGTTGGGTTTGTTTAGCTTGGAGAAGGGAAGGCTCCAGGGAGACCTCATAGCGGCTTTACAGTACTCAGAAAGAAGCCAACAAGCAGGAGAGAAACCAACTTTTTACATGGCCTGATAGTGACAGGGCAAGGGGAATGGCTTTAAACTAAAAGAGAGGAGATTTAGATTAGATGTTAGGATGTAAGCTTTTCTCACAGGGTGGTGAGGCACTGGCACTAGCTATGAGGAAAGGCTATGGATGCCTCATCTCTGGAGGTGCTTAAGGCCAGGTTGGGTGGGCCCTGGGCAGCCTGAGCTGGTGTGGGCAACTAGCCCACAGCAGGGAGGCTGGAATGAGATGATCATTAAGGTCCCCACCAACCTAAGCCATTCTATGATTCTACAAGTAACCATTTTCCTTGTCAACCTCTCTCTGTAAGCTAAAGCAGGGATACTTTTCCCTTAACCTGATGGGTAAGGCTGAAGAAGCAACAGTAGCACAACTTCATGTCACTTTTACAATAAACTACAACACAACTACAAATGACATTTCCAAACACTAAATATACCCATCCCCAGACCAGCCCAGAAAACAAACATGCCCATGCAAAGTATGAAACAGCTTAATGAAGTTTGCCTACTGGAACTTGCTGAGGCATCTCATCTTGGCAATACCCAAACCAGGGAGGTACTGAGAACTGGAACTGAGCAAGCACCTCTCCTGATGGGGGCCTCTTCCCCTAGCTGTGTGAATGCACAGCTGTGGAAAACCTGTGCTCACCTGCTCCCCATGAAGTGTTTTGCTGCAGCAAGACGCTGCATCTGAGAGGACACCTGCCCTAGCCAGTCCAGCCAGGGCTACGTGTGTCTTTGTGCTCTCATCATGGCCATAGCCAACTCCATCCAGCAACCTGAACTGCAGCACACAATACTGCAGGAAAAACACCTCCACGCTGTATGAACAGGATGAGAGCTCTCCCACTGTTTTGAGGCTCCGTGTTCTCATTCACCAGGCAGCAGAACTGCCCCAAGACCCTGCCAACCTATGTTTGCAGCAGACCTCAGGAGGAGCAGCACGTTAGCAAAGCCACCATGAGATCAGGGGATGTTTCATCTTTCAGCTGATAGGTGAAGTAACACAAGACAATGTTTCAGCCCTTCTTCACCTGCATCAGCTGCCTGGAATGCAGTATCACCAATACTGGCATCTGCCTGTATTGGCAGGACCCGCAGAACAAACACATTATGAAATGTGCCTGAAGATCTGGCCCAGAAAGCTGTGAAACGACACAGAGCAAAAACCAAGCTGCATCTTCCTCAGGGAAAAGCCTTAGCACCACTCCCTTCAGAAGAAACTGTTTTGCTGCACTATTTTAAACACAGACGTAGCTACATGGTGTTTGTACACAGCATTTCCTTCCTTTTTTACTGATATGAGGGCCCAGCACTATTCCCTGACTCTTATGGAGTTAGAAGTTGAGATGTGGCTGTTGGGGGCCTTACCATTGTCCCCAGCTCTGGAGAAGAGCCAGCAGGGACAGCAGCATGACACTGACTGCGCAGTGCTCTGGCTGTGCTTCTCCACCACCTTCCTGCAGGGGAGACAAAACGGTGTTGGTCCTGCATACCTGCAGCCACACCAATAAGGGGCACATCTAAAGGCAAGTTGCAAAGCAACCAGAAATTGTTAGCAACTGTAATGGCAAAGTATTACAAAGCCAGCAATTTCAAGTAAATGTGAGAGTAACAGCCTACATCTTCAAAAAACTGGATATCACACTGCAACCAACAAGGAAGTGAACTTGTTCTCAGTTCTGCTCCTGAACACAGAACAAAAAACCCAACACAGCCCATGCTGCTCAGGGATGCTACAAGCATCAGATCATCTGCATGTTCCAGAAGGGAGCGCACAGCGTTGCAGCTGCAAGCCTACAGCTCAGCCAGCAACTGAAACACAAAACACCCCACATTCTGCACAACGCAGACTGAGGGATACCTCCTCCACTGACTGCTTCTATATGTAAGGTGGTAGCCGGTGGTAAAAGCTGATTCATCTCAAACAGCTAAAACACCCAACTCACCACGCAATCAATTTTAAGATTCGGTATTAAAAAAAATGAAATAGTTATGGCATCTGCTAGCGCATCAGTTTCTCAGTTATCACCACAGCAATTTCTGAAGCACTGCTGAGCAGCAACAGGTGTGTTTTATCTCCTTGTTTGCCTTACTCTGCCACCTCCAAAACAGTGAATCCAAATGCGGTGGGAGCACTGAAAATGAAAGAAGGACGCAGGATTTTCTCGCTGCCAAACCCGCATCCTCCCCAGGTTCACCTCCCTTCCCCTGGCTGTGCCTATTGAAACGCACAGCAAGCGAGAAATAGCAAACCCAAGCAGATGGAGGACTGCCCAAAAGGCCTCACGCCGAGCGATGCCCAAAATGCGGCGTTCTGTATCACACCACCTCATCGCTGATTTACTGAGCATGCAGAAACTGACTGCGGGTCTGTTTGCTTGATTTTCTCTGACAAAAGAGACGCAAAACCAAAAGGCTCTCGCCTAACAGAGAGAACCCTCTAACTTGCTTTAACAAATCAGTTCTGCGGGTGCTTGGCCTCTCTTTCCCACGTAGCATGACTCCAGTGACTGAGCGTATGCATCTCTGGTAAAGGCTTTTATGCACTCGTGCAGCACGCATCCCTGGCACACAGTGGCTAAGCCCGCAGACCCAAAAGCACGGCAAGCTTCCCGGGGAACGCCGCTGCTCACCGTCACTCCCCCTTAAAACAAGCAACAATTTGACTTCAGTGCTGATCTTCATGCGCGCAGAGCTTAGTTAGCGAGTAAGGGAACACAGAAACAAGAAGTAAAACCGCCGCAAAACTAAGCCTCGGTGTCCGTACCCCCCGCCCCCCGAGCCGGTGACTCACACTCCGAGCTGTGCCCCCCGGAGCCCTTCACAGCCCTACCTGGACTGCGCGGCCATGGCGAAGCTCACGCCGCCGGCCCCGCCGCCTCCATGGGGCCCTCCCGCAGCCCCACGGCCGCGCTACGCCCCGCAGCGCCTCATCTCTCGCTCTGCCCTGAGCTGCCCGGCCCGGGTTGGGTTACGCTCATCCGGGCCCTCCTCCGGCCCGCCGCATTCCCCGACGCCACCGAGGGCGCGGCGGCCACCTGCGGCCCGAAGGGGCGGTACGGCCGCGGGGCTCCGAGAGGCCCCGTCGCCGCGCGCCCGCCGACGGACGGGGCCGACGCTCGGCCCGCGGCCCCCCGCCGCTCCCCCCTCGCTCCCCCCCCTCTCCAGGCTCTGTGGTACGGCCCGCAGCCCGTGGTGGAGGCGTGGGGCGGGCCGAAGGGCTGAGCGGGGGGAGGTGGTTAAAAAAAAAGAAGGGAAAAACGAAATACGAGCTCCCGAAAGCTGTCTGTCTGCGCTTCGCCAGGCTGGAACCTGCTTTTTGTTGGAGAAAATTGTGAACATTGCATCCTAAAAGGCTTCTTGTCTCCTATAGCAAACAGCCAGGCTGCACCGCCACGGAATTCCTCTCAGACTTCCCGAAGCGTCAGCAGGACACAGCCTTCCCCACATACTTTTTATTCACGCGCTGGGGATAAAGTTTCAGCTTTTTTGAGCCCTTGCCTCTGAAAAGTGTGCCCCAAATGAAGGAAACAGTCTCCATGAGGTAGAATGCAAAGAGATCAATAAAATGTGACCTGTCACACTGAGGAGTGCATCCCTGAGGTGAATAGTGTTGAGGATGCACCATTCCTTAAAAACATCTCGGGCAAAGGTTTCAGGTTGAGTATTAGAAAAAATTCTTCTCAGAAAGAGTGGTGACGCAGTGGCACAGGCTGCCCAAGGAGGTGGTGGAGTCGCCATCCCAGAGGTGCTCAAGAACCATGCAGATAAGGCACTGAGGACGGCGTCAGAGGACACGGTGGGAGTGGATTGGGGTTGGACTTGGTGATCTTAGAGGTCTTTTCCAACCTTAATGATTCTGTGATTCATAACTTCACACAGGCGAGCACAATGCAATGTGTTGAGCATGAAGCAGCAATGGTTTCACTGTGCTGAAAAGAGCTGGCCTGGCCTGGCATGGGGTCTACAGCATTGTCGAGGGTCTCTGCTCCTATAGCAGCATGAGCATGATCTCTTGGCTTGCCAGAACAACCCCACCATACCCACAGCAACCAGAGTGCAACTTTTGGGTTGATGGTCCATTGCATTTGTGGGATAAATCTCAGAAGCTTACACTACTGTCAAACAGTTGAGCAAGCATAGAGGATAAATGCAGTAGATGCCACACGGTATTAAAGTAATTAGACATTGGCCTGTAAGCTTTCCTGAAGTATCACATTTGCTGTAGAACACAACAAGTGCTTGTTTATCCCCAGAAATAGGTCAGCTTCATGCCCTTACCAACCTTTTCCAAACGTCTCATTATATGGTACCACACTGTGTTTTTTTAAACAGTCACACACCCTTACTTTCAGCCTTCAAGAGGCACTGCGCTCTTTTAATTAAAGCACGTCCTCCCAGCTCTGTTGACAAGAAATCACCATTGCCACTGATGAATCCTCCACATCTGAAGGTGAGAAGGGTCACACATGCACTGTGATTCTAGGCTGTGATTCCAGACGTGTGAAGCAGCAGAGCCTTTTTATTTGCAGAGAGGACTTTTGCACCAGGTCAGAAGGCAAAGGCTGCCGCAGACTTACAGGAGAACCCCTAACAGTGCAGCTCTGGAGCACCCCTAGAAGCCAGTGCCCTCCTGCCCTGCTCCTTCTCATCACCTCCACAGAAAAGTGGAGGCTGCGGCCTGCAGAGGGGTTCATCCTTAAGGAACTGCTCATGCTCTGGCAATCCCAAAGCATATACAAACTTGGCAAGGGCTTGATATTCTCCTGTCTTCCCCCAGCCCTATCTGCAGAAGCAGCTGTGCAACACACATGCATTGCTGCTGTAAAGCACAGGCTGCAACACCACGCTACACAGTGTTTCACAGGCTTCACATGTGCAGGGGAAAGGAGATGATAGATCTATCTTTCCCCTAAACTCCTGTCTCCAATGTACAGCTGGAAAGCAAGTAAAAGCTAGAAACCCAAACATAAAAGCATAGACAAAAACCAGTTTAACAAGGCAAATCAAGCTGCATGCTGTGGGCAATGGCAGGAGTCTAGACCAAGCTCCTCTCCACAGGCTTTGCTTTATAGCACCTTCTTAAACTTAGCACTTCCAGATCTCCATCTGGTTGCCAGCAGCACACCCTTGCTGGGCAAAGCATGCAAAACACTCAGCACCAGGTCTCACCCATGCTGCACGGCTACAGAAGCGATGGGGGAAAGGTAAACCAGCACGGCACTGAAAAAATGGGAGGGGAAGAACATAACCAGAAGGTTATGTTTGCTTTAAGAACAGGAGGCCAAGATGCATGCAGCTTGTTATGAAAAAAAAAAAAAAAAAAAAAGAAAGAAAGAAAAAAGGGTATAGCTGTTAAAAATGAAACATTTCTGAGAACCAAGGGGAAAGTAATCCTATGTGCTTCAGTGTTTAAATGAAAGGAAACAGACTTTAAAAGAGAAACCACCTCATCCCACAAACAAGACTGCACTGGAGGCTGTACCCGATGAGATTTTGGCAGCCATCAGGAGGAATTTCCATTATCTCCCCAGGCACTACTGACTTATCACTGTTAATGTCTTCAAATGTTCCACCACCAGTAAGAACTTTCACAAACAGTTAAAGTTAGAAAGAGGTTTATAGTCCTTGTTGGCTTTGGCACTGAAACTGTCAGAAACCACACTGTGCAAGGGTGTTAAATATCCTGATTTATATTCCAATTGAACCAAGATAACATCTATGTATAGAACACAATGTACCCTTCAGATTCACTACAGCTGTCAGATTCATTTTGCAGCAATATCCAATCCCCAGATGAGGCAGTGAGGTATGTAGGACACCAAGAAACTAAATGCCTGTGATTTTGGTTTGGTTTTGACCCGGCTGTTATGCATTATATTCCAGAATTCCAGAAAGTGGATTTTTTTAACCAATTCTTCATAGTTATATTGACAATTATTTACATTATTGACAATTAAACAAATATTTATGTATGAATACGTCTTTTGGAGAATGGCAGCAGAGGAAGTGCAGGAGGATGGTTTGAATCTCATCAGTACCTGAGTGTCTGTTCACCCATGCCTTTCCCATATGCAGCAATCACTGTTCTTTCGTGCCTCAGGACAGCGTAACAGGGGAAAAGATCACAGAACTCTGCTATGAGGGTAAAACATATTGGCAGCCAAAGAGAGCCATGTTGAAAAAGCAATGGGAACTGCAGGAAAATGACTCCAAAAAATCAGTTTTGCAGGTTTGGCTTCTAAGGGAAAACCCTTCTGCCCCACCCAATCGCTGTGATGCTTGCACTGAGTTTTCTACTTAAAAAAAATATATAATCTAATAATTAGTCCAAGTATCCAGGAAGATAGGAGAACACCAAATTAATTCCTACCTGCGATGTGGGATGCTCTCTTTGCCTGGAGATGCCATAGCTGTCTTTCTGCAGTCAGTTCATCTGAAAGAGAAAAAAGAGATACTGAACATCTTGCAAAACAATAGCACATTGTACCCAGCTGATGCCACCCAAGCTTTGCTTGAACAGTCAAAGACCAACCCAGGAACATCCTTCCTCAAGATCTGAACAGAGAGGGAAATAGGAGAGCTAAAGAAGTAATGTGGCATGTCTTCAGGTTCTGAAGTAGTAAGTCATGACAATGTAGTGATGTCCAAAATGTTTGTCATGCTGACCAGAAAATGAAATCTGAATGCACATTTTCTTTCTCTCTCTCTGTGCTCTGCATTTCAGTTTGGATTTGTGTTACATCCAAAATCTGTTTCAAATTAGTTCTCCAAAACCATTTGGAGACACAGTCCTCATCATCCCCTCGCATATTTTCATAACTGTGTGAATCCCTTGATTCTCCCTGGCAGCCTAAATCGTCTCTCATGGAATCATAGAGTCATTGAGGTTGAAAAAGGCCTTGAAGATCATCTAATCCAACAGTCTACCTACCACCAATACTGCCTACTAAATGATGTTCCTTAGTACCATATCCCCATGGTTCTTGAACACCTCCAGAGGTGGTGACTCCACAACCTCCCTGGGCAGCCTGTGCCAGTGCCTCACCAATCTTTCTGAGAATAAATTCTTTCTAACATCACAGATCACAGAATTGTAGGGGTTGGAAGGGACCTCTAGAGGTCATTGAGACCAAGCCCCCTGCCAAAGCAGGTTCCCTACACCAGGTCGCACAGGTAGGCGTCCAGGTGAGACTTGAATATCTCCAGAGAAGGAGACTCCACAACCCCCCTGGGCAGCCAACCTGAATCTCCTTTGGCACATCCTGAATTTCAGTGATGTTCAGAACGACGATGGTGTGAAGTAATGCCCAACAAAAAGGTGAGGTGTAACCTGATGAATGGATGCTTACCCCAAGCAGCAAAACATCTCCTTTTTTTTTGTAACAGACAATCTTTGCATGAAAACCACTTGTAGGTTAAGAGGCTGAATTCTAGGCAAGCTTGTAAATACTGGACTGTTCCTGTGAGTGCATCTGTTGGTTTCAAAGGGACCTTTTAGAGCCACAAGCATCCATTATTGTGGACTCAGCCAAGTGTGTGCCAACCAAGACTATGGCTCCAGGTTCAGCTGTTGAATTTAAGAACAAACATGCCATGAAGGCACTCCCTTTAGACACCCAAACTGCCTGCTGGTGAGCGGAAGCATTTGTGGAAAGGAAAAGCAGTATTAGAAGAAAATACAGCTATAGATGAAAAGGTAACACAGAAAAATTACTTCAAAGCCTAAGCATTCAGGAAGCAAGGAGGAAACAGAAGGGGAAGGATGTTGCAGTAGTTATTGCAAGAGACTGCCCCTTATGCCACTGTAACGGCAGTTCTGAAATCATAGAGCTACAGAACTGTTTGTGCTGGAGGAAACCATTAAAGGCCATCTGATCCAGCTCCTCTGCAATGAACGGAAACACCTACAGCTTTCTTCTTTGACGTCAATCAAACTAGCTGGGTAATCTAATGAGGATGGCTTCTCTTATTCCAAAAGCAACTATTTTATTTCCAGTGCTTTTTGCTTAAAGGGCATAAAACCCTTCACTCATTTTCAGCAATGCATGCTGCCTCCTGTGCTGATGGGGAAGGCAGGGAAGCCAGAATGCCAATGTTTTTATTCCTCTCCAATTGGTCAGGAAGCAGAAAACATTGGTAGAAATCACTTTTCAGGTAGCACAAATGCTAACCATCTTTGCAAATCTTTCCTTTGCAGTTCTTTGTTTCATTTTTCAAGAATCAATAAAAAAAGACAGAAAATAGAAGTTAATGCCTATGTACAAATATTCAACATGTCTTCCAAAAACACTGACACCAACGGTGATGTACAAATGAGCTAAAGTAACTGGAGAGATTAAATTTGCTGCCTGGGAGAAGGTCACATTTCTTCTTTTCTTCACCAAAGTCTTAAAAAAACAGTTCTGATACCACTTAGGTTGTGGTTGGACTTGATGATCTTTAAGGTCTTTTCCAACCTGAGCTATTCTATGATTCTCTACTTCGAATAGACTGTAACTCTTCAGTGAGAAAAGGAAAGGTCAGCCCTGTGTATCTGGGCATCTGCAATGTACTGTAAACGAACCCTGGTGGAAGACAGGTTGAATGCATGCAGCCTGCCCCATGCTGATGCTGCAGGAGGAGGCAGCCAGGAGGGGCAGCTCATCTGCCGCCTGCCCTGTATGCTGCTGAGTGTACAGGTTAACCACTTGGGTGCAGATTAATTGAGAAATTAATTAAAACTGGGGAAATACAGAGCTGCTGGAGGATGGAGGAATTGTCCCCATCTGCCACCAGCCCTCAGTGAGCCATCCATAGCTCCTGATCCGTGGGGCTGATGCCAAGGGGGTACTCACGTCAGCCCTCTGCCAAAGTCCAGACTTTGAGTACATAAGGTATTCAGAAGCTTCTACATTTCTCATCACAACTCCAGCAAGATGCAGCTCTGCCTTGTGTCTACCCAGATGATTAGTGTGAAATCCCAGCTTCTTAACCAAACACAACCCGAGGAGAGGTCATCTCCAACAGACCACCTCCTACCAATCAGCAGCTAACCAGAACCACGAGCAAAGAAGCCTTTTCAACACCTGACTTCCACCAGTCTACAAGAGAACTCCCTCAGTGCTCACAGGTGCACCACACACATGCTGACAGACCATATGGCTTCCTGGGGGCCCTCTGGTTGGATTAAACAGCTCAGGGACAGCTTTCAGGAAATAAAACAGCAAAACACCACCACAAGGCCCTACAGGGAGGAAGGCAACAAAAAAAAAAACCCACTGAAATATTTCTGTATTTCATACTAATGATAATAAAAATGGCCTTACCCACAAGTTGCGTGGTGTGGTGGCTGCTGGCATAGAACTGTTCATGGCATTGAGCTCTCTGAGAAGTCGGTAGTTCAAGCTGCAGCAGCAATTTTCTATCCTAAAAGGAAATAAGAGAAAACAGTGAGTGCTGAAGAACTGCCAGGAGTCACTGGGTTGAGTGTCCCATATCCTCTGTACCGTGTGCACAGAGATTGAGGTCAGAGATATGCGATATGTGAATGAGAACCAGGGGACGGCGCAGCACAGGGAAGGCTGTGGCCATCTCTCAACCACCTAGGAAAGCAGTACTTAACGGAAGGGTGAACTGACCTGCTGTGGGGATGGGTTTTGCCACGTGTGCCAGAAACGCAGGTCCAAACTGAGGAAGGCTGAGCCCAGCACTGGCGATTTTTCGAAGCCTTAACTTTCAAGTGAGCTGTGTGAATGGGAGGGTCGGGGGACGGAGGCGTAAGGCCACAGGTAGCTGCAGGTTGGGCCTGCAGAAATGGCGCTGGGATGCTGGGAAAAGAGCATCAACGAATGTGCTGCCGGGGCAACGTTCCATCATTAGATGCCTTACCCAAAATGCACTGCCTGACCTGCTCCATTGCTGCACAGAGTTCATCTTGGAGCTGATGATCACAGAGCAGTTCATCTTCACTTTACCCTTAAGAGACTTGAGAGCCATCCACCAGCGCTGAAATCGGCAACAAAAAGGTACAACCGTTGGCAGCCTGGGAGTCTGAGGGGAACTTTTGCAATTGCAGTATTTAAAAAAGCAATCAATGAATCCAGATTGCTTTCTTCATCGGTATTCTCTCAGACAAGTTTGCCGTGTCCCAGCTGCTACCACCCACTGCACTCATGGTCTCTTCATTCTTGCAGTCTTCAGGAATCCACCTCTGCCCCTAAGGCAGCCCTACTTCCAAACTGTAAGCACTTCACATATTGATCTGTAGCATGACTAATTGTTGCTCATAAACTGTTTTTTCCTCAAAAAGACTCCAGTTACTTCCAAGGTACTGGAGAGTCTAAATATTGAACCATTTGCAATCATTACATGATTGGTACTTGATGATTCTTTCATATAAAAATTAAACAATTTTGATTTTCCCTGGCTATAGCATCTAAATGAGAGGAGACAGCAAGCAATCAGGGAAAAAACACGTGTGACAAACTGAAAAAAAAAAAAAAGTATTTTCTACTTAGAAACTGAAAAAAAAAAAAAAAAATCGGAGCTATTTTTTTCCATTTACAAACATTTTCTCCTAATGCTCTAGAGGCCTCTGCCAGGAAAGGGCTGGGTAGTGAATGGATTTTTACTTCAGGAACCTACTAAAACTCTCTTCTGGCCCTTTTCACTGCCTTTTAAATATATTTTTCCCGTTCTCCTTGCTCTAAGCCAGGCATTCTAGATGAAAAGAGGCTGAGGCAGCCCACCGGGTTCTCATCAACTCTCTCAGCCTCTAACCAAACTTAGAGGTCAGTTTTCCTTTTATGCATCTGGAAAATGTAAGAGCCAAATTGAAGCTAAGATTAGAAAGCTTATTCACTCTTGCTGGTGCCTTCAGAATCAGGTAACAAACAAAAAAGAGTTAAGTGAGATACCAAGCAGCAAGGCTCTCCCAGGCCAGTAGGAACTCATCCTGTAGGTGCGCACTGGCAAAGGAATCAATTTAATGAAGTTTTGTCACATCTACAAAGGCGAACTTCATTAGGGGCAGACTGTGGAATACAATTTACATGGAAAGAGGACAGGCTCAGGCTCTGCTTTACAATGATCTGCATATGAATGTTGGGCTTGGGCTCTGAGATCTCTTTCTGTCCTACTGGAAACACCCCAGGCCTGTTGGTGCCAGCTTCTGAAGAAGCAGAGAAGGGCAGGATGTCAGCGGGTCCAGACATCCCCAATAGACATGCCACTGTGCTGCGGAGAGCTGGGACTGCGGAGAGAGGCCTGGTCCCACCACAGATGGTAGTGCCTGCTTTCTGAAGCCTCACAGGTACATTCTGAACAATGCCTTCAAACCTGATTTCATTGGTAGAGACTCTACTGTATCAGCCCCTCACACTAACCAACACAGACTGCAATCCCAAAATAATCACTTGGCAGCTGTAAAATGCACACGCTAATAATGAGCTCAAGTGGTGTCTCATGTCTGATCCCGTAATGTTGAAGAAAAGCATTATAGATGGAAACATCGCAAAAACAATCTGAAAATCTCTGGGCTCTGTTGATGGAATTAATTATCATCACCATAATCCAATGGGGACATCAGAGCATAGTGTATGAGCCCTTGTAAGCTGAAATCTGGCTGGAGTCTACTGCAGCCCCACCAGAAGCCTCATGCAAAAAGCAGAGGTGCGGTAGTGGAATAAGAATAGAGATGGACTGGCACTGAGAAGGGCAGAGGTACTTGCACATGCCTTATTTGAATGCCTGGTTCCCAGTTAGGCAAGCTCCAGCTCATTCTGCAGACAGCAGACAGGCTGGCACAGCTCTGCTTCTCACTCAAAGCTTGAGGCCCAAGCTCTGGCTTCTAGCACATGTGGAGACTCAGGCATGTTTGGTAAACGTGACACTTGACACTAAAGTCAGGCTGAAAAATACACCAGTAGAACGGTTTCTATTAACACAATCATTATTTACACAGAACATAGCGAAGGAAAGGATGGGAGGAAAAATTACTGTGTTTTGCTCTGGCCTCAGGCAGCATGGGAAGGCCCTGACTGCCTGCAGCCTTGTCTCCCAGCACACTTGTCACTGATACTGCTCGAGAAGGTGACACAATGGCTTGAGGAGGAAGGTTTTAGCCCAAATAAATGTTAGCCGAAAGGCACAGCGCAGTGCCTCCAGTAATAGGAGATAATTGGATGCTCTTTGATACTCTGGCTGAATACAACCTGTGAACAGCGAAAAGTATGCACCTTGCCTTGCATTTTGATACAGGAATTGGGGAATGAGTTTCAAGATTGCAAAATAATCCATATTTTGTTATTCTTGTGACTCCATTTTCAGTCAGCATCAATACATTACCTGTGAATTTTCAGATGTACAGAGTTGCAATCAGACATTCAACTCAAAAATGTGATCTTGTCTCTTTACCAGACCTGCATAAGCCCTCTCCTACCAGAGAGACGTACCCCTTGCTCCAGTCATGCCTTACGCGTGCAGTGCATACATTTGGGTGTTTTCAAGGAAGGAGCTCAGGAAGAGGATACTTGCTTTACAATACATTGGGACTTCAATGTCACAAAACAAAGTAAATCCATCTCTGGCCTCATAAAGCTATATTTTTCCCCATGTATATCTATCTTTTCAGCAAATACAGCTAGCCTTGTTTCTTACTAAGGATGCTCAGATGCAAATGTCAACAACGCACTACTGTGTTCCATTTCCTTATCTGAATCAAAACTGGCTGTTCAAACACTTCGGAAAAAAATGCTTTTCCAGTGCCCTGGTTTTAATGCAGAATCCATTGAAATCAGTTGAAAATTCATTTCTAAGTCTAACCACGATATGAAAGAAAGAGTTTTTTGATATTCCTCAAGAACAGAAATTGACATTCTGTTCCATTTGTCTTAAGATAGTAGTGTCTGCTTCATGTCAGGTACAAAAATCACAGAATGGCCAGGGTTGGAAGGGACCTCAAGGATCATGAATTTCCAATCCCCCTGCCACAGGCAGGGCCACCAACCTCCCCAATTAATACTAGACCAGTTTGCCCATGGCCCCAACCAACCTCGCCTTGAACACCTCCAGGGATGGGGAAAAAGAAGGAAATGTATCATTTGTGAAAGGAGAGCTGTAATAAAACACAGCACAGCTTTCTGGAGCTGGAGTCTGGCAGCCAAAAAGAATCTTGATGGCACTGTGCATTCTTTTATCCTCAACGCTGAAAGAAACCGAAACTGCACAAAGGTAGACCTGGGCTGGGAGCAAAGCCCCCCAGCTGGTACCCATGAGCAAAGAGCTTTTCAGATGTGAGTTGGATGTCTGGCTGGCTCCATTCTGTTCTGCATCACCTGCTCCAGGTTACAGACAAGCCAGATGCACCTAGGCCTGGTGTGCCCCTAAGCACAGCATCCTGCATCCCGATAATGATGTGGACGGGCAACCTAACAAGGACAGATGATCTGCAGAGAGAGATGAAGCACTCTGGAAGTATGTGGCTAAGGAAAGCATGTACCCCATATGTCTCCAAGCTTACAACAGGCTTTGAAGTTGCAAGGAGAGTGAATATTTTTCCAGATTCAGTGGCAGATTTGACATCATAGAGCAGGAGAGTTAATTCTGTTGTAAATAACTGCAGCACAGGACTGCTTGGACTGCCAGCTTTCACCAGATTATTTTTTTAATTATCTAATTAGGTAACATCTGTGAGAATGAGCCTCCTGTGCAGATGCTGGTGCTGGGGTAGGTGCTGTGGGTGGTGCAGCCCCCAGCAGAACCTTTGAGAGAAGGGGCAGAGGGGAGGGTCTGAGGCCCAAGCAGAGAAGCTTCAGAAGCTTCAGACAAAACCCTTCAGTTGCTGCTATGTGAATGCAGCTGACCACAAATGAAGGTGTGAGACAGCTGGGAAAAGCCAGGTGTATCTGCATGAAAGACTGCAAATTCAGTGCTAAAGAAGGCAGAAATAGGCTTCCCTTTCTCCCTGAGTTTTGCAGCAAGTGTGAGTGTGGAAAGCTCTTGTTACCATCCCTGGTTTTTCAATGTGAACATGGAGCCATACTGATGGCAGGCCTCACAAACATATTTTTCTTTCTATAAGTGTACCATTTGAGAATTTACTCTGCTATAATGGAGGTTGGATGCCATATCAAAGATAATTAATGGAAGTATTATTCTGTCTGTTCCCATGCCAAGCTAAAACATTGGCATACAGCAGGCAGATCCAATCTGCAGACTGTTAGAAGCACAGCACGTGGGCTCTTGATCATTGCTGGTGTAAATGCATAGCTAATGGTGGTGACTGTGTTGAAAAACTGTTTTGTAGCTGAGAATTTGCTCTATCAAAGTGTTATTGTGCTCTTTGTATCAGAAAGAAACAGAAGGCACAAGTTTTACAGTGACCTAGAAGAACACAGCCCAGTACAATTCCTTTCCAGTCCATGTGGCCCAGGCAAGCCCAAAGGTTGGAGACCTATGCAGTAGGACACAGAAACACCCAGATTCACCCACCAGTGCATTTTAAGTGTATTTTTATTTACAGAGATGCCTAATAAGTTATAAAGTTAGACATCTGATAATTCAACTTCTTTTTTTTTTTTTTTGTAAAAGTATATAAATATATACATGGAACTCTATTAAGTAAACATTGTTAACTGTGATACTTACAGTAAACAGTCACCACTATCCTTACACTAACAGGCAGCTCTTAAAGCTTAAATACTGATTTAAGATACCCTCTATAAAATAGCTCCAACTCTACTAAAAGGCCAAAACAGTCTGTTGCCATACACAAGCTTTTAAAAGAGACCATTAAAATGGCATGGTAGTAAAGTTTGCCAGGACAAGAATACTGCTTTATCCCACCCCCTAAGAAACAAATACTCCAGAGCAGCTGCAGAGCTGCAGGAGTATTTCAACATTACTTTTTTTCATTTTTTTTCATTAAAATATTTTTATTTGAGTACTTAATCATGTATTAAGGAAGCTGCAAAAAAATGCAGCTTTATTAAATATTATTTACTGTTATACAAATATCTCACAGCTGTGTCCATGGGCTGAAGACAGCAGTGGTATGGTATGAGCTCTCCTTTGTCCATACACTATGTACCTTATGTGCAGTGACACACAGAGGCAGATAGAGAAAACATTTGACAGCAGCTGAAGAAAAGGACTTTGACAGCATTGGCAGAACAAAGAACAGGTGAGAGCCTTCAGGTCCCTTCAGGTTCCTCACATCTGTATTTTCAAAGCACTTTCCAGTTCAGGATTTCATTTGCCTCTCTTCTTCGTGCTGGAGATGATTCAGGACATACAGGACAACTTGATAGCAGAAGATGTACTGATCCTGCAAGGGGAAGAAGACCACAGTGCATATTATGTTAGCAGTGCAGCTTTGGGAGCTAGTGCATGATTTGGGGTGAGAGTTCTTTTCTGTTTGTTTTTGTGAACTGATGGCAGAAGTCTCTCATGTTCAAAAAGCAGTTGCAGATCCAAGGTAGGTTCAATTTCTCCAGATCCAGGTTATTCCCAGAGATTAGGTTTACTTCTGGCTAAACACCTCCCTCCAAAAGGAGGCTTCAGAATGGTTTCAGGGATTCACAGCAGCTACATGAAGCTCTCTCTTTAGCATGTAATACATATATTTATATATATTTTTTGCAAAAAAATTCTCAACTGATTTCCTCTCTAGGACATGCTTTAATTCCAACCCCTATTTTTAGTCACAAATTGAAAGAGCGCAGCATGCTTCAAGCTGCATATATTTCTTGAACTATAAAATGCATCCTAATACTCAGCGGCACGCATCCGATTTCATTCTCATAACACAGAGCTTGCATTAGAGGGGACAAGGACAATCACTACAGGAAGCTTCCTGGCACATCAGAGTTCGAATCCCAGTGTCTGGAAAGCTGTACGTAGAGACTCACCTCTGTCTGCACCATCCCGTGCCGCTGCAGACGCATTGTGCGCACCAGGTCCGAGATGTCAAACTATCAAAACAAACAGCAGCAAGTTAAGTGCTGAAAAAAGACATACGTGCATATACAAAATATCCTCAGCACCACACCAAGGAATCTGACCAGGCCCACGAAACGTAGCAGTGAAACAACTTACAATTCCGTGTACCCAGCACAAACTTGGTAGGTTACCAGCACGAGCTGCCTCAGGGCAATAAGGATGTGGCTCTCTTACATCACCTTTTCCTTTCTCTGTGCACCTCCACTGGCTCTCTGGATTACTATTACCAAGAGGTGGGTATGCAGAAAATTGAGTCCTTTCGCTCAATCTAACACAATGCTTTCCATTTCTCCTGTCTATAAAACTTCTGGGCATTTGATGGGTGCTTAAAAATCCTACTGAGCTTAGCATAGCTCAGCTTCCCTACAAATTCACAGAAGGATTTGCTGTACTGGCCCAACGGTGGACACCAACATACAGAAGCTAGCCAGCAGCTTCCTCATTATCACCCTAGAAAGTATATTCCCAGTGGTGCTGGAAAAATGAATTGACATACTGCTGTCTCAGGTCAAGGTGTTCCTACAGTGTGAGTTTGTGATGGTTTCTTTCATCGTTCATTTTAAATATGGAAGTAATATTCCCACTGTGCAGAGCTGCTGCAAGACAGAAGCATGGTTGAACCCATTCTCTCAGGTACTCACATCCAGGTCTCTGCTGATGAGCCCCAGAACCACATCGATACAAATCAGGGTCCCTGAGCGGCCAATGCCAGCACTGCAGTGTGTTACGATGGGTCCTGATCTGTGCACGTGCCTCATGTAGGAGATGAACGTCAGCAGGTCGTCCGGCTGAGAAGGGGTGTCATGGTCAGGCCAGGCAGTGAAGTTCAAGTGGGAAATGTGCCGTACCTCACCTGTCTGAGGTTTAACAACAACAGCAGGAACAAAATGTTACACATAGGAAGAAGAAAAAGAAGACAGAGAAGTTCCCAAATTTTAAGTCTTAGAAGAGAGAGATTTGCTCCATGAAATTGGTCTGCAATTCAGTAAAATCACAGAAATGGTGACTTAAACTGAAAATAAACTGTAGGTGGTTAAATATTATGGAGTTTTCTGTGCAGACCAATCATGCACAGGAACAAACCAGCCAGACTGAATGAGGAGTGAATGCTGTATCTCTACATATCTTTCTGCTTCTGTGGCCAAAGGCACCTGGGGAGCCGCATCTGAAGTCTAATTAGCATCAAAAAATCACCTCCTGGCCTAACTGCCTTCTCCTGTAAAGGTCCCACAGCAGCACAAACTGTAGGGCTGAAGAATTGCTCGGTAACTATCACTGGGCAAAGAGAAGCTCTACATTACCTCTTACCAACAGACACTGTAATTGAAACCAGGCAAGACACTAGTGTGAGGACAGAAATGCCAGCACTCAAAAAGCATGTAAAATCAGACTCACTTACCTGGATCTCTTCTAGCTCCAGCACTCTGATGATGAAGCCCTTCAGCTGCTGAAACCTTACAAGAGCCAGCCGCAGCCTGTCTGTTATCATGGTGGTTTTATGGAGCACATCTGGCCAGTAGCGTTGGCATTTTATCTTCTCTCCCTCAACTTCCTGAGTCATCATGGCAATCACAGTACAGTTTTGCTCCCAAACCATCTGCCAGAAGTCTGCTACGGTAGTGGGGAGAGGTCCTTGACAAGCAATGTAGACAAACTCCTCATTCCCCACCGGCATGCGAATGAAGCTGGCGTTGATGTATCCACCTTCACTGCCAAGAGGAACTCTGGTGGTATCGTCTGCATTTCCAACACAACAGAAATACTTTAATGTTAGGCATGAATATAATTCAATCTTCACACAGCAGAGATGCTGAGCCTTACACACCCGCAAGGTGTTTATCTCCAAAGTACTTCAACATTTTATTGAAAAACAGAAAACATAAAACCAATACAATACTTGCATTGAGATACAAATCAGTACTTCTATTTGAATAAAGAAAAAGATGGCCAGGGAGAAATCTAACCAACAGATATCATGGTGCCTGACCTCAACTGCAGCACTCCTGATGCTGAGGCTCAATACTTCACATGCAGAGCTAAGCCTGTGTCACTTGTCTCTGCTCCTCAATGCTTCTCCCAGCCAACAAACAACATTTTGCAGAAGGAAATTTACTGACAGTAGGATATCTGTCTGTTACTCCAAATTTACACAAGTAAAACTGAAAAAAAAAAGTCCGTCTACATCCATGTATCTCACTTAATAATAAGTGGGATCTATTGAAACACCTGTAAAATCTGTGGGCCTTCATTCTTAGCTGTTGCACTAGTTTGTCATTCATCAACCTTACACTACTTTATAAATATTGACTTTAAACATGTAGAAAATGTCAGATGTATTTATTTTTTTCCCTACTCAGCAGCAGATCCAATTAATTCTCCATACAAATTGACACAAAATATCTGCACTAAATGTCAGACCGATTAATACTCACAAGGGAGGATGTTTTTGTATCTGTTCTTCCTCCTGTTCTCCTTTGCTTGTCCAATCAAACACTGATCCAATGGTTTTAACTCTTGAAGATTCTGTAGGGAAAGAATCTTTTCTAGGGTCACAAAAATGATACAAGGGATGGAACACCTTTCCCACTACGACAGGCTGAAAAGAGCTTGGGCTGTTCAGCCTGGAGAAGAGAAGGCTATGAGGTGACACCAGATAGCGGCCTTTCAATATCTAAAGGAGAGCTACAGGAAAGAAGGGGACAGACTTTTTCAGGAGGGTCTGTTGTGATGGAACAAGGGGAAAAGGCTTCAAGCTTAAAAAGGGTAGATTTAGGTTAGATAGAAGGAGAAAGTTCTTTACAATGAAGGCGGTGAGGTGCTGGAACAGGTTGCCCAGAGATGCCCCTTCCCTGGAGACTTTCAAGGAGAGGCTGGATTAGGCTCTGAGCAATCTGATCTAACTGTGGTCCCCTGTTCCTTGCAGGGGAGTTGGACTGGATGACCTTTAAAGGTTCTTTCCAACTTTAAGGATTCTGTGAATTATCCACGCATTAAAATGCTCTGAATGATACAAGTGCTGAGAGCAGCCTCTAAAATGAAGGAAACCCTAATGGATGTGCAAAATCATTCAGCCAAAGAAAGGAATCTGATTTCATGTAGCTAACAAAATACACCACGTTGAACAAACAAACAACCCATTAAATATCCAGTATGTATCTCAGCTTCTTCTCTCAAGAGAGAGTTCACTGAACAAGACTGACTGTAAGACCTGGAAAGGACTATTTTCACATCCTGCAGCTCAACGTTGCAGCATTTCTCTTCCTCGTCTATGCCTGCTAGCATCACATTCACTTGGTAATTCACCCAGAATAAAAAAGACACAAACACATTTTTGAACTGAACTCCCAGCTCAACCCAATCTCATCTCTCAGCAGCTGCTGGGGGCAGGAATTCTTCCCATTCCTTTAAAGAGCTGCAAATTAAAGAACTGTGGTATTCAAGGCGGTGATGAATCAACCATTCAATTTCTGTTTCATCCTGTTAAAAGGCCAAGTTTTAGAAAAAGCAAAACTGATGTCACTCACTTCAATCTCCTTGGAAGGAACCCCCTGTTCCAGCAGTCCTCGCAGCACCCTGATGGCCGCCTTCAGCTTGGCTCCGCAGTACTTGCCGCCAGGGAGCACACTCACAGCACGCAGCGCGGAGATCTCTTCGCTTGTCACCAGAGGGAGATCTGCCAGAAGAGTGAGGCTGATTTGCATGGCTGTGTAAATAGTGAACTAAACTAAACTAAATTAACTAAAGGAAGGAAATACATAAAATGCAGTGCAATGCTGCATGTCCTTGTTACTGCACTAGATGGTTCTCTTGCCATGAAAAGCTGCCTCATATGTATTATCTTATACAAAAAGCCATGACAAATTGAGCATCCTTGAGTGAAGCAGTCCTTCCAACACTCTTTGCTTCCTGTTATCTTCAGAATCCCTCCACACAACCCAGAGAGTGCACAAAGAGCTTCTCAGTTTGAGGGACAAAAACCAATTAACCAACATAACCAGCAAAAAGCAAAACTGACTTTGATCAGTCTGGGAACAGAGGATTCTCCTGAACTCCAAACAAATGAAACAAACCCTGTATGCACTTTAAATGGAAGTTCTTAAAATCACCACAAAATCCATGAACGTGCACAGGGATGAGTTCAGAACTTTCAGTTAAATCAACATGTAACTGAGTGCCCATTTGTAGCACTTAGAGTAAAAAATTATAAATAACAAAATAAGTAATAATAAATAATAATAAAAAATCTTACAATTACCACTTGAAAGGCATGTTAAACATCTTTATTTTTGCTGAAGCATGCTACCCTATCAGGCCTTCGGTACTCCTCAGAAACATGACAAAATTAACAACTTGAGGGCTTTCTGTTAACGCATTTAAGTGTCCTAAATCTACTTGTTCACTCACAAGGCTTACACCACTCTTTATTTTCTTCTATTAAGGAATACACGCTCTATAGACAGAGGACTTCTGTATAAGGATTTCAGGACTTGACATTTCTAGTTCTCAAAAAGTAAAAGTATCTGTCAAATGCATCCAACTCAGCAGTACTCCATCCTGCCAAACTGAGCAACAATGGAAAAATAAGAGTCTATATATACAGGGAAAATAGTGAACAATGTGAGCATTGAGCAGGTAAAATTTCAAACACACGAGATACTGATTTGATCACAATTAAATCCTACAAACCATCATATGCTAAAGATTTTGTCAGACAGGTGGAGGAAAGCTGCTTTCAATTCCTCTCCCATCATAGGCCCAATCTCACCAACATGTGCCCCAATGGACTTTCAGACACACGTTACTTCAAGCTGTAAAGACTCTTTCCTGTATCTTTACAGCTTGAATTCAGCAAGTCACCAAATCTTCCCACTATATCTGTCATCAGACTCTCAAGGCACATCCAAGACTTAAAAATTCAAATCTGAACATATTGGCTGCTTAATGTGATCCTCAGTTTTCAATTAATCGTTTGCTGAAGCTCTTGCCTTTATTTACACGCTCCTGGCTGATTGATTCAATTGGCAATTCATCACTTCCCCACGTGATTTCATCTTCATCTGCTTGACTCAAGGGAGGTTGTGGAGGAGATCTAAAGTGAGCAAAGAACAAAAGTAAGAAGCGACACCTAGAGACAACCAATGCATTTGCAACTTCATGAAGCATCGCCAGAAAGTCATTTACAGCTACAAGTACCCATGGACCAAATCCATAGCAATGATCTCAAAACCCACATTTTTTTTTTCCTTTTAAAATATTTAACACAGAAATAATAACATGGGAATTTCCAGGACTCAAGGCAGGTCAAAGCAAAAGTTAATAACACGGTCAGGCATGCTCTTAGTTTCCCACGTACAAACAGTAGGTGTCAAGCACCCAAGTGGATACAGACTCATCAGTGGAACTACACAGGCACTTTGAGATCTGAAGAAATCACATTAAGGAACCTTGTAAAGATTCAAACTGAAGACAAGATTGTTTGAATTTCTTCTTCATTTGAAAGAAACAAACAGTACAGTGCAAATGAAGTTGTTTGGAACCATCTGACAGATATCCTGGTTACTTGTTACAACCACGTAACAAAAGAATAAAAATGCAGCCAGGGCATGGTAAAGCACATAAAGCTGACCAATATTCAGGTGAATTATAACCTTTTTAAATAAAAAGGACAAAGAGCAATTTGGCTAGACACCACTCACATATATATATATCCATCTATTTATACCAATATACACACCCAATTGGCATTATAACAAATCTCCACTGATTACTTCAAATCTCATAGGTTTACTTTCAAGAAACACTGGAAAACAATGTTACCTTTCTGGCACAGCTCCTTCCTCACCATGGTCTTCACAACCATTTATGTGCATGGGCTATTGGAAGAGAAATAATGAAACACATCAAGGTCACTGTAATGAAGTTCACCCACTGTAGATTTTAAAGGATGTGAATGGCTACACATATTATTTTTGAAGGGGAGTAAGTTCAAAACATCACATAATGCAAGACTTGACACTTTTGGACAGCTCATCAACCCAAAACAACAGAGAGCACTTAGAAAAGGCCATAATGTTATAAAGCCAAAAGCTATCTTAAAATATTTTCCTGCCTGCAGCAGCAGAAAAATCATCTACACTTTTTCCAGATAACTTTTTTGCTTGTAAAAAAATGAGGCAAGTTTCATTGTGAGCACTTCTATTTTCTGCTGAGCCACAACTGTCACAGAACAGGGCTTCACCTCTAAATAACAGGTACTCTGACATAGTTCTTCCTCAAAAGACAATGAAGACTCAGAAGAGAAGAGGACATTTCAGTTCTCCTTTAGAGAAGGAGCAAGTCTCCAAGATGATTTTTTGGCTTATTATGACACCTGGAAACTCTCTACTGTCACACTCAAAGAATTTTACTTCTGGATCTCCTAGAGAACACTGATAGAGCTGGATGCCTGACTTATTTCTTCACTCACTGGCCAGAAAGCTGCAGGGAAATACTGGATAGGCAGAGCTCTTCCAATTTGAAACAACGTTTTGGAAGCTAATGACTGATGTGAAAGAGAACATGTAATAATGCTGGGGATGCAATATACAAAAGTCATTCAAATTAAGGAGAGTATTCTAGTAAAGCATAAGGGGAAAGAAGTCTCACATTTACATTTTGGAAAGTTTACACAATATTCATTGTCCCTTCTTCCTTTCTCTGTGCAGCAATCAAGGAAATTTTAGATGAAATACCTCAAATAACACTAACAAGCTATTATATTATTACATTTTTTAAATAATTATTATTTAAAATACATATAAGGGTATTTCTACAAACTCCATACAAATATGGAAGAAAATAAATGGAAAGAGACTATCTGAGAAAGAAAAATCTGCCAGCTTCATGCCATCTGACCTCTGAAAAATCTTCAGGTAAAGATGAACCATCACAGTCTGTGTCTTCAGACTTATCTTCTGCCAGTTTCCCATTCATCTCCACTGGAGCAGAAAAATCAGAACGCAGAAAAAAAGAGCATGAACACACTGAAAGATGCCCAGCAATCACCGTCTCAAACATGTGAATCTTATTATACCAGAATACAGGCATCAGTGTAAGCAAGCAACAACTTCTAAGTCCCTCTGTTACCACTATGTTGAAGAATCAGATCTGAGGTTTTCTCTTTTTTAAATGTAACAGTTGCAATTGAAAGTGAGGTTGTTGGCGCAGCTAACAGAACTGCTGTGCCACAGTGTAAGAGAGGAACAGGCCAGGGATGTTAAGTGAGCAGACTGACATGTCAGCAGTGCGTTTGCAACTCCATTATATTTAGACCCACAGAAGTTCTAAACCTGGTTCCTGCTCATTCTTTGCAAGTCTAACGAAAACCTTATAGAAAAGGTCTTACCTATCTGGCTGCTACAGCAGTTCTCTGCTGCCCTATCTGACAAGTTCAATATGTCTTCATTTGCAAAGACCAAATCCCATCTAAAAGAAATTTGAAGTAGTGGAGCTCATACAACTGCCTGAGGTCCTCATTCCTCCCTGATTTTAATGTAACAACAGATGATAATAACCAAAATGTACTTCAAAAGTAGCAAAAGTGCTGAAATAATTACAATTCTAGAAGGTCTGAATTCTATATATACTGTACAAAACAATTCCATGCTTGCCACTGCTCACTAGGCACCATATTTGCAAGAGGCCTAGTTTCCAGTGACCTGTTTTTCCAGTGACTCAGTACCTGTCAGATGATCTCCTGATGTGGCCTTCTTGATGTGCAGAAGGCTCTGGGCCTCTGATATTGCATTGTTTCGATTTAATAGGTTCTGGGCTTCCTCATCTACAACGTCCAACAGATACTGGACTACTTCATTGTGATCATCTTCATCATAATATTCATCATCTGGAATCTCCGTTTCTAAAATGAAATAGTATAAAATTATACTTTTTCCCTAAACAGGGAAGGAGACAGGCAGAGAGGGAGAGGAGCAGACACTGAAGTGCTATTTCTAGTTGTTATCGTGACTTTGTCTCATCATCTCTGGCACAAAATCCGGATTTCATAAATCTACTTCCAACATTAACAAATTCCACTCCACAGGCTTGAAGATGATCTTCTAAACACGGCTGCCACCCTCACTTTGACTTATTTCAGTCTGTTCAAACTGTGCTATTGCCTTGGCTCTTTTTCATCCATGAACCACATACTGAATTATGCGGTCCCTCATCTCATCTGTTCTTACCTGATTTGTCACTGTGTTTAGAAACATCCGATATCTGAGCAGCAAAGCCAAGCGAAGGGGCATCTCCAGATCCTGTGAGATTTAATTGTCCCTTTGTATGATGGATGTTATTTTCTGTGTTTGCATGAGAAGGTCCTATGATGCTGTTGCCATTGACCTAAGACAAACGAAGAACAATACAACTTAACTCCTAAAGTTTGGCACTTCTTTTTAAGCAGCAAGCAACCCTTGCACATAGCTCCATTAGGAATAAATGGAAAGAAACTAGGCATATCATATCTCATCTGAGCAAACAGGGTGATGGGGTGAGAAGAACTCTACCTGTTCATTCGGTAGCTTTTAATTGTGTTAGAATTTTCAAATGAAATGAGCAAATAAAAAAAATACAGCAACTAAGAAAAATAAAACACATGGATAACTATTAGAAGAAAACACAAAATAGTATCTCACATTATTACACCCTCTATAACACATATGCAGGCTTAATTCCGTGGATCCCACATCACACCGCTTCTCAAAAACAACAACAACAACCCAAACCAACAAGAAAAACCAGAGATGTAAAAAGGAAGAAACAAGTATAAGCACCTGCAGAAGCTAGAAAGAGACCAGATCACAGCCTTGCATCCTTATGAAATAATTTTTCCTTACATAGAGCAATCCCAAAGATAGAGAAGATTAATGCCAAAAACTTATGCATTTACTATTAAAATTGCTTTTTCAAATCCAGTGGCAACAGTGGATTTGCACAGCTTGGTGTAAAGCACTGTTTAATCAATTTATTTATTGAAACAAACCAAAAAACAACTTCTGTAAATTATATCCTTTTTTCTACTTAATGAAAATCCATTGAGGGATATTTACCTTGGGCCCGTAGGCATCAGCTGTCTTTTCTGTTTTATCACAAGGATCACCATGTGAGCAGCCTAAACAAAATGAGGAAAACCAAACAACTTAAGAGCATCATTTTCACTGTAATTATATTAGTTTCCATCAATTATCTTTTTTATAAAAGAAACAAGATGTGTTGCGAAATGAGTAACATTTTTGCCTGTTTGATTAATGGCCATTGACAAAATGATGACTCATGAACTATACTTGATTATGGTTATTTGAACTTTAAGTTCAATGGAATAAGAGAGCAGGAACACTCATGGAAATAACCAAATCTAAGCAAAGATAAATGCTGATAAGCAGCCTAACAGTGAGAAGGCAACACTTAACCGCAGGGAAATAGGATGCAATTTCCCTTCCTTTCAACTGTACAGATTACAACCTTGCAATTATCTATCATTTTTTTTTTCTTCAAAAAAAAAAAAAGCAACCAACAACAAAACCGAATCAACACACATCATCTGCCATCTGGGTTCTTGCTCTAAGGCACCTTCCGCTCCTTGGTAACAAGAAGAGCGACACCATGATTTAAAAGACCCCGCCTACACCAAACATCACATTATTGGTATAATAAATGAGACAGGGTGGAATAAGTAGTTGCTATATACCTGCTTTCTAGCCCAGTTCTGAATTTGCTTGTAAAAGCATGTGTAAGAAATAAAGCATTTAGAGGGAATCACAGAAAGATAAAGGTGTTTAAGGCAGTGTCTTCCAACAGGGCTGGTTCCTAAAGAATATCTTGACCAAGTTTTTGGAAACAATGTTTACTACAGTTGAAAAGTATGTGAGCAACAATGAACTGGAAGAATTAAAATAATGTCACGAGGCAAGATCAATATTCAAAACTAACGATACATTAATGGAGAAGTGTGGAAAACAAAGACTGTGATGAATCAAAACAAATGAAAGCAACAAAAGTCAATGGAAAAAGCAAATGTTTCAGATATAAGTGGTAGCATACGCAGTGATTCAGCACAGAAGCAGATGTAGTTGGTGAAATGTACTGAATCCAAGAGAGTAGTACTTAGCAAAAGAGAGTTGCTTTCACTGGATCACTACTAAAAGCAGTGCTGTCTACAAAATGCTCAAAGCCGTTGCTCTTGTCTGCTGGGCATTGATGAAGCTCAGTCCTTGCCATGTGTGGGACTGCAGACACCACGTGTGAAGAGAAAAGCAGACAGATGGAAACAAACACCGGGGATGCAATAAAATCAGTCTGGGCTGTTTTGCTCTTGAAAAAGAGAAGACGAAATCAGACCTGAAGCCTCTGCAGATGTAACAGACTGATGTTTTTATGTGCTGTCAGAACAAACAGGACACAAGTAAAAAAATAAATAAATAAATGTATGTAATAATAATAATGGATCAGTTAAACTTACAAACTTACTCCTTGAATGACTCAGGCTTGTTATAAGAGAAAATTTCTGAACTGCAAGAGAAACTGAATAAATGCCTGCTGGAGCTACCTCAGCACACAGAGTTGTAGTGCAGCAACTGCACGCTAGAGAGCATGTAAGACCCACATAACTTCCTTCACTTTTACAGATGCGCATTTCACATGCAGTGTGACCATGGAAATCTTACCATTAGCTTTCTTTGACCATGAATCCGAGCTATCTGAGCCCCTGGATTTTGGAAGTACTGGATGACCATCTCTATGAAAAGAAATGTGTACAAAAATTTATATTAAAAAAAAAAATAAAAAAATCAAACAAACAACCAACAAACAAAAAAAACATGGTTATTGTACATATGTATATCTTAATATCCATCAATCAACAAAACTGCTCATTGCACTTTCCATTTCAACAGTTTTGGAATACTAAGAACATTTAATGACAGAGATGAAGCACTGCTAGTTAGGCTGGTTCCTACTTCAGGAATGAATGAGGACTTTGTACAGTTTCATTCCAGGTTCTGACAGAAAGACTTGACCTTGCTTGCCTTCAAATTAAAGGATAGGAAGGGAAGGAGCAAAGAACATCAGCACGACTAGGAGGTTTCAAAATGGAGGGGAATGTTGCCAGACTTCCCACTCCAAGCAAAACTTAAAACTTAAGAGTAGTCTGACGTCTGTCACACTGCAGTATTTCCATAAAAATAGAACCAAAGATTAGTGAAAATACGGTGGTGTACCAGGATCTGTGCCAGAGGGTTTTGACATTCAGAGCTGTGCCAGAACATCCACACGATGGAACTATTCAAGCACAGAACAATATTTTCTCTTTCTCTCCCTCCTTTTTTTTTTTTAAATATATTTGTAGAATGTGCAGTAATGCTTTTGATTAAAAGAGAAATAAAGAAAAAAAGAAGGAATGAATGCATTAAAACAATCTGTGCCATATTTTGCAAATGTTTTGAACACTTGATAGCTTGACACAGCTTTGTCTTCCCAAGAAACACAAAACACAGCAAGTACTAAATGCCCTTCTATTGCACGGAAGTGCAAATCTGAGAGTACATGTTCCCTTTTTTTGGGACCAGTCCTCAGTAATATGCCAGCTGATACTGCTCTGGTGAATAGCTGTTAAACCAGAAACATGTTTTACCTACATATAATCGGTGAGAAAAGCAGCAAGTACAGGGAAACATGCAGTTGTAGAACGGACCTGGTCACTTTGAGCACAACCCAAGGAAGGGATGTTTCCAATGTTCTTTTGGCTTCTTTCAGTGTCATTCCTTGTGTGCTGACCCCATTAATATAATGGATAATATCTAGTGCACGGAGACTCTCCTCTCTGGCAGCAGCGGATCTGGGGAGAATGTCACTGATATACACAACTTGGTAAATGCTGTCATGACCTCCTGCTAACAACAGACCTGTGCAGGAAGAAGCAAAACAAAACAAAACAAAACAACTTTCTTTGGAACTCAAGAAAAATACATTAGCATGAAAGAGCACTATAATTCTCTATTACCTAGCTCCTCTTTATGGCATGTTAGCGTAATATCAGGCAGCAAGTGAGGCAATACTGGCATCTTGGGTAACTCCAACACACGTCCTAGAACCAATCTGACAGTCTTTGGGGCAGCACGGAGAAAGCTGACTGCATCTGTATGAGTCATGTTGGTAACGTCAATGTCGTTAACCTGTGAAGGCAAAAGCAACCAGTATTTCCTAGTAAGGTTCCAACCTCTTTCACAGCAAATCTCTCTATGTTTCTTTCCTAACGAGGTAGGAGCCATCGATGTATTTAAACAACCTCTTCTCCATGTATTTGAGTAAGTACCTTATTAAATCAATATTCTCTCTTTAAGTAGGATGCACTGTAACTCCTTTCAGCAAACTTCCCAGTGTTCTCCTTCTTGTATTCCCCTTGTCTAACTGCACAAAAACACACACATTTTTGTTCCTTAAGCTATTCTCATCCTGGTGGATGAGAAGCTGGACATGTGCCAGTAGTGTGCCAACTATATCCTGGGTTGCATTAAAAAAGGGGTGACCAGTAGAGAGAGGGAGGTGATTGTCCCCCTCTACTCAGCTCTTGTGAGGCCCCACCTGGAGTACTGTGTCCAGGCCACCAGTACTTATACTGGGGCCCCCAGTACAAGGAAGATCTTAGAGTACAAGAAAGAGCTCTTACAATGGGTCCATAGGAGGGCCACTAAGATGGTCAGAGGGCTGGAGCACCTCTCTGATGAAGAAAGGTAGAGGGAACTGGGCTTGTTTAGCTTGGAGAACAGAAGGCTCTGGGGAGACCTCACTGTGGCCTTCCAGAACTTAAAGGGAGCGTATAAACAGGAGGAAGTACAACTGTTTACATGGGTTGACAGTGACAGGAAAAGGGGAATGGTTTTAAAATAAGACAGGGGAGGTTTAGGTCAGATATTAGGAGGAAATTTTTTCCCCCAGAGGGTGATGACACACTGGAACAGGTTGCCCAGAGACATTGTGGATGCCTCATCCCTGGTGGCATTTGAGGCCAGGCTGGATGTGGCTCTGGGCAGCCTGGTCTAGTGGTTGGCAACCCTGCCTGTGGCAGGGGGGTTGAAACTAGATAATGTTTGAGATCCTTTTCAGCCCAGGCCGTTCTACGATTCTATGTAATTTCAGCACACAACAGAGCTCACATATTTATTTTGGTTTTGGCTCAAAGTTGTTCTTGTCATGCAGTCCCTTTGTCTAGAAACGGTAATTGTCTTACCTTTATGAGTCGGTCCCCAGGACGCAGTCTCCCATCACTTTTGGCAGGATCCTGAACAATGTCATGAATGTAGCAGCCCACATTATCATTCCCTTTGGTCACTGTAAAGCCCAGGCTGCCTTTTTCAGACTTGGTCATGGTGACCTGGAGTTCTACTTCCTAGGGGAAGAAAGTAGCACTTAACAACACAAAAAAAGAACAGAAGCAGCTTTAGACCATGGGCAATTTGAATTTAATACTAATAGAAATAGATAACCAATGCACCGATTGGTGTAACTGGAACACAAGCCTGGATAGCACTGAGACACCTGCAAGAGCAGGCTCAGCTCAGCTGTATCCAGCACTTCTCTCTCATTTGGACAGGACACTTTTGCATGAAGCTGACCTTGGACTAAAGGCCTAATGATCTAAACAGAGTTGTGAAGGCTCACATCCAAAGTGGCACGTTGCTTTACTCTAAACCAGCTATCACGAATAAAAAGGCTCTTTGAGTAAGACAGCACAGCAGAAACTAGTCAAGTGAAGTAGGTGAATAGGTTTTCCTACAATGAGATAAAACTTTGTATTTCCTAGGAACTGCACACATGCATATACCTTCTCTATTTTTATTTGCATGAACTGTCAATAGAAAGATGCATATCTGTTTCATTTGCACAGACACTCACACAACACCATGAAGGTTTGTGAGTAACTTCTGAAGAAGAGACTAAAAAGGAGACAGTTTGTTAGTTCTCAAAAGGGAGTACGGGCATGAACAGCTGTGTAACCTGGGAGACTTCCACAACTGAAACCTATCAAGGCTCGACTGACTCTTCTTTTTCATTTGTGAATCAATTATGTGAGGCTATGGAAGCACAAACTCCTTCTGATACTCTGCACAAATGTTTCCAGGGTGGCAAGAAGCTATCTCAGAAGAGTCTCAAAACTATGCTACATTTTGCATTTGATTAAAGCAGCAAAGAACAGGGTTTCCTGAGGCCCCCTCTGGCCTGATTCATCCAACGATCTCTAAACAACCACATAGCAAGGTAAATGGTATATGAGTCCAGCCTGAGAACTTGTCTAGAGCTAGGGAAATGTTTAACATCAAGCTTTTAGGCTAAAATGATACACAAAATATATGTATGCAAATCTGCCCATGCAGACAGGGATGCATTCATACTCACAGAAGGAAACGTTATTAATCCCTGAAAACCTCAGAGAGAAAACAACTGCAGACATCTGTACGAGCACGGTTCAGAGCGTAAGTGCCATTTATAAGACACCCCCAGTCAGTGCAACTATAACCTACAACTGTCACATTTGTAAATTAATATGGCTATCCTCTATTCAGTCACTCTCCAAACTATGGCTACAAAAACTTCCAGCTGACACAGCAGAGGTTACACTTAAACTACTGAAAGACAGAAACAGGAAATTACCGGTTCATATTCTTCAGCACTTTTTTCTAGCTGGCTGAGTAGTGAGGCCATTCCTTCCAGGCGTGGAGGTAGCTCAGAAGCAGGAGCAGCATAACAGTTGTTTATTAAAACAGATGTGGTAACTTCAGGAATGGTTCTACAGGGTGGGATCGATGTCAAATCCAACAGCAGAGTGCTGGAGACAAACAAGTGCATCAAAGATCAGCTTATACAACATAGCTGTCAACAGTAAATTAATACGTGAACCAGTATTGATTTTATACAGATCTAGCCAGCAAAACAAAAGAAGCATTCCCATGAGTGCACTACAGGAATCATTATAAGCTACTCACCTGTCCTCAAGCTCTGACCTGCTAGGAGTCTCATGTGCAGAATACAAGATGGTGCGAAGAGCACTGCCCTGAGCACTGCGTGCCTCGTGCTGGCTGTGTGCCTGTGTCACAGCTTCATCTGGAGGCTGGCAGAGGGCAGAATTCCAGCTGTGGCCTGACTGCGCCAGTGAGTCCATCGTCTCCTCATCACCACTCCTGCTGCTGTCACTGTAGCTGTCTCTCCTAGAGGGAGACTTCAGTCTTCTCTTGCTCAGATCAGTAGTTTCATTTTCATCTGAGCTATCTCCCTGTTCTTCATTTGAAGGACCAGAAACTTCTCTATTGACATCTGGAAATACTTGTAGGGGTGAATTGATGGGGGTCTACAGAAATCAAGGACATTTAAATGGATTAAACTCCAGCTATGCAGTTGCAAAGACCACATAATACTACCAAAGGCTGTGACTGAGCGGCCCCTTCTGCCAAGATGAGTGCAACTTTGCCAAGACAAAGTATGCAGAACTTTGAAATATACTATGCTAAAGACCTGCAAAATCATTTAAAGAAAACAGATTTTAAAAGCTTCATATAATGCTTTTATGGTCAAATTCTTGCATTCATGAACGTACCAATCTGCAATAGTGTTACGAACAAAAACTGTTGCTTGTTTCTTTATTGCTTCCCCCTCACCTATTCTGATATACATGCTCTCTTATCAAAGACATTTTGTACTTGAAATGAATTACAGTATGAGTTATTTGTATTTTGTTCAATTGTCCATCTTCTCTTCTTACTCTAATTTCAGCTTAACTTTGTACTTTTAAGTTTCTGCCATCAGATTTGAACAGCTTTGCTAATTTGAACACAGAATTAAAATTATTTGCATAGAAAATCTGTTTCTGCTCCTTTTACACTTTCTTCCCTGTATTATGGAAAGCCTGCTTTTCAGGCAAACTCCTCCCTACAGTCTCTTTTGCAGAAAATATTTTAATTTCCACCTTTTCCAAGCATCCTGCAATGTCTTCCTGTTTTCCCAATTTAACTACTAGAACGCTTTGAAAATTGTTTTGGGGCATCTCTAAATTCCAGCAAGTAAATGTAACAGTTTCTTTCCTAGTTGTACACACACCAGAAACAGACAAATTGCTCTTTCATAGAATATATTTCACACACATTGCAGTTTGTATTCCAGATCAACTTCAAATCTATGTGCTACAAAGCAACACCTGCCTTAGAGAGTAAACCCATTTGAAAATGTAGAAATACAAAATTAAAAAAAAAACAACAAAGACAAAATCCCTAAACAAAACACGAACAAAAGAGGTCCTCGTTCTTTTCAAGTCTGTGAAATTCTCAGTACGCTCCTGAGGAATTTACCACAGGAGCTTCTGTGAGCACAGTTCCCCCATCTTTCCTTCTCTATCTTGCATTTAATTAACTAACCCACCAGACCAAGAAAATGAACCCTCAAATAGTAATTAAAAAAGAAGAATCTTATGCCACAGGCCTTACCAACAAAGCAGGATCGATGTCTGGCAGTACACCAGGCGGTGGCCGACAAAGGAGAAGAGAGACTTCTGGAGATGTTCCCCTCAGAGCAGAGATGACTTCCTACGGCCACATTTGGTTCAGTATTAGGCAGAGCCACCAAGACGTGCAGGACTACCACAGCATGAGTTATGCCACGAAGACAGACAATAAAGATCACTAACCTGCTGGGATAAACCCTTGAGCGATGCCCCGTTCACTTTGAGGATGACGTCCCCAATATCTATCTGCCCACTCTCTGCAGCAGGCTGCCCAGGGAAGAGCTTCTTCACCCTCACAATGGTTGAGCCCAACTGCTCTGGAGTAGGATTATCCTCACGGCAGAAGCTGAACCCAAGACCTGAGCTGTTCTTCAGCAGCTTTACCTCAAATGTGTTCTCTGTAAGAGAAGCGGTAGCACATTATTTCTTACAGCACACTGGCCATTAAAACAAGTGGTATGCACTCTGCCTTCAGCTATGATGTTCTCTGGCTGATAGCTTCTCTTCCTAACACCATACCACACAGCACATGAAGGTGTCCTCAAAGTTCAGTTCTGCAGAAGCCTGTTAAGGAGACTGTCATAGCTGATTGATGTGCCTATTCTGGCCACCGAACAGACACCTGTGAGAGAAGCAACTAGCTCCTGGCAGGCAGGATAAACCCTACCCAAGAAGACTAAAGGGTACCAGCAGGAGTTTCCTCACATGCACAGATTCCCCTTCCCCTGCACACCTCTGTAGCAGGAGGAGCTGAGATATCAGCCTCTGGTCAGGCAGACAACTGGCCCTTCTCCATCCCAACTCTGGAAGTCTGCTCTCATCTAAACAGGAGCAGCAGTTATATGAAACAGGAACTCTCACTTTTATATGAGGATTTAACCCCCATGACATTTGTCTTAGCAGCACCAGAATTAACAGTGCCCTTCTACTTCAACAATCCTACAGCCCTGGCCTGCTGGCAAAATTGGGAACAAAAAAGGAACATAGAGAGCAAACAGTTCACAGTCACTGAACTGCGTTAACAAGATATGAAAGGAAACCTTCAAAACAAATTGCAATGGCACAGAAACGCAAAAATTGCATGATGTGCAGGGGCTTAGTGTGGATTCCTAATCAGCTCTGACTCCTGTCTTTCTATTTCACAGGAGATATAAAACTCAAGGATGCTTTCAGTGTTTTCCTACACGATCAGACCAGACCTGCAGTGACAAAGCTGTAGTCTTTGGTGTTTGTAGCTCTTGTTGCTGGTTTCTCCTGAGGCTCACATGGCCCCACCAGATTTGGAGGTGTGCACTGTGGTGTTACTGGAGCATGAGCCTTTGCCACAGAAAGCTGTCCTTTTTCCAACAGCAGATGCACCACCTGAAAATATGAAACATCCTCTAATTAACTGGCAGTGGTCATGGAGATAGCATAGTTTAGTTTATCAGGATCTGTAGCCACTGACCTGTCCGGTGTTTCTCAGCATTTCCACAGCTTGTTTATGAGTAGCACCCTCCAAACTCACCCCATTGACAGAAAGCACGCGGTCACCTAGAAATAAGTAATTCATCATTTAAGAAAAAATGAAGTACAATGTAAATAAAACATAGAAATCTTAAACTCTCAGCTAACAAAGGCAGTGACTAATCAGAAGGCAGTAAAGAATCAAATCATAGAATCACTGAGGTTGGAAAAGACCATTAAGATTATCTAGTCCAATCTCAATCCATCCCCACCATGCCCACTGACCACGGCTCTCCTATATTACATCTTCATGGTTCTTCAGCGCTCCAAGGATGGTGACTCCACCATCTCCCTGGATAGCCTTGTCCAATGCCTCACCACTCTTCCTGAGAAGAAATGTTTCCTAATATCTAATCTTCTCTCCCTCTTCTGAGCACAGAGGAGAACTTTGCAACTAAACCAACCTGGGATAATCCCATGTCAAAGCCAGCATTAACTACTGGAATGATGACCTGCCACAAAGCTCTTATATCTATATTAAAAACCAATCTCAATCTGTGAGGGCAGTTCTCTCTCTAGTAAGGACTGAAGCCTGGCTCAAAAACAAGAAAAGCCACAGCCATTACATTGATTTAGTGTATGAAGTTACCCTGTACACTAAGTGAAAGAGCCACAAATAACACAAAAGCTCTCCCTCCGCAGAGCTGACACAGGGAAGCGTTCTCCATCACCACAGGCTGCATTATGGACAATAATCCTGCAGCAGATTTCGTACTTTCCCCTCCACAATCTCCGCAGTTTTCTTTTGGTTCTACAGCTGCTCTCTACTTTGTCTTAATGTTAACTTCATCTGCACAATTACCTGCCAGAACATTCGAGACAAAATCTTGAATTAAAACCATAAACACGTGACATCAGGAAAGGGTTTCTTCCTCCTGAAGCCTTCTGTGATTGCTCCTTTGTCAAACAGATTTCCCAGCTTCCAAGCTACAGTGTACCCTCAAGCCTATCCTGGACAGTTCTCTGACCATTTCTCACATTTAGAACCCCTGATGGAATGACCCAAAATACCTTTTTCTATTTTGCCATCTTCTTCAGCTGCTCCTTTTGGAATAACTGCTTTCACATAAATACCGCCATGCTTTATACTTGTGTTTACACCACCCTAAGAGGAGAGTAAAAATGGGATTTGTCAGTCTTTTGACAGCTAGAACACTTTGTAATTCAATGCAACACACTACAAGGATAGCTGCACTCAAGGAAGCACTTTGACTACTGGCACATAAAAGGAAAGGCCAAATTGTCAAACAAAAACATTTTACAAAGCATGGTTCACAGTCATGCAATTTGAAGACTGTACAAACACAATGTATCACAATGCAAATGCATTCCAACCAAAGAGGCATCCTGCAGCAAAGCATGTCTGCTGTGCTGGAGTTAACATGCTTGCATGCACACAAAGCTCCAAGAACTGTGTGAGCACATCCAGCAGCAACAGCCAAAGAAATGAATCCCATGCAGTGTCCTACTCCAATTCACCCTCTGATGCAACACAAACTGAGGAGTGCTTCTTTTCTCTCAGGTCATAGAAATTTGAAGGTCTACACTGAGAAAACTGCTCAAACTCAAATGGCACTATTCTCTGTGGGCCTTTGCATTCCAGGCTCTCAGACAGCCAACGCTACACTGTCACAACTGCTCCACAAACTGGAGGGAGGAAGGAGACCAACAAAATGTTAACATTCGCTCTGAAAGAGGGTGATGCTACATCTGAAAGATTAAAGCACAGAGTTGGTTGTGTCCCTCTTCTTTTCACATGCAGGATGGCTGTGCAAGGTTCAGCGTGGAGACTGAAAAAGGAAAGCACAATGAAGGCACTATCTGGTAATCCTCCAAGGGCAATCACTGCATTGTTGGCGTTTTGTGATGTTTTCTGCACAGCCCCAGGCTCTGCAGACTTGCTGCTGTTTATTAACTATGTCCTGCTCACCCTTTGTGACTCCAGTCACTTCACTCTGAGAGCCTGACAGGGCAATGTGACTTCAGTGGTTACAAATTCCAACTCCACCCATATGCATATCCATACTGTCACACTTCAGAAAAGAGTGACTTGGTTTAGATATAAGCAGCCACTAAAACTCAATAGATTTGATCTACAGTTAATAGCTGCTCTCTACTGTTATAATTTATGCTGCTTTTCCATTCTCAAATTATTGCATAGTCTACTGATCCATTAACCAGAGATAATTCTGGAATATTAAAAACCTCCGATGCATTTTGCAACACAAAACAAGAACAGAGCAGTGAAAGATGTGTACATATCACTTATGATTCATTCTCTTCATCTCTGAAGTGCCACCGTGAGGTATGGCAGTCTCTAAGTGTGAATCACCGTCAAAATTTTATAACCTGATGAGAAATTCATCCATTAAAAGTACATTTTTGTCTCTTAAGGGCAGTCTTGGAGGCAAGACAGGTCTAAATTGCATCTCAGTAGTTTTTTGCTTTCTGCCTTTTAACCAGCAGAGGGAGAACACAGCACAGTACTTGTGCGGGGAGTGCAAATACTCTGAGGTAACACAACCCTTTTTCTTCATGTGATGCCCAGCAGGAGATCTCTAATTTCTCCCCCTTGCAAACTTGCCACGTTACTGGGGAGCAAGGGACAAAGCCCATCTTTCTGTCTGTACTTGCAAAGCAGCTGCTGTGATAAGATTGACTTTGGGATTTCACTGTAAAACATCAAATGAAGGTTACCTGAAGGGGAGATGGTGCGAAGGATTTACAACACTATTTTTCAGCTTTGATAAGATTAATTGTAAGTCAGTAAAACTACACGCTCTGCAGTGACTCCAGAAAATATTTTGCTTCCTTGGAATTTAGTAATTTAACGGGTTATGGGAGTAGAGAAAAAGAGAAAACATCTGAAAACCTTGTCAAACAGTACCGTGACACTTATTCCCAAGCCGTTATCTTTTTTGGCTAGTTCAACCTCAAAGATATCTCCAGGTTTAAGAAGTTCTGCAGAAACCTTTTTAGAATTCATTTTGTCAGCTGCATTTGCTGAGGAAGATTCCTTTATTTAAAACAACAACCAAAAAAAAAAAAAAAAAAAAAAAAAAAAAAAAGAAGAAAAAAGAGATTTTTGTTAGAACAGAATTGTACAGATAAGATCCTAAGGGATGTGTTTCTGAGTCAGCTGCAGCCAAAAGGTTTCCACATGGGAAAGTACCAGACTGTATGGCTCATGAGACACAGTGCTTTAACTCTTCCACAGCTGCAATCAAACAGCATTAGTGCAGAAATACGTTTGGCCTTCAGCACTTGGGTCTTTAATGTCATGGAACACAGAAAACATAACTAGAATTTCACCATTACATCAGCTTAGGTTCTGTTGCATTAATTTGCAGAAATTAATGCTACACTCTTCATCAGCTGGGAATCAGAGATCATTACAGGTTAGGGATGAATTTGCAGTACTTTCCGCTGTGTACCTTCAGCAAAGTGAAGAATGTCTTTGCTCAGGGCATGGCTCACTTCAGAGCTTCATGAGACAAGAATGAAGTTTCATTAGATAAGAGCATTTTTCCATTGATTAGATCAATGTCAAAAGATACAGGTTCAGTTGCTACTCTAGGCTCTCATTTCAGTTACATCAGTACTACTTTTATCATCTCTTTAGGACTGTCATCAGACTATGATTACATCAGACAATACTAAATGAATGGATGTTTCTTACAGAATCTAGAAAAGCATCACACGTTCATTCCAAAGCAGAATCTGCTTTGAGTAAGCCATGCCCATGACATGACATGGTGACGTTGGAAAATGCTTTGAAATTCCAGGAGTGAGTTTCTTCACTCATTTTGAACAAAATCACCAAACTGGTAGAAATAAGCTATCGGCATTTGCCATTAGGAGGACAAACTGTAGGTTAGGCTGCCCTTCCCCCATGCCCCTTTCACCTCATTCATACCAACCGACAGATATTTCACTGCCACTATTACACCAATGGGAAATTTTCACATGAAATAAACTGTGCCTTTTGAGCAACCTGCTGCTCCTGACTGCTGGAGTAAGTTGCTTCATCCATGTCAGAATCTCCTCGGTCAGAATACTCCACAGACTCCACAACTCCCGACCTTTTCATTTTGGCTCGAGTACTGTCTGACGACGACCTTCTCTTCTCACTGGTTTTCAAAACCCCAGACTGGGAGTCACTGTACTTCTGCGGATCCTGTTGGGCTCTGCCACTGGCACGTCTGCCAAAGCAGCTGGCCGTCTGGCTCTGGGACAGGCTGGCACTCTCAGTCCTGGAGTCCTGGGAGCTCACACTCCCATCCCGCCTGCCCCCTGACAAGGCAGACACGCTGCCTGCAATGGCCCTCTGGTGAGCACGGGACCTGCTAGGCTCCTCTGAAGAGGACTCTGCCTCATTGTCCTGCACTGATGATGGTCTTCTTACATAGGTCCTGGTTCCATTAGTGAGGTGCGAGGTGCTGCACGATGCTGAAAGCCAGAAGAGAAGACAGTCAGCAGGGACTGGTCACATCCTGTCCTCAATATTACACATATTTGTCAGTTTACGGCCACGTGAGATTTTACTATTCTATACCACGCAGAACGCTTTCTATTTAGGGTGCAGCCAGTGTGCCCTCACTGAAAACTACCCCAAATGATCCTACTGCAAAGGTTAGCGCTTCCACTGTCAGTCTCTAACACAACTGTCAGCACATATTAACTGAGGTGCACAGAAGTGATGTACAGTCAAGTCAGCTGCTCAAATCAGTGGTTTAATACTAAGGAATACTTCTCCATACCTTTGGATGGCTTTTCTTTGGGCTGAGAGATAACGAGTGTTACATCCTCAGGAGCATTCTCTATAATTTCTAATGCTGTGTGGTGGCTGACACCCTCCAAACTCGTGCTGTTCACAGATATCAGTCGGTGTCCTGAACAAAAGTGTTTGTTTAGATACAATCCAACACTGACATTTGGTCTTTTCTGTCATGTATACCTTTCCTTTTTCACACCATTCACCTGGTTTCAGAGATCCTTCCACATCAGCTGGCCCTCCAGGAGTAACTGAGTGAATGAAAATTCCCAGATCAAGTTTCCCCGTCTTCTCTCCACCAACTATCTGAAAGCCTATTGAAAAAGACCCAAAGCATGCATATATGTCAGTGAGCAGAGTCTAACTTAGCTCAGCACAAGCTGATATTTCAAAGCACATAAAAAACTTTGTCATTCTATTAAATGTGAAATTTAAAAAAAAAAATCTATACATCTCGAAGAAATCTACATGAAAGTAAACAGTAAAACTTTTGGATAAAGCTTCACTGCATTCTTAATTCTAAAAAAGCAGTTCAGAATTGGATTTTCTTGTCTTCCTAGAAACCTCCAACAAGGGCAACAGACATGCATGCACTTTCTGATGACACTGTATACATTCCTGCTGGCCAGATGACATGCTTTTCCTGTTACACAGAATTTTAGATGCCTTGTCTAAACGTCTGACCCTGATGTTAAGAGATAGGTTCTTCAAAAACAGTTTTCTATATTAAAAGTGCACCAAACTTGTTTTTTTTTTTTCCTTTTGAAGCTTCCAATCTATTTCTACCGATTCTTCAAGGTAAACCTGGGAAAGATGTCCATGACCAAGAAATATGAACATCCAAGATGTCAGGCTTTGTCTGCTCTAACAAAAAGAGCAAAAAGAATAGCAGAAAAGGCAGAAGGGGCAGTCCCTATGAATTGCTCTTGTTCTTTGTCAACTCATTACTATGGTACTAAGTTACCATGCAGTGTCAATACTAAATACAATCTTCAGGACTTTTTCCTTCTTCAAACTTACATTACAGTACTCTGTTACAGAACAGAGATGCTTTCAAAGAACTCCTCTAAACTGTATCTGATACAAATTACAGGGGAAAATGATGGGGGCTTATGAAAAACATCAGTACAAAAACAAGGAATGGAATCCAAATATCTCAGATTTTGGGCTCACTAAACCTCGTAACTGAAGTTCAATTCAACTATATAATGAGAATATTTAAAAAGTACACAATTAATTTACAATAGCTTTATAAGCTTTGCTTCTTGAAAACCTCTAAGTCATCACAACTGTGAGATGTCCACATGACACAATCCTTTTATTCGAGCACAAAGACAAACCTTCAATGCCATTTTTGTATGATTATTTATATGACAGTTTATATGACATTTATATGACAGTAATCAGGAAAGTGAGCCCACACGTAATACAGAGAAACCAAGAAACAGATTTGGCCAACACCAATCAAGTAGCAGCAAGCGTTAGCAAGAAAGTCTAGGCTTCTGCATCTTAAATGTCTTTAAAATACAGCTCATAACTATCTTCCTCAGTCCTACAATAAATACTTAAACACAGAACACAAAATCTTCACATTATTTTCAGCTTCCATAAACATCCAAAACAATTCAACCACGTAAAAGCCACATACCCAAGCCCATTTTTTCATCCTTTTTCAGGTTCACCAAAGTGATCTCTCTTTCTGGTGAGGAAACTCTGCTCTCTGTTGTTTGCAGAGAGTCACCTGAAAAGCCAACATTTCTTAATCAGACACCAGAATACGTGCATGCTGACATCCTTTCAAGTTTGCCTTTATGTTCTATTCCATAGAAGAGATCCTTTCTAAAATAGTGGGTCCAGCTGCGAAGAGAAGGTTGCCCACAGAAGCTGTGGATGCCCCTTCACTGGAGGTACTAAGGACCAGGCTGCATGGGGACCCTGGCAGTGTGATTATCCCTTCCAACCTAAGTCATTCTACGGTTCTAAGTTACTAAAAGATTACTGAATGAATTCTCTTAACAACAATCTTTAACTGAAACAATCAACATTAGAAATATCTACTAAACCTATCCTGTTTAAATTGCCAGCATACTGTCAGTCTGAACTCATGAATTAACTACCTGGAGAAGTTGGAATAGCTTGGACTGGAGTGCCTGGCCCAGTTTTGCTGTAAGCAGTACAGGCACTTCCACAACAACATGAAGATACTGAACTCTACATACCAGGCAAAAAAAAAAAATAAATTGGTGCAAGAGAACACAGCAGACAGCCCCAACCAGAAAAAGGTTTCTATCCTCACCCACTCCAAAAGTCAGCACATGGTCATTTGGGGCACTGCAGAACCATCAGCCACACAAGTATGGGAAAGGAGTTTCGAAGAGCAGTTTATTGTAGTTAACAGTACCTTTAAGAAGTCAAACTAAACACTTTCCGCAGCTGAAAAGCATTACACATGTAAAAATCTCTCTCCAGAAAAAAACCCCAAACCAGTATTTGAGATAGATTTTGACAAAGGTTCCACTCAGCTGATTGGCAGAGGTGTCTGATGTAAGCATAGTCAAAGAACAGAACAACATCTGGCTCTGTTGAGAGCCAGTGAAGCTCTCAACAAGTACAAATTAAAAGATACTGACTTAACCAGTGGAATGGATGTATTATTATTGATCAACTTACTGCTCTCTTTTAATGGTGTTGATGATGGAAGATTTCCAGAGTTACTCATGCTAACACCTGCAACATGAATGCAAGTATTAGACATTAATAATCTTTTTTTCCCCCAAGAGAGCTATGAAGACACATTAGACTTTACAAAGAACATGTGTGAGCCCATCACAACAGCAAGTACCTATTTTTAAAATGAGCAAACGCCAACACAGCTACGGTTGAGCAAATTCCAACCATTAATGTGTTTTGGTCGCAATTCATAGTTCAGACAGGTGGAAGCTCATACAAAGTCAAAGAATTAAAGAAAGGACAGTGCTATGGCCTTCTCAGCCTCTCTGAACTTCAGAAGAAATCAGTGAGGCTTTAAGAAAAAGCCTATAAGACAAAGACTAAATTTTATAGTACAGTTTGATGGATATGCCTAACTTTGTAAAGCATCAGAACAGCAGCCCTGCAAGTTTTTATACAATAACAAGCAATTTGGGGCAGTAAAAAGCATTTCTACATATTTATATTTAAATTGTTTTGCACACAGGGTCATATTTTCTTTGGAAAATGCCAAGTAAACATTACATTTAAACATTTTAAAGGGGATAAAAAACATACTAAGTTATGGAAATAAAGGAGGAAAGATAATTCAAGCTTCTTAGTTAAGCAAAGTCCAGGCTTTCTCAACAATCTGAACCCTGAAGTTTCAGCTATGCTCTCCACCATGAGCAATGGAATTCAGCAAGACTACCAACTATATATCTAAGATTAGAATTGCTGCTCCAGATAGGTAAAGCTAAACGCATGGGACAAATGGCTTCAGTCACTACAGAAACTACATGCCTTATGTCTCTCTTCAGTAGCCTCTGCTCATAATGCAGAAAAACAGTTCCCCATTCAGTTTTGATTTCAGTGCAGTAGAGGAAGTTGCAGTGTTTGTATGTTAGTCTGAGTGCTTACCCATCTCCCACTTGTTGTAAAGCCACATATATAATCAATGTTAAGATATTAAACACAAAAAGCGAGCTAATATTGAAAATACTTCAGTCATCCTAGTTTCTATTATTCTAACAGGGAACCTCCTGCAACTAAAAACTGATGACAGAGGTATTAAAAATTAACATACCATAACTCAGAGTGAGAAATAAGTGTATTCAGCTGTGCTGCAGCACTGTTGTCTTCTGCTCTAATGTAGTGGTGATTTTTTTTTTTGTGAACACATTTTTTTACTGCTACCAGGACTTACTTACTTGTGTGCAGTACTTTGGACACCTGTGGTATCAGAACAGTTGGTTACTTTGTCCATAGGAGTATTTTCTTTTCTTTGCAACATCTGATCTGGAATCATGGGCAGTTTGCCTGCATTAACTTTGCCCTCATCCCTTTTTCAAGTCAAGAAGTTACTATCAGTTAATATGAACATCAAAGCACTGCACCTGAAGCAACTGTAGAGTTTGTTAGTAAATACAGTAACAGTATTTTATGTGCTGACCTACAACATAGGCTTGCCCGGTATCTTCCATGGACGATGAGTCCGATTCATTTTTCTTTCTTTCAGGACTTCTACTTAAACCTGCATGAGATTTTGAACTTAAAGGGGAGAAGGAGAGAAGGGAAATCAGACAGAGGGAAAAGGAAATTGGGAGAGGGAAGGGAAGGATCAATGTAATAAAATAATAGTATGAATAATAAATTAAAACTGATGCAAAATGTACATCAAATGTACATAAAGGAATTTCAGGGTGCTCATACAGAGTCTTACTTGTTCAGTTTTAATGCTCCCGCTGCTGATCCAGTATCAAATTTTGGCATTCGCTGAAAGACTCTTCCCATTAAGTCCTCTATTTTCTGGGAGGAAGAGTCCAAAGCTGTGATAATATTCTTCCTCGGAGGGTAAACCGAGATATGGCTCTGGCTCAGATCATGGAACGATTTGCTCATAACCCTGGGTCTTTCCTCCCACGAAGTCTTCTCATTCTTGTCCTTTGAAGAGCCTGGGGGTGGCTGGAAGAGCGACAGCTCGGAGCAGGACAGCCGCTTCAGGATCTCTGCCTGCACGGATAGAGGGCGCACTGCAAGGCGGTTCAAGGTGCTGCTGGCCAGGCTGCCCGTGCTGATGGCCCGCCCCATGCCAAAGCCTTTCACTGACTCCGCATGGATGTTCAGGCTCCTAAAGGAAGCTCGCTCTGTGGGATTTTTAAAGCAAGAAACAATCTCAAGTTATACAGCAGAGCCAGCGTGACCTCCTTGTATAAGGCACGCAGTTTAAAAAACCAACAAGGTTTTTTTTTTCCCTTTAGCCATAATGCTCAGAAGTACACACCATCATCAGGTCCATTTAGTTTGCTAAGGACGCAAAATTTGGATGGTATGCTGCCTTATTCATATGTTATGCTTAAGTGCAACAACACTAAATAGGAAAATATTTATCCCCTTTATTAGTATGAAGATTCACACTATCTGTTAAACTGCAGGGCCTTAGGAAGAGGCATATCACTTTTGTTGCAAAGAATAGAAAGCAAAGTGCTGAGCAGGGCTTGACAGAATTTTGAATCCCTATCTCCTGACTGATCCATACTCGATCCATACTAAGCACACAGATAGAGAAGATGTAGTGGTGGAAGACATTTTTTGTCATCTTAAAATTAGTGAATTAGTGCACAACTGCCACTTCCATACCCACATCAAAGAGCTGCCCCAGTCATGACCATAGACAGACCTGGTGAGCTATGTAAGAATGGTTTTGCTGGAGCAGACATCACAAATCTCAATTTTCTGCCTATGGCTGTGTTCACATCCTGTGGAAAAGTACTTTAATGAAATATTTTAAGGGCTCTTTTCTTGACATTGCACGTAATCCCTGCCAACAAAGCCACAATTTTCCTATGGATTTCAGGTGAATACTTTCTGCCAACCCCCAGCTGAGAATTCTCATGTGCTCAGAAGACTTCCTTAATAAAACCTACTTAAGTCTCAGTGCTCTGTGGTTTTCTAAATGCCCTTTCAGGTATCCAAAATTCATTCCCAAAACTCAGTGTCTGGTTTTGGTCACTGTGTTGACATAGAAATAAATAAAAGAAATTACTATCCCTCAAGTTACAGCAAATGCCCTTTCTTGCGTACCACGAAATCATTACTTCTACTTTTCCTGAGCTCTGTGCCTCTTCTCTTTTTATTTATGCAGACAGAATGTTATTCAAATGGCATTTTCCTTTTATTCTCCCAGTCTAACACTTTTCATTAGATTTACATGTGTTAAAATGTTGGTTTTTTTTCCAGATCACTGAAAACACTGTGCAGCAATGGGACTATTAAGTGCTCTTTCCCACGTTTCCATCCTCTGTTGTTACGTTCCATGCTAAGTCACTCCCTGTCATGATGCATGCTGGGTCTTCTCCCTTTTCTCAGAATAATTTCTCTAGTCATCAGCTGAAATCACAGTGATTCAGCTACACAATGTAACACCATATTTCTAAAGACTCTCCTGAAGCATCTGAATCTTCCTTGGTCTGTTATTCAGCCATTAACAGCTCTTAACCCAAAGCTGGTCCTTGAGAAGCCTCCAACTCTGAGAAGCACCCTTCTCATGGTGAGCAGCCAATCATTAATAATGTCAACTGTCCTTTTCTTTGTATTTTTGCAGAGTTCTTTCAACCACTATTTTTTTTTCTTTTTTTTTTTTTTTTAACAACTTTTTACCAGCTCTGGGGAAAAAAAAAACAACAAAAAATACACAAAAATTGATGCATCAGCAGGCCAAGAATGAAGCTTCCCAAATATTGCTTGAAATTCATTTCTCTAGCAGAAAGAAGGCAGTACTGGCACTTAATATGCTACTCAGAACAGAAAGAGCAGCATGGCTGCAATGTGATTTTTTTTGTTTTTTGTTTTAATTAGAGATCACAGTCTCCACTGCTTTGGGATCAGACTCTATTCCGGCTATGCTAGCAGAAATCTGGATTAACAGCAGCTGGAATGCAGACAGATACAAACATGGAACAAAGAGAGCATGAGAAGGCAGACTAACCGGAAGAGCACTTCCAGGTCTACAGTGAAGGCCAGCCAGCCACCAGCCAAGCGAACTCTGCTCCAAGCAGGACAAATTAATTAGTATGGAGTTTGTTGAATTGTTGTTAATTTTTTTGTTTGCTTTTAAATGATTCTATTCTGCATGTTTTTGTTTTTGTTTTTCTAAAAGAACAGCACTTTATTTTCATATACACAAATCAGGTGGCAATTCCTATCTGAAAAAAATGGGCAGAGAAATCACTAGTGTTCCTCCTTTATAGGTCCACCAAGAAGGAAGTAGCGTAAAGACAGCCATACTCACTGCTTACAGACACAGTATCATTACATTGCTTCCTGCTTTATTTGCTCTACTGTGTTTACATTATTTCATCTGTAATCTCACATAATCAAATCAACACGTTTCACACTGGGCAAACTCTTAAGATTATATTAAGGAATTACCTCCAATTATTTTTTCTTAAATATACCAAAAGCCATTAATCAAATGAGAAGGGAATATTAATGAACTATTTTTAGATTTCTTTTTCTTAAAAGGAGCTCCTGGCTGCTAGCTGTGCAATTGCCAACTCTTCCTCTTGTTCTCAAAATAAGAGCTTTGGGAGTATAACCCCTGCAAACGCAGAGCTACCTGTGTAGTATGCAGTGGAATTACCAAAGCTGAAGTCCAGCTTTTCTTCTTATAAAAGCACATGAAGATTGTTATTAAAAACCAACGTGGCATCCTTACCAATGTCCTGAGTGTCCTGGTTGCTCTGCCTGGTTCTCATCTGCAGCTGGAACTTATGCTGGGAAGAGCAGAGATGCAAAAGGTACTGACAGGTTTTACTGTTGTCAGTCTGAAAGGAGTGCTTGATACCATCCGATGTGTTCTGCAATGTTATTTTCTTCTTCTACATGATGGGAAAAAAAAGTTTAAGATGGTGATTTCTTCTACCCTAAGAATAATTTTTTATTTACTAGTGCACAATTGCATTCAAATTTTCCTGAAGAAAATGCACTGACTGGAGAAATGCATAGGGAGTGAAAGTAATTTGAGCTTTACAGATAAGCATTTTAAAGCTACTGAGATGGCACCTTATTATTATTTAATCAGTCTGCTACTGAAAACCTTAATATAGAAGAAATGGGCATAGCTTCCAATAAGTTATGGGAGCCAGAAGTACTGTTTTCATGGCTCAGCCACACAAGACAGTCACAGATTATGCTGTAGAAGTGCAGCGTAATTTGCAGAAATAATGAACACAAAGAAACAGGATTTGGAGATACAAACAGAAAGGGACACACAGAGGTACAGGCTAAGAGATTGACTTACACTGAAGGAAATTTTTTTTGTCTCTCTCCATGGGAAGCGCAGCACAGGAGTGCGGGCACCATTGTGGACCTCAAAGATAACAACTCCTCTGGAGCACACTCCCAGCAGGATGCCCGTCTGGGATCTCTTCTCGGGTAACACATGATGAAGGTGAACGCCATACTCTGTGAGCCTCTGACACAGCTGTATGGATCAATGCAATAACAATTCTAAGGGTCTGAAGTGAAGGATATTGCAAGTATTATTTATATAGGTGAATTTTGGAGAAAAGCTTCCTCTGAGATTGACTGTACACAGTGCACAGATGTTATAAAAGCAAAGACAGAGAATACAAACTGTTCTGGATGGTTTTATGTGCCCAATGCCACAGCACATGAATCAAGGATTCATCTAAAATCTCACAACTGAAGTACGAACAATAAAAATTTCTGGGTAAATTGAACTTTCCACAAACTAATTTCTAGAAGTGAATTGTAACCAGTCAGATGCATTTGGTGTGTGAATACATTTCTTAAATGCAGAATCAGATCTCATTTTGTGATGTCAGCAAAGACTGCCGAACAAAGTAATTCTGCTCACTTTGCTCTCATTCATTCTAGCTGTCTCTTCAGTTATTGCTGAAGGGACTGTTGTAATGTATCAGCCAAGGAAATCCTACTGCTCTCTCTACCCCAACACTGGTCAGTCTAGATTCAACTAGGATCAAGTTTCCAGCTCCTGCTCAGCATAATTTCTAGTAATTACAGGAACATTTCTGCCAAATGAGCAACAGTTGAGATTACCTCTGCCACTGTGGTCTCAAAGTGACAGTGAAAATGCAGATGTCATTGTTATCCAGTGGCTTAATTGCAAACTCTCACCTGCTAAATTCATTTTCAGGCATTGAGTCAAGGCAGTATCTGATCTCTATCTCATGAGCAACAGCAGCAAAATCTTTAATTACATTTCTCAATTGGCTCTTTTAGAATAAACCAAGTATTCTGTGATTATATGCAGTCTTCCTATCATTCTACAGGCTGTCTGCACAAGGAAGTCTGCTCAGTAATGCTTCTGGCTTGCTTCAAACCAAGTATCTCAAGCAGCACAAAAGATATGAGCTGTAACAAAACTTTTCCTTATTTAAATTAATTCCCCCCATCCTCCACACAAGATGAAAAAAAAAACAAAACATGAAAGAAACGCAGGATGTGCTGCATTATAATCAGAGCTTCCTTTGGAATAAACATGAGGATCAGTAGTTCCTTTTAACTACTGCATTTAAGCTAAAGCACGAAGAATACTGACAGTGGAAAAAACCAGTGAAAGGATTTCTCTCCCATCAATCATGATTTCTTTTCACTTGTAACAATCAATCTCTTGAGAAGATGTTTTCAGCTTCCTTCCTTTCCAGCTGTTTTCCTCTATTTCACTTAAAGTCCATGCACTCATCTTCTCAAAAGGAATTTTAAAGTCTGATGAAGGAAACAAAGCACTATCACTTACCTTCAAGAATTCTAATTCTATCTCTTTCTCAGAAGCGCCCACGTAAGTGCTATGCAACTTTGGCAACTCTTCCTTGATGTAGGATGTATCCAGTTTCTCCATCACTCTAGCTGGGACATAGTGTTCTAGTCTGAAATATGACATGCCGTGCACCTACAACACAAAACATTTTTGTGACAGTGTCTCTATATGCTATGGACTATATGGATGTGACTGAAATATAAAGACTGATTTTAAACAGAATTACAGATCTGTAAACTTAGACTGAGTAAGAGGAGGGATTCCGCATCCCAGCGCTGACCAAGAGCTTAATTTCACTTACACTTTGAAGGCCTATTCAAGCGTGAATCCATCTCCACCAAATAGGGAGGGTTCAAAACTTGGATCTTGAACTAGGTTCCACAACAGTCCCACATCTATTCTCTGCTAGATTATATGAAAACTACAATTGCCAACAATACATTGGCTGACTTTCCTGACCAGGGCGGAACTGCAAAGCATGTACGGTAGCTCACAGTTCACTCTTTTATTGAGCAGAAAAAACATCATTTCTCAGAGATGAAACTGATGGTGTACCTCTGCCTGGTAATCTCCATACTCAGCTTGAAGAGCTAGGGATGCCAACAATAAGGCTGTCTCATCATCACAGTGCATCCTGTCTTCCAGGATGTCCTTCCGCAGCTGCAGGTAATACTGGTGACAAGTGAGAGTATGCCTAGAAGGAAAAAAAAAAGAAAAAAACACACAAAAACCCACAATCTTTGCTACTCTTATTTTTAGGGAATTTGGAGTGCTTGATAAATATTCAATTTATGTCTATAAGCTTAGAGCTTAAGAGGTTAAAAGGATGTTCATACACTCACTGTATAAGACTGACATCATCCACAAAAAACTTGATGCGAAAAAACAGAGTGAAGTTGACAGGGGGCTTGTTCTTTTTCTTCGACTCTTCTTTCCATCCTTCTGGGGCTACTTTACTCAGCTTTATGTCAGGATCAACGAAGAAAAACTCATTGTCTGCCATGAACATTAAAGAAAAGGAGACGGGTAAAAACAGAACAAAGTCATTTTTCCAGTTGGAGGATCAGGACTAGATTTCCAATTCTGGAATTCAGTTCAGCCATCAGAAAACCTTACTGCCCTGACAATGGCTTGTAAGCACAATGGCTATTGAAGGGAACACTGAGTAACAGCCGCAGAAATAATTTTTTAGTTAACAAAAGAATATGAGAGCAGAAAAAGAAAAAAAAATCTTCCGTGACAGCTATGAATCAGGCACCATGGTGTCCTTCAAATTTCTTAACCCAAAGGAATTCCTAATCTGTCATTCCCTCCCTCCCTTACTGTTTATGTCCAATTTACACTTCTGCAAAATGTTTTCATGGCTGAATTGCCAAAGGCACTGGGAGCCAAGTAGAGATGAAGAAGGCTCTCAGGCTGCTCAGGTTTTCTGACTCATGCCAGAACTCTGAGTGCTACAGTTCTGCGATATCCTGCTAGACACAAAAACAGGAAACGTGGGTCTCGATACATTAGTGCTGCCAAAGTGATCTTCTCCCCTTTGGGGAAAGTGAAGTCCAACATCTGGTCTGTTCTAACAATAGAAAATGAACAGTTGAGAAACAAATTCATTCAGTCTGAAGGCAACTTACTCTGTACAAGAGGCCCTACCCTTTGCCCCAGCATGCCTGTGGACTGCCTCCCAAAGGCTGTGAGAAAATACCAAGAAAACCCAGCTCACATCTTCAGTGGGGCACTAGACAGCAAGACACATGAAGGCAACAAACAGTATCGAAGAACACTCAGCAACCAAGAAGAACTAGCTAAGATGCTGTTACTCAGACAAATGTAGGCTTTTACTGAATAAACATTTTCTTTCCTGAGGAATGTATTTTGCCTCATACAAGAGTGTGTAACTCAAAGTGGCGTCTCTGTACATGCCAGGCAGCCTCTAATTATTTCCAACATCCTGTAGTTAGCTCTCATTGTTCTGTACCTATCTGCTCCAGAAAATTTTTATTCTTACCTTTTAAAGTAGCCAGTCCAAATAAGTGATGCTCCACTAAGCCAATATGGGCAACAACCATATCAAAGACATCTTTACATATTGTTTTAGTGTCACAGGTCAGCTCCAGCTTCTGTCCACTTAAAAGCATCACATTTACTTTCCTCCTTGTATCATCATTCTTTCCTTTCTTTGTCTGCATTTGGTGAAACAAAATATCCCAATGTTCACACTCATGGTTAAGGTGCATTTGTTGGTTAAATATATTTTCCCTGTCACCACCTGCTTAGCAGCCCCTCTCTTACCAAGATAGACTTTGGCAGATCCAAGGAGATGAATGGTTCAATCGTCATTTTCACAAACTCAGGGCCAAAAAAATTCTGCAAAGCACGAGAGTATGAATGAATACTGCATTACTGGAGCAAGAGATAGAGGCACAGTAAACTGGGCAGCTTGGTCTAGTTGGCGGCCCTGCATGTGGCAGGGGGGTTGGAGATTCATGATCCTTGAGGTCCCTTCCAACTCCTGCCCTTCTGCTTATGCACTAAATAGGAACTGACAGCTGAAACGAGAAAATTGCAAGGAATTCCTGCCAAGAGCTGGTTGGTTTGAACAATCTCATTTTGCCCACATGCATGCCAGATATACTGGCAAGCCATGCTGTTGACGACATTACCACTATAAATGTTTTCCTTCCTTTTGTGGGCAAAAAGCTAGGATTTCAATATTATTTTGTCTTCCTTGCAAACACAAGGCACACGTTGCATATCAGGATCATTTGGGCTTCTTTCAATCATCAGCTGCTTGACATTTGAGAAGGTCTACTGTGCTGATGGCAACTCTGCCTCAGCAAACTTCTGCCTGCAACACCCACCTCCCCTTTCCTAAAGGCTAAAATGGTTCAGTCTAATTCTGCCTGCTAGGTTCATGCAGAGATTCTGGCCAATATCTGCCTACCTGTAAGAAAACAAGTATTTTGTTGGTTATTCCTGGGAATTATAAGAGAGCTTAATCTGTCCACACACTTAAAAGAAAACATCTGCACAATACTGATTTCAATACTGATAGCACCCTGAGGAACAGGCCAAGTTTCATCCAAATAATTGTTGGTAAGGGCCTAGGTGAACAAACTAGCCAGAGTGCTGGGACTGGAGACAAATGAGCATCAGAAGACAAGCTCTGCATTAGGGAACAGCAAATTCATGTGTAAGTCCCGAGTCACATTTTCCCATCCAAACCAGAAGAATCCAGTGAACTGAAAGCAGCACCAGGGGGCATCAAATTGCCATCTATTCCAACAATCAGCGCTCCATCTGCCTATATCTCTGTCTCCCTCTTCCTCTTTCATCTCATACTTCATCCACTTTTCCTTTTCCCAGGAAAAGCTGGAAAAGGAAAGGGGAGCTTGCACGATGCTTCAGGGTGAGCCCAAGAGCAAACATACCCTCTTGGTGTGTCTTTACCTTCCCAGTTTGTTAATTTCACAATCCCTGAAGGTGGTGGGACACATCTACGTTCTGCTAAGGGAAACCAATACAAACAGAACTGGTTAAAATCACCACAGGATACAGGAGAAAAATGCTCCTTGCTCTTGTTGGGGTACTGTAGTATTCAACACATGTTCAATTGTGTCTTGCTGTTTGTTTCATTATCTTTTGATGCTGAGTTTGCCTGCCAGCCTGCTAATACTACAAGATCTCCCAAGTCTCTCCTACAAAGCAGCACCAAACTACCGATGACTGCTTATTACAGGACCTGATTTATAAATCCCACATACTTCAGTTTCAGCTGAGACATTGCTCTGTTTCAAAGAATACAGGAGTCCACCTGAGATCAAGGCATTACCCTCAGTTTCCTTTGAGTCATGGCTGTTTCCAGGGCTATTTCTCTAAGCGGATCTCTGGTGATGTCCAGCATGGAGGACCTGATTGCATCTCCAGGGTAGAGGTTGGGCCGGGACTGCCTGAGAGCCATACGAGCCTGCAACTGCAGCATTTCTTCTTCCTGGCGCTTTAGCATCGCTTCTTGACTGACAAGATTGCCTTCAAATGGTGCTTCATGCTGCCTGCTATACAGTCCGAGGGGATAAAAGTCATTACCAGTAGGAATCAGACATTCTTCTCCATTAAGCACTTCTCAAAGTGAAAAACCAGAAACATCAACAGGCTGCTAACAAATACTGCATTAAACTCAACATTTATTCAGCAGCCAGGAGATAAACATAGCACATCCAGACTGAAACAGCAAACAATCAGTATGGAAAATGAGTAGAACATGCCGAGTTTCTGCACCTGCAAACTGTCATTTATTTGTATAAAAATAAATGCTCAAATGCAGTCTGAAAACTACGTGACACTGTATACGTATAAGCATTCTAAGTTATTCTGAACAGAATAATTAAATGTTTTCATCATCTTTTTCTAACAGAAAAAAAATGTTTCTTTTGAAATGCTAGAAATGGCTTCACTGACACACAAACATGGTAATAAAAAAAGAGGCTAAATGAAGCAGCTGAAAAAAAAAAAAAAAGCAAGCAAGCGAAATAAAAAATCCCACTATTTCTGAGAAAACAGAAAATTAGCTTTCAGTTCTCGTATCAGCAAATGTCCTGACAACTTTATCTATTTTCATTTGGAAAGAAAGTCACATCCCATTTTGGGTGGATGGACGCCGTTTTTTATTTGAAAATCAGGATGTTTGGAAATGCAAAAAAAAAAAAGAGAAAAAAAAAAAAATTCACTCCTCTTCCTGTCTCCCATACACAAGAAAAAACATTTCTAAACCCAAAACTCAACACAAATGTATCCAGGCTTCTTTAGAAATCCTAACCCAAGAAAAAATAATGTTTTCCTGTATAGAGAATTAGGCAATTTTTAAACAGAAGTAGGTAGGGGACCCTAACAGAACTTTCATCCACCAAAAAGCACATTTAACAAAGGCGCCTGGCACAACAGCAAGCTGAGTTCACTTTGCTAACAACCCATCATTAGCTGTGTTAATAATTCTAATTCTAAGCTAAGCCAGATTTGATGGCACGCTAAAGGAAAAACATGGAAAGTCTTCTGAATCCTTTATATCTCTGCACTGAAGTTCAAGAATACAGATAAATGTAAAATCAAGTCCTGCACCGACACCAATGTAGAGCTCTTGGTAGTAAGAAGGCCATTTACAGAGGTTACAGAGACTTTTTAGGACACAACAATTTATACAGCTGCTTCTTATCAGAACCCAAATGTGCTTGATGAACAAATCAATTAAAAAGTAAAAGAAAATGTCTCTTTGCAGACAGTACCACTCTGTGATAATTTGTGGGCGTGACATCAAATTTATTTCCATCATCACACAGCACAGTTTCTAAAGAATGCCAGAAGTGAAAACAACACAGAACATCCTCTGAAATGTCCTGAGATTGAAGTTTCATTGGTTGATAAACACACAAGACAAAAGCAGTCTTAAAATACAATTTATGTTACAGCGGGAAAGTCCGAACAATGAAATGGCAATGATGCGTCAAGAACAAAGCAAAATAACACTGAATCCTCAAATAGAATCTTGGGGAAGTTCTTGAGGAATAATGAAGAATCATGTTCATGTTAACCCACTATCCTCCCCACTATTCTGGGCCTTCAAAAGAGTGCTCCCCTTTTCCCTCCTCTGCTCCTCACTGCAACAGACTTAATCATGTGTGCCCAAAAGGACACAGCAATGAGGAAAGGCCCCAGACCTGCAGGGACTTGTGCACAATCTCAGCTTTTTGCAGAAAGGAGGTTTATTAAGATCAACGTACGTGGGAATATTCACTATGAAGTTACTTAAATATGCCCATGAGCGTTCTCCAGATCAAGGTTTAAGGATGGGCTCCGAAATGAAAAAAAAAAAAAAAAACATAACACAAAACAAAACCAAACCAAACCACCTTCTGAACACAAGTATCTATGAATTATCAAAGATGATATGAAAAAGTGAGACATGTTGCAACTGGCTTTATCTGAAAGCACTTTCACATGAGTGAAAATGCCAACTGCTGAAAAAAGTGCCTTTCCAATAGCATGCAGACATATGCAATAGCGAACAGAAGTTACTGTACAAAATAGTATCCTTACTCTGCTGTGTCTTTTTAACTTGCATGCATTTTTCTGAAATAGTGCATGGGGGCAAGTGGGAGGAAGCTCAAAAAATGTAGTGCTTCAAGCATTTTCCTGGTGCAGGATACAAACGTTGTCATCACTTCGAGAAAGCAAATCGACATCTTGGCTAAATGCAACAATGCCAGGCTCAGGCAGACAACTTTCTCTGGAAGGTGGAGTACAGTCCACCCTCAGGTTTCCAAGACCAGGACTGCACCTCTCTTTTGTCAGTACAGAAGATACCATTGACAGATACAGGCAGAGCACTTCCGAGAAATGTGGAACACGCAGGTATTATTACTCCCACCAAAAACTCAAAATTCCATTCCTAACAGATAGCATAGCAGATAAAAGTGTTTTTCCTCTGGTTCCCCATGAGGCAAGCACTTGGTTTCTGCTCTGCATTTTGATCTATGCTTGAGTGCAAATCACAGTCCTACAGCTGCTCATTAACCCACAGATGGCAGGCAAGCCATCACACAGATGGCCAACTCCAAAAGCAGCAAGTGTATACAGAACCTCAGCCAGTGTACTTACCAAGAATTAGCACAGATTGGGTCAGAGGAGGAGGCTGGAAGAAGGGAAGCGGGTGGACATTCTGTGATAATGCAATGGGAAGGTCAGGAAGAGACGGCAAAAGAGTGATGCGTTTGGGTAGGAGAGGATGGAGATGCACATGGAATGTAGTGGAGAATGGAAGGAAAGGGAACAGAAGGAAAAGATCCGTGTCAGCAGCTGCTCCTGGAGAGAAAAAGGAAGAAATAGTGAAGGAGGAAAAAGAGAAAAAAGGACAAAAATCAGAAATACAAGAAGCAAAGAGGAAAAACAGGCACAATCCATTGCCACAAGGAAAGCATTCCGAGAAGTTCAAAGGGTAACAGCAGTGACAGAACACAAGAAGGGTTTCACCTTACTCTAAAACTACTAAAAAAGAAATGATGGCTCCTGCTAGCTCAGGAGCAGGCTGCAGCATGAGTCCCACAGCCTGGCAAATGAGCAGCTTTACTGCTTGCTTAGCATTGGCTGCAGGTTCCCTTTAATCCAGATTCCCCCATTTGCTATACCTCAATTGTACGAGGTTCATTCCACAGGTAATTAAACAGACTGTCTCTAATGACATGCTACAGTAGCAGTACATTTAAAATGCACTGAAGTATAGATGGTATCTCTGAGCACTAAAACTGCTCCCAGCTGCTGAAAGAATTCAAGCTAGGGATTCAGTCACATAATGCCCGAGACCCTGAAATCAAATGATCAGCCAAAGCCCCCAAACTTATGAGAATGTGCTTCTTAAAACTATTTGTCAGCAAGTACTTTACTTTGAAAGAGCGTTTCTGAAGTCAGAAAAGCCACGTCTTCATCAGCACAAAACATTCTGAAGAAGCAACATGCAATATTCTGGATACAAACAGTGCATTATTTCCCCAGATTCCCCTGCTGAATTCTGTTGCCATCTTTGATGGTACTCCTTTCTACATTGCATAGAACTGCAAAGCTTTAGCAGCATTTGGAGAACAACAAAGAAGGAGTTAGCCAGCTCTGCTTTCCATTCAGCTCATGTAATTAACAGAGATATTATCAAACTATTATTGTAGGAACAAATTCTGCTCCTAGCTGCTTTGCTGTTTTGCAGTGGGTCTAGAAAAATGTAAAATTTGCTTTCAAGAGTTGAGACATTTTTAAAACCTTGACTATAATTATTCTTCTGGTTCTTCAGCAGAAAAAGCTTTTTTTTAGCCTAAGAAAATGGGGGGACAAGTATAGAAATCAGTAAGGAACTTGTGGTACCCTTCTATGCCATTTCTCATGCAGTTGTAGAACAGCATCTTTTAGCACAGGCACAGATATGAAGCCAAACAACACCAGCAGACTCAAATGAATACCAGGCCTTGGAGAAAGACTGGAGAATTTCATCAGTGCAAGGTTCACACCATTGCTAAGCAGCAGATGATTCCATGCTGTGCGTACAGAGTAGTAGTTTTCTTCAAAATTCCACATGTACACAAACCAGCTCTATTAAAAGCACTTCTTAAAGTGAAATGATACACTGTAAAATGAACCATGAGAAAGTCTGCAATCTTTAATGGTAGCACTTTCACTTCCATAAGGGCCTGATTCGTTGACAGCAGTGTGACTCACTTCCATATCACACACTACAGTCAGTTTCTGAAATATTTTGCAAACAGAAATAAAAGTTCTCTATCAGTATCCACCAATTACTTCTGGCTCTTCATTAAGCACAGCCATAGTGTTGAACTGGCAGCTTCCATGAGTTGAACTACTGGTGATGGTTGGACTGGGTGATCTTGTAGGTCTTTTCCAACCTCAGTGATTCTGTGAATTCAAACCCACTGTGAAAACAGGGCTGACTTCAGAGTGCTCATCAAGAAAGAAAGAAACAATGGCAAAGGAGTAAAGAAAGCTCTGAGCTCACTCTGTGCACGTAGTGCTAAGTGAACTGTTTGGCCATTCTAGTGCAGTGCTGGGGCAGCATACAACTGGAAGCAGAAATGTAGAGCCTTTTACTCTTTATCACCTCCTGTTCTTGTGCCTGCATCATGGCAACTCTCACTATTAGTACAAGCTGGGGGTTATAAGGACAGAGACTGTCCAACCAAAAAGACTTGGATACACTGGTAGATGGCAAGTTGGACACGAGCCAGCAATATGCATTCACAGCCCAGAAAGCCAACCATATCCTGGGCTGCATCCAAAGAAGCGCGATCAGCAGAAAGGGAAGTGATCCTGCCCCTCTACTCTGTACTGATGAGGCCTCACCTGGAGTACTGTGTCTGGATCTGGAGTCCTCAGTATGGGAGAGACATGGACCTGTTAGATTGCATCCAGAGGAGGGCCACAAAAATGATCCAAGGGAACACCACTTTTATAGGGACAGGCTGAGAGAGCTGAGACTGTTCAAGCATGGAGAAGAAAAAGCTCAGGGGGGACCTGATAATGGGCTTTCAACATGCAAAAGGGGGCTATAAAAAAAGAAGGGGACAGACTCTTCAGCAGGGTCTGTTGTAACAGGACAAGGGGAAATGGTTTCAAACTAAAAAAGAGTAGATTTAGACTGGATACAAGAAAGAATTTTTTTATACAAGGGTGGTGTTGAAGCACTCACACAGTTGTCCATAGATGTAGTAAAAGCTCCATTCTTGGAGACATTCAAGGTCAGTCTGGATGGAGCTCTGATCTAACTGCAAATGTTCATCACAGGGGAGTTGGACTAGATGATCTTTAAGGGTCCTTTCCAACTCAAATGATTCTATGATTTGCCAGTGTTACATGCATTCCAACCACCAAAGAAGTATTCACCCAGCAATGCTTAAATACTTTTCCACTACAAGAAAAGCCATTACATATATTTGCCAACACACATACTTCTAAACAATTTACAGTTTTCAGGCACAGTGCAAGTGTTAAGAAAGCAATGCGTCATCTCAGCAGACCTTCCAAGTCAACTTTCTTTTGCTAATCTGCACTCCCCTCACAGATCATCTTAGACCCTGCCTCACTCAGATGCATTCAGGGCATGTAATGCAGTGTAGGAAGCACATGTTCCTTCATTTTAATCTCCATAGTCAGAGCATGGCTCTTAGCCCTTCTCACTGCACAGCACCCTGCAGGCCAAAATAACATAGGCACATCCCCTGACTGAAGAATGATCCCGGGATGGAACAAAGCATTTTGACAGTTTTAAGGGAACTGATGTTTGTGGCTGTAAGCTCCAAATATCACGTTTTATAGAGAGAGCTGACCTTGGTAGTTTATCTTGTTTTTGCAAAGACTAGTTTTGCAAGCAGGTGTTCCACTTGGGCTCTGCATCACACACTGGCCGCGTGGGTGCAGCATGCAGGTGTAAAAAACCATGCAGACCCTGGGGAGAATAAAAGCAGAAGAGAGGCTGCGGTGGAAGAGAGAAGTACACTCTGAAGCAGAGGTCGCCTGCTGGCACTACCAGCAATCTTCCTTCTCTCTCCTTTTCAGCAGTTTGCAATCTCTCAAGGGTTGGTAAGTAACAGCACACTTGCTTAGGGAGTTTCTGCTTCCAGCTCATGTGGATTATCTAAAAAGGATGCCTGTATGTGTGTGAGGGTGTGTATGTTGAGTGGAACCTGTAGCCGTCTGTACTGCTCTGAGTGCATGGTTTGCTTGCCTCTGCTCCTGAGACATTCTGTCTCTCAGATTCAAGTGTACTCTGAAACACCATGATAAAAAGTTATAAATATCCTAAAATATTGAGCCCTCATTCCCCTGAGCCATCCCAAACAAAACAGAAGACTGTTGAGATGGCTGTTGTTGCTGCAGTGAAGAAAGGAAACATATCCCGGCCTCCCATTTCCACAATAAAAGCAATTTCAATCATTTTGGTCAAGTACTGCAAGGTAACTCAGCATCTGACAGAGACAAAAAAACCATTTTCCGTCTAAGAGGTCCATGTCTGAAAGATGTTCAAACACGATGGAGGCACTCACAGAACCCAGCAGGTATGGTCAGAGCAGCTGTTGCTGTACTAAGGCGTAGTACAAAGTAGAACTCACTTTATAAAGCAGTATTGATGAACAGGATTTGTAAAATAAATAAAAAAAAAAACAAAAAACAAACACAATAGTGTATAGATTTAATATTCCAATATATATAATGGTAAAAGGCAGTTCAGAAAGCAGAAGTCGTTACTAAATGGGCCTACCTAGTCAGTGCTAAGGTTACACAAAAGCAAAAAGACAATAATGCAACACCAACAGAAACCAAGTGCTTGTCAATGAAGCAACTACACGGACATGGCTTATTTTAAAGCAATTATATATTATACTTCCATTATTAAGTGTGCACACTTCAAAATAATACTTACTGATATCAATATTTTCTAAAACTTTTAGAAAAGTATAATCAAAATACAAACGATTTCAGTATTTTCAAGCAGTGCACAAGCTCTGATCTTTATCAGATATAGCATTAAGACAGAGTGCAACCCTGTCTTGAATAAATATAGGATCTGAGTTTAGACTCCCAGCTGTTATAGTTACCTCTATACCACAGTGTATGGTGAGACTTTCTCTGATTGCAGTGTGCAACATGCAGTTTACTAATGTTACACAGAAGCCCATGAAAAATTTGCTCGCAGATTTACAGTGATTTCTCTGATAGAGACTGAGCATTCCAAGACACATTGCCTTCACATGGCTTACCTTGCCCTCTGAGAATGAGCTTGACTTGATGTGGAGATATCATCAGCACCTGGCAAAGCAGTACTGGCATCATCTCTCTTGAATCCCTCATTTCTTCTCACTGGCAAACCAAAACAAATTAGTATAGGACTGGGCAACAAAGCATAAGGAGCAATCCCATCTAAAATTAAGGACTTAGCAGAGATTAATTAGATTTTCATCAAAGACAACTTAGGGGGAATCTGGTTTCTATGTTCCTGATATTAGACACGCAACCATTATGCAGTCATTTCAGTTCTCAGAGATCTTACTGCTTCCTCCAATGAAGGTAACAATACCACAAGCTCTTTGAGGAAGAAGACTAAGGCAAGACTAATTAAAAAAAAAAACAAACCAGCAAGAAAACCCCAGTCAATCAAAACCACAAAACCGCACACAAATGCAGACACATCTTTGCAGCATGCAATGTTTTTTTTTCAGTCGCAAAGACACCATAAAAAACTGCTCAGGAGCAGAATCAGAGCAGCTAGGTAAGACACAGTGCTACAGTTCACAGGAAGGGAATTAAGAAACCAGAATATTGCTGAGCTACTGTGTTTAATTTCTGTCTCTGAAATCTGACACTTTTCTATGATTTATGAAATAGTGGTCATTCTTTCCTCTTTTTGGTAATAGACTTAGTTGCTTTCCTGTTGACAAGTCATCTCTTTTGCTGATAAGTCCTCTGCAGCAGCACTGGGATTCTACACTTAGGATGTGATTTTGCAAAGCATTTTGCTTTTTGTCTCTGATTGTACTCACAATGAACAAAGGCAGCAGGAGGGCTCTTGGTCATGCAGACTTTGAAATTGTTCTTTACATTACAGCTGTTTTGCTGAACCCAGCAGTTCAGGCAACCAAAAGTAGCTCTCTCTCACCAGTACAGACCTCAGAAATTTTTGGCTTTGGGCAGATATTCTCAAGCAGTCTGGTCTGAATGGCAAGACATGGAACCGAAGTGAGTTACAGGAGCCGTGCCTCGAGACCAAGATGGTTACTTGCTGCTTGCTTCTACTTCCTAGGCTCTGGCTCAGCATTTAGGAGGATGACAGCCAAAAACATGAGGAAAGCTGAGAGTGGTGTGTACAGAGAGGCTGGGTGAGCAGCGCATACAGAACACACACAGGGCAGCTGTACTCATTTTTCTTGGCTATTGTTTTCTTTTTACATTTTGATAAAATGGTTCATCTCCACCACTTACTATGACTTTGCCAAGCTAGTTATTGGTTTCATCCTCTGTGCTCCTCTTGATGTCTTTTCACCATTTTAGCACTTCTCAAAAGAACATCTCAAGCATTTTTTTACACGCTGTGCTGCCATGGTGGGAAGGAAATCCCTCCTGCTATTTCTCAATGAAAAGCAATTCATACCATCTCCTGCTTTGCCAAGCCACTGATTTTGTAGAACTTACATGCACTTCTCACATAAGTAGATATTTTTGAATTACACCAAAATTTTTGGTTTATAAATTATCAACTATTTCATCCTCACAGAGAAGCCTTCTGAAGACCAAATAATTAAAGCATACATGTTCTATATAAAGCTTTTGCAATTTACTAGAATTGTACGCCAGCAACAGCTTGATTGTTTTTGTGCCTGGGAAGGCTGCATGCCATTTAGATCAAGTCCTCCAGGGAAGTTAACCATTTCCACCTATTCCTGACAAGTTCTCTTTCAGAATGTGAAATGTCAAACTCATTTCTGCACAGACTGCCAACTGTGCTGAATTGTATGCAATTATGTAATTACATGAGATCATCTTACAACTTCAGACTAGTGGTAATTACCAAGCCTCCTACTACAGATTTAGACTTCCCTCATCTTTTTTCTTTTGTTTTTCTTCAAACAATTTTCTTCACTTTTTTTTTCCTGTTTTGTTATTATTTTAAGCAGATAACTTACCTTGCCTGAAATCTGCTTCTGAAGAAATAATGGATGGACTTTCACTCGAAGTACTGTAAACATCGCTGTGGTATGATTTGTACCTTCTCAGAGGCTCTGAAAGTTGAAATAAGGCTATGAGAATAGTAAAAGAACAACAGTTCTAATGTAGAATCAAACACAGTGCAATGAAATGTGCTCTGTTCTCAGTATTTTAAATGCTTCTCTGTGCTTAGGGAGCATGAAAGCCTAGGACACCTGGCTTGGTGAATCCACAGGGCTGCTTCCACAGCCCAGGGTTCTGGGGGCTGCTGGCCTTCTCCTGGCTGCTTGGGGAGATCCATTCCTCATAACTCCCTCTCAGAATGACTCCCGAGTTAAAACTGATGGTTAAAACCCAAAAAACTCACCAAAGAGAAACAACCAAAAGGCAGAACAAAACCAACCTCTACCACCCAACCCCAAAGTGATGTACATGTCTGTGCACACCTTTCATGTGTAGAACGCGACAACCGCAGCCCAGCCCCTGGTTCCTTCTCTATGAAAGAGGAAAAACCCTCACAGCAAGAAAGCGGGAACTGGAAAATTATAATTCCCTCACATTTGACAACCGAAAAAAAATATCTTAACAATCAATTAATGAGTCTCTCCAGGACTTTTACTGAACCAGAACAAACTGCATTTGAAGAGAAATCAGAACAACACAGCCTCAACTGCTCCCATCGGTGGATTCTTCAACACACTGAAGCAAAGGAGGCAGTGGAAAATCCATGGTATTTGCAACAACCTCCCAGAACATTCTCGCATGCAGGCCAGTGAAAAACCACACAGTGTTTCTAAGCAGGAAAGAAATAAAACAAAAAAGCCTCCATCGTTTACCACTTCAGGATATCTCTTCAGTTGTCCTTTCCAGAAGGCCTTTGGCCCACACAAAGGTAACATTCTAACAGCTGTAGATACAAATGCAAAGCAAGGCAGTAAAAAATGGAAAGGTTGGAATACAAAATGCTGAGCAATGGGGCAGGCAGCAGAAGCAGATTTGAAGTTACTGCAGAGTACAGCTGGAAGAGATGTTAACCCAGTGGTACATCTTCTGAGAGACAATTGTTAACAATGAGATTATTATACAGAAATAACAAAAACATCTTTTCTGTTTTATCCAGTGTTGTTGAAAATACAACCAGAAAACAGAGCTCTTTTCTAACACAAATTCAGTTAATTTTGCTTCCCCCTTCTAGAATGGAGTAAGAAAACCAAACCACATGAAACTAACAAAGAACCCACACATAATGGTGAAATAGAACAACTTGACTTCTTCTAGGGATGGCATGACGCAGTTAAAAAAAAAAAAAAGAGAGAGAGAAAAAAAAAAAGAAATGAAGGAATGGGGCAAAAACCAAAAACCTCCAGTATGAAAAATGTTCTTACGGAAAACCAGTTATTTGCTGTTTAGAAAGGAAGAAATTGAGCTCAGTTGGCAAGCTAAGATGCCTTGTTTGGGAACTAGGAGCAGCTTTTCTTCAGCAGGGCAAGCACTCTACCTTGCAAACCCAGCACTAAAATCCCCTCCCCTTTCACAACTGTTACTTCAGCACCCTGGATTTTAATGCAAAGAAATTCACCATCAACCTAGCCATTACTTGACTAAATAGGGAAACAAAACCCAAATTTGGTAGGGAGCCTTTTGCTGTGTTTTGTTACAATGCTCCCAGCCCTTCAAACAAAGCATCCACCCTACCACAATACAGCAGTTACAGTGCAGAAACACTTAAATGAAAGTAGATCTCCTCTTTCCCAGCAGTTTTATTGACTGCTGATTTTGCAAGTCTGCTGGCTGGCTTTGATGCAAGAGGAAAGGAAGGGCACAATAAAGTACAACAGGAGATTTTGAGCAGATCTTTTTTCCACTCAGTCAGCAGCTGGGCTTCCTGAACAACACACAAACTGTGCCTCCAGCCCGCTCCTTTGAGACATGGCGTTCTGCACAAAATCCATGTAAAACTTTAAATCAGGAGCCCTGAGCTCCCAAGCCAAGGAGCATGCAGTCAGAGTCCTGATCTGATTGCTGTGGGGCATTCTCTCATTGGCAGCAGCTCCTGGCTCTCAGCTGTTGATGTGATATATGCACACATCCTGACCGCATGAGATCTTTGCCAGGGGCACAGACAGGACGTGCAGGGCAGACCAGCAAGCATTGGATTCAATACTGACGGTTACCACATCTGCTGTGCTTGGAAAAACTCACCAAATAACTCATGCTGCCTTCTTTCCTCAGCACATCCTTTTTAATTCTAACACATCACACTGAGATTTAACTTCAGACAAGACACATGGATCTTGGCCAAACCAAACTCCTTCTAAATAAGGGCTGGCCTCCAAAGGTCACGAGCCCTGACTCTGGGATCGAGGTAAAGTTCAGCTCTTCATGCAGTAGTTACAAAAACAAGGATGAGCTTCCAGCCCAGTTGGTGGGAAGACGAAAGATGAAATCCGCAGCAGCAAATGAAGGGAATAAAGAACTTCTCTCCATAACCATAGCTTTCCCCAGGACTTTTTTTTAACAAACCTTGCTGTTTCTCACCTGGTGACTAAGGAGAGAGCATAGGATTGATTTAACTCCTAGAAATATCAAACACACTGTTCAAAACTTATTCTACCAACAGCTTTTCCTATACATCACACCATTAGGTGACAGTCTCTTAACAAAACACCCTAGGTCATTCCATACCTTAGTGGAAAGAAAAAATAATGAAACAAACACAAAAACTACCTCTGAATTTCAGTACATTCTAAGAATCCATGACTACAACATCCGTATAAAACTTGTGATCCAACCAAAGCTAGCACCAGGTACCACCCAACACAGGATGAGCAAAGAACCCAGGCCGTGTCGCTCAGTGCTGAAGTGGTACTTTTCCCACCTCCCCACAGAAAGCAGCAGAGCACAACCCCACAGACCTCACCTAGCACAAAACAACAAAAGGCAGTATTTGTGCAGGGCAAGGCATGCGAGCCCAGACACGTCACTACAGAAAGTCTTATCCCAGCCAACTGCAACAGAAATCAGAACCGCATTCAACTTGAAATGCCATTATCCCGAGCACATGACTCACATTAGATACACTGGTTTTCAAATACATGTTATTGCAAAATTATGACTGGTTGTACAGAGAAGGAAAAGGACTGAGACAATGTCAGAGTTAAAGGAGTAGTTTTGTGAAAAGGTGCTAGTCTGCTCTGTGGGTTGTAGAGGTAAGCGTCTTTGTTAGCAGAGTTTCATTATAGTATCATTAACAGTCCTTTGAGGAGGGCCGGGATGTGCTTCCCTCACAAGGGTTCAGCAAATAGGTTGGAGTCATGTTCACCCTTCTTTTTCCTCTTTCCATCTAATCAAGCTTCAATGACCTTACGCAAGGCAGAACTGCACAGGTGCAGGTGGGAAGAGTATGGAGACCCAGTCTGAATTCCTAGTGAGGATCCATCTGGACAAACAGCCATGGGAAGAAATCTGTTCCTCTGGCGGAGCAGTCGCAACCCTTGTTTTTAATACACAGTTGCCACACTCTGAACAGAAAAGCTGTACTGAGCACACCAACCATGTCACCACTCTGACCGCTCAGAGAACCTAATGGTCATCTGGTAGGCAAGGTCCGGCACCATCTGGGTGACAGGCAGGAGCAGAGCTGTGTAGAACTGCCAGTCCCACACATTTCCAGGGCCAGAAGGGGGAAGGGCAGCAAGAATTTGGTGCCTTCCACCATTTTTTTTCTGGACCTTGATCACACCATCCAGGATGAGGCGTGCGCGCACACTACACACACTCTCATACGCTGGCTGTAAGTATGACAAACACAGTCTGCTTTGGTTTTTGTTTGTTCTTAAATGTTTTGTTAGACTGAGATAATCCCAAACCTGTTCCCAGACAGTGTCAGCTGCTGCAGATGTGACAGCAGATAACACCTGCCACTCTGCAGGGCAGTGATGGGATTACAAGGTCTGTTTTATACCTGATGCCAGAACACTTGAATTTTAGACTGTGACATAAATTTTCTTTCATGAAAACCCAACTTCCATAGGCTCGGTATAATTTATGATTGAAGTTTTTCCTTAGGTTAAAGCAGTTCATTATCCCACCTTTCAGCTTCACAGCCGTGATCTGTGATCACTGTTCAAGCTGAACTCGGTCCACACCGGACATACCAACCACATAACAAACTCATCGCACCACCACTGCATTTAAATCACCCTACAGCACAGTGATGGTAAGACATGTCAGCTGAGCCTCCTTTTGCTTCCACACGCATACTGTGATCATTACTGCGCATTTCCCCTACTTCACCTACAGAATAATTGAGTAAATACAATCCAGCTGAAAGAAGTGTGCATTTCACTGGATTCACAGAGATGAGTTTGTAGGGAACCTGTTCCTCTTCTGTGCTAAACCCCATCTCCCACTTCATCACTTCCCAATTCCAGTCTCTCACGTGCATGCACTGTCTGCAGACATCTTTCCTCATTCACAAATGCAGCTTCAAACTATGGGAGTCTTTAAAATCTGGAACATGTGGAGTACCCCCAGACATCCACCCCTTGTTCCCAATCCGAACACAGCAGCCATGACATGGAAGCTTTATAAATGGGGTCCGGATGAGTCTGCACAGGAATTAACACTTGGTGAGATAAAGACACCTGTGAGGCAAAGGCTGATCTCTGGAGGCACAGAACACTACTGTCTGCTCTTGTTGACTCCATAGAGAAAGCAGCAGTAAGCCAAGAATAAAATCTTCCTTTCAGTAGGAAAAATCAAATGTAAAAAGAGAGAGGGATAAAACCAAACTGAGGCTCTGGAACTCACATGGCTCCAACTGCAAAACCTTTTAACAAAGTCTTGGGAATATTCCCAAACCACCCCCACATCCCCACCCCTGTAGTCACATTCCAAAGCTTCATCAAGATCCAGTTTCTGTTATCCTCCCCTATTCCTCCTCTCATCTGCTATTTGCTGCACAGCCAGCCCTGTAGCATTGCCCTCAAACCAGGTCATGTGCCCCTGCACCAGGACATGGCAATCCTTGCTCTCTGTTCCCTCACGTAAAAGACGGAACGTATTTTCTCTCTAAGCAGAGATGTTGCCAAGGGTGCCAAGCAAAAACTGCCAGGGTTTAAGAGAACAACAGAATCAGCTCATTTGGTACCAATAACTGCTCGGTTTTAATTAAGCTCTCCACAACTCTGTTACAAAAATAGGAATGAACAATCACAGATGAGACACAGCACTTATTCTTCCATTTCTTGGCATGATTAAAGCACATTTTAGAATCTGCTCTGAGTGTTCAGAATTGGCTGCTGTATCCCTGAACCGGATCGGATAGCAGTCCTCTGCTCTTCCCCTCACACCTTCTGGCACCCGAGAAAAGTCCCAAACTTTCCTTAGCATACAGCACATAAACACAATGCAGAAGAAGAACACAAAGACAGCAGTTCGTCAGCACCCGAGGCATCCCGGCTGCAGATTACAGTGCAGTTTGGATGTTCAGTAGCTCACTACAAACAATCCCACTACAGCACAGCTGTAATTAAAGCTCTGTCATTCTTTCCACTATAAACACTACTTTTCATGAGTTTATAATTTAGGTTGTAAAATCTGCTCTGAGTGCAAGCTTGGTGTACTGGAGCCTGAGCATGAGAACATTCTTTTTTTCCAAGACAGCCAGCTCCTCAAGGCCTTGTGAATAACAAAACAGTTTGCCAGCTCAACCCAAAATAAGTTAAGGGAGAAATAAGCCACGTGTCACTTAAATTCCTATGTAGATTGAAGAGAGAACTTATATCTGGCATACCAAGTCGAATGCCATTTTACAGTTCAGAAACTGAAAAACAAGTTACAGCTGCAGGCAGGCCTTACTCAAATCTAACATGCAACCTTGACCTGGGTTCGGCTGGACTGCAAATGGCCCCACCACATCACCAAAGAGGGAGATAACCTCTGCACTGCTGAGTCCAGCCCCAGGCTGGCTCCCATGGCTCCTAGCCCATCCCACAACTCCATGCTGGAGCAGAACCTTCACTGCTGACAACCAATCTGTTGGAACACCTTGTTCTGCTGCTCCTCCTTCCTTCTTTCCAAAGTTAACCATACAAGGTGATGGTGGTGCTGTATTAACCTTCCAATCCAAGCCATTCTGTGATTCTATGATTCTAATTCCTATATAAAAAAACCATTACCTATTCATTGTCCTAAAATACCTCCTCTAATTAAAATATCACATTCACAGTCTGCTATTGGCTCCCAACTTATAAGTAGAGAAAAATGGAGAATCTAAAATAAAGCTCTAAAATAAAGCTCATGGAACTCTAACTACAACACAAGAGTGAAAGGCGCCTTCTTCTTCTATCAAGAGCAGAAAAGAATATTGCAGTCCAGCTATCTGTTGAGAAAGTACCTAAGACTTTTTTTCTAGCAAGCAATGATTGTGAATTTCTTAGGATGGGCAGTGATTCACTGTAACTGCTTCCATCTGCCCTGTATAGATTTGTCGCTCAGCTTGTCTGACTGCAGAGCCCCAGTTCCTGGTTTGCTCACCCATTCCCCAAATGAATTGCACAGTTTCACACATCTGACCCATCTCAGATGGCAAGACACAGGAGGCCTGTTACATTCTCTGCCATTTACCAATCTGTTTGACTGAGAATGAGAAAGCCTTACTCATCAAGGGGTTCGGCCGAGCTTTTGGTTTTTCTGTTGTGCAACACCAACCTGCACAAAGCTGAACTCCTGACCAACAAAGCTGGTTATCTTTGCTAATGCAGGGAGTGGCCTCCTCTTGCACTCTGTGAGGTGCCTATCTCTAAACATTTGAGGTGACTCACACATTTGATATGGTCCCCTTCAATTCCACACTCTTGAACCAAAACCACAAACATCCCCCTTTGCCACATTAGACATCTCAGTAGATAATTACAGATGGTGAAGTTCTATTCTGAACAAACAATGGTTATCTCTACAGTACTATTTCCATCTACATTCATTCCTTCACTTGATAATGTAACCCTCATTAAAAGATGTCAATATGAGGACACAAAAAATCTCCATGTGTCCTTTCTGCACAATTGTTACAGCAATCACAGCAGGTTTTTAAACTGCCTATGCCTTGTCAATACTGCTCCTTCTCTCTGAAGCACAAGGTTCATATGCATGGGAGAGAAAGAATTAACTTCCCAAGCAACCTGCAATATAGGCTTCTCCTGGAATCACGACAGGAGTGATTATGGCAACTTCAACTCTGATAAAAGGCTTTATCATTTCTTCTTAATAGAGATGTTTCTGAGGAGGTCTTTACATCTCAGAGCAGAACAATGAGACAGAAAAAACATCACATAGTCATTATTTCTGCCATAAGACAGCCAAGTGAGTTTTCAATTGTGTGGACTTTGTACACATTAGAATAAATCACTCAACTAGCTCTGTACACACAGCTTTTCCAGCTTATACCTTAGATAAATAAGTTATATCTTCTGGCCATCAAGAACAGGTTCTGACTCGGCACTCAGTTCCAATTCAGCTGAACTATATTTATAACCCCTGAAAATCAAGTCACATATTCAAAACAAACAAAATACAGTTTCTCATTATATGGCTCCACATAAAGATGTTTTCAGAAGTTTCCACAGAAGCTTTTTTCCTCTCCCTATGTTCTTTAAATTAACCAGGGGAGCTTGCTGATAATTATTCTCACCGAGGTAAAGATCTTAACATAAACCCAAAAGAAATTACATACTTATGGGCTCAACTGGATCATCCAGAATTATACAGAAAACCACAGATTTCCAGGTGACACACCTCTTTTTCTCTGGGTTATAAATCCATTCCTAATAACTGGAAAGGAATATTTTCTTTGAAGGGAAATCACTGTTGCCAATATTATTTTTTCCTAATTTCACTTGATACTAGCTGGCTTAAAGAGAGCAACTATCTTTACTGAGAAAGTAATCTGCACAAGCACTTTCATTTTTATTGGCAGCAAATGTTCTAATACTTAAATTTTACTTAAAAATAGAAGGCCAAGGTAAAATCTCAGTAGTTCCAAGAATCGCTACAAGAGAATTCAAATTTATCATAAAGAGAAATCTCTGTTTAGTGACTGGAATAATTCAGAACATCTGAAAGGTTCACTAACCTTCTACATTCATGGCTTCCCTCAGGAGCTGCAACTTCTTCTGTCTCTCCCTTATCCTGTCAAAGGCACTCGATATTGCTGCGGAAGTTGATGTCTCAGGCACATGGCGTGTTTGGTCCAGTTTCTGAGGTCCAAAGATATCCAGTGCTATGCTCCCATTGGAGTATCTCGCTTCTTTGTTTCTGGTCATAGTAGAAGTCCGTACAGCGAAGGTCTCAGACTGATGACTGTACTTGTGAGAGTCTGAAGCATGATCTCTCTCAGCTGCTTTGTTGGTCGTGCAAAGCAAGTCTGTGGAAGAAGCCCATACCTTCCGCTTGGGAGCTGCATCTGTGTGGATGTGACTTTTGTTTTCAAACTCATTGGTTTTACATCTGTAAGGATAGAAAGAATCTTCCTGTCCCGAGTTGTAATCTGAGGAAATGCCCTGGAAAAATTCCTCCTCGCCTTGTGTTCCTCTCATGGCCAGAAATCCCATCGACTTGCTAAGCCCTTTGTTAAGCACTGTCTGTTGAGAGAAATGAGTCTTGTGTTCGTCACGTGCATCAACCACTGAAGCTTTTCCTGGAATAAGGAGACATTTCATATAAGTCATGTTATATTTAGTACACAGGAGTGCAACACACATTATGTACTTGAAAGCACGCACTAAGCATGCATTTGACATTGACTTCGTCATGTGAAACACTGAGATAGCTAAAGACTGGCTCAGTCAAAGACAAAACTCCAAGTACCTCAACTCTGAGAAACATTCCATCTTATTTCTGAAGAGCTCGAGGAAAACTAGTGCCCCTCCTAATTCAGCAATAATGTTAAGAAGTACTACTAGCTATGCACTGGAATTTGATTTCTCATTAATTCTGTTGAAGTCTGGACGAGCACCAGAAGTACTGTGTGATGATTAATCTGAAATCAGCGACTCCTTTCACCCCTCACACCCAAACACCCAACCTGCAATTTTTAATCACCTCCAAACAAGTCTAGGTTTGTTCCACGGATGTACAGATGCCTTGCAGTAGTATCAGTAGTAAGGGAAGAATGACTGTGTAGTTTGGTATTACAAAAATCCCCACTTTTCCTGTAACTTTTTTTGGTAATGACTGGTTTTGGTGATAACAGTCTCTCAATACGCTGAATGCTCCAGAACAAAAAACTGACAAAGCGTCCAAGGTCAAGACGATTCTGTGAGCCTGCACACTTAAAGTTTTGTCATAATGAGCACTGCCTCCCCTCCTTCTCACTTACCACGAAATAGCTCTCAGATTAGAAGAAATTGCCTGAGGTGGAATGTTAGCAGAGAAATGTGTATTCTCAGAAGAATACCATACCACTGTCACTGAAAGGTTTTGATACTTATGTTCATCTCAGATGCAACATTTTGTAAATGTACATGCCTAATTTTACAGAACTAATTACAAGCATCAGTAATGACATTTCTTAATATTCACAGATGAACTGAAAGCCTATTACTCTTGCTAAGGCTTTCTGATCTCAGAATAAAATAATAATAACCGTTTAGAGAGTCAACTCACAAAAGAAAAAAAAAAAAATCAGTATCAGAGACTGCTATCTCCTGTAGGGAAAACTAATGTATTTTGATTCTTATGCATTATTAAAATTATAAAAATCTGAAGTCTATTTTAGTAATCTACACTGTTGCAGTAGTCTACTCACAGCTCCCACTGATCAAATATATTGCATAAATTACTATGAAGTCCAGTGTTTTCAACCTGCAGAACACTCACTGCCTGACTATGGAATCTGAGCTTTCTCATGGTTTTCTCATCAAGAAAAGCCATCAGGGCTCTGTTCTGTTCAGGACCACCTAAGTACTGTCTGCCCACTCAACTGGAGATGTACAGCCTTTCCTAGAACTAGCTCCTTTCCCAATGTGTTATTAATGCATACATCTTCTAAGAAAAATCTGCCTCGAAGCCCTCCTCAGAACAGAAAACAGCCTTGAGTTCAGAGTACATGAACATGCTGTGCCCTGGACCCATCCTCAGAGCTATATCTCCTATGCTCAGCAGGAGGGAGAAATCAAGGGCCACATCTAACACAGTGGGCCTGTGCTGATCTTCCTATAATTTGTCATCCTTTTGCACTCAGTTCCACTGAATAGAGGATGACATTGGTAGCTGCACTCAAAAATGCTTTAAAAACTTGTGATTTTGTACAATTGGACTCTGAACGGGGGCTCTTTGCTTTCACTTTCTGTTTCTGCGATAGTAAGCTGAAGATAGGTGCTTAAAGAAAATCAAACCAAAGTGCTCCTTGCCTTTTATCCACACATAGACATCTAGTAGTAAAACATTAGGGTTCTGATTGTCCAAAAGGCGCCTTGTAAATAATTACTGTTCCTACATATTCCAGACAGTAAAAACACTAAAAGAATAAAACAAAAATGTTTGCCAATGAGAATGAATTTATCTTCCAAAATAATGGGACACATCACTCCATATTTTACAAACACAGTCCTAACATTAAACTCGATGCAAAGTATTTATCTTTGTGGCAAGATAAATCTCATGACATGTCATTATCTGTTATGCCACTCTCTGACCAAGCACCTCCCACAAGGCTGGTGAATTACATGTCACATTCAAGGGCACAGTAAGGCCTTTCCGCAAACAGCCTGTCACAGTGATGTTCCCACCATCTATCCAAGGCAGTGCGACAATACCCATTTCGCAAACACATACTTCATAGTCATGCACCTCTACATCAACAACAGACATTCCTAAAAGGATTCTAACGCCAGGATTGGAGATGAGAACAAAAATTAAAAAAAGCAAAACGCTTCATGATTTCAGAGTCACACCAAAGCAGCAAATCAAAAGGAACAAGATCAGATCTGCTACGCACAGGCGAGAAGCAGCAGTGGATGAGCAAAGCCACCAGTGAACAAATATAACTGGGAAGGAGCACTCTCTACACTCCACTGCAGTTCCATGGCAGTGCAGAACTCAGCCTGAGTACGGCAGAAATTGTTCTTGCTCATGCAGTGGCTGAGAAAATGCAGACTTTCTTCTTCTTGCCTTACTCACCCAACAGGGAATCTCTCATGAGGAAAAGTGAAGGCCACATGCGCTATCTCAATAGCAGTGGCTGGGAAATCACTCACTGCTGCAGCTTCCTCACTGATTCAGCTAATTGTGCAATGAGAAAGGGCATGAGGTGTCCCATCAGGAAACACTGGAGGAGAAACTTCACTTCCACACCGCCCTTCCACTCCACAGCCTGGTGATGCCTACAGGTCATCATTCTTCACCTCGCTTCCACACTGACCTACGTTCCCAATGTGTGGTTTTAAGCACATCACCAAAAGAAATCATGGCATGCCTTAGTATTTGCCTTTGAGACTGTAAAATTTTTGTGGACGTCTTTCTTCTTTCCTTCCCCTTCTCATTCCCATTTTTGCTCTTCACCAGTCTTGGCACTTCTTCCCAACAGTGCAAGACCCATCCTTCTCAATATAATCTGATTTCACTCAGCTCCCTTCAGACGGTTTCACAGTGTCACCATGAGCTGTTTGAGAAGCATGTTTAGAAAGAGAAGAAGAAAAGACCGTGGGACAAAGGGTACAAAGTTCAAAGTTGGGCATCCTCAGAAGGATACAAACAAAACAGCAATAGGTATTTTCATGTCCACACTTTGCAGCAGCCAAGAACCCGTGCTGCCCACTGCCCCTGAACAGTGGTCAATACAACAATCAGTATACAAAGCTTCTCAGTGAAGAAGAAACTCAAACTGCAGGAACCAGAAAACAAAGTGAATTATCAAATCTGAAGCAACCAGCAATCGTGCCAAGCTAATTCTTCCTTTTACAATAATCCTATTCCCACTCCTCCTGAACTGTACAAGCAGTACTATCACCACTGTTACAAAACCAACCACTGTAGAACTTCTGCTGTTTCTTCTGGACTTGCACAACACAGTACCTCAGTGCTACCTGTATCAAAAGGTCTTCAACAACTGCAGTACATCTCTTTCTGCTCTTAGCCCCTACCTCTACCTTTCCACTTATGGTATACTTCCAGAATCACTAGTGCTTCCTTAATGCCACAGTCTTCAAAGCACCTACATAATACATCTCTAACGTCTATTCTCAGTTGCATAGCATACACAAGTCCAAAATCATTAAGCCAGTATACAGCTTACTCACTGCATTTAAATTTCAGCTTTTATGATGAAATGTGTGGCAAAAGGGAGGACTGCCAGTGAAAAATTGTATACTAAGCATCAAAAAGAACCTATCTACACAATTAAACTTCTACATCTTTAAATTCTAATGCCTGGCAACATTTCCATTACAAACTTCCTTTGAGAAATGGCTTCTGTTTCTAAGGGAAGCTCTTGTGACCTCTCTGAAGTCTCTTGGCTCTGGAAAAGACATCAAGCACCTCACCTGACACCACACAGAAGTTACTTTGTGCTCCAGCTCCCAGCAGTGTAACAGGACAGAGAACTACTGCTCCGCATCGCAGAAAAGGGGACAGGTCAATCCAATAGCAGTTAAGATTCTACAGCATTGAAGTCCTAACAAGAAGCAGGCTTTCCCCTTCCCCAGTAACTTCTCTGTTAAAACAAACTCTCAGAATACTACCTGGGTTCTCTCTTTCTCATATCGCCTGTGGGTGTTTATCTTCTACTTGATTTTACATTAGTGCAATTATTTATAATTACTGTAAATAATTCAAATGCAATTATATTAATTGTATGATTCCAAAGTATAATATATAGTGAGAGAATACATACCGTAAGAATAGCAATTAATCACCAAGAATTCACAAAAAAACCACCAACCTTCTGGTGCTAACATCAAAATTTAAGTTTCCACACTGGTACAAAAGACAGAAGTTACATTTTCTACATGATTATCGACCTGCTACCTTTATTGTCTTCAGCTTCAAACACAAGCATACTTTTTCCTGACAGTAGTGCTATTTACAAATCTTCACTCTAACTGCCTGTAACCTTCGCAATTTTCACCTGAGCTGTAGAGCTGCATCTGTTCCTAACCCAATTCAGCTTGTCTGCAATCACCTGTGTGCTTGCTTGATCACACACACAATCAATGAAATGTGATGCAAGTGCAAATGGCATAATGCAAACAGAGTGCATTTATTTATATAAAATAAATTAAGTGCACATTTGTTGAAATCCATTCTGATCATCCTTTTTTGTTTGCAAAAACCAGAAAGCCTTTTTAGCTGCCTTTTAGCAGAGGTTGTGGGTATGTGCAGTACATCATACACACTGGAACGAGGGGAAGAAAGAGAGAGGCTGCCTACACATACGTGAAATAGTGGACTATTGTTACAAGACGATGAGGTCTGAAAAGAGGAAGTGGTTCTATGTAAGTTTACAAAACACCTCCCACAGTTAACGTGCAGGAAAGAGAAAAGAGAAAAGTCCTTATCCCCAGACAATGTGATCAGTCTTTCAGATATGAGTGGGCAACTGGTGGAGGGGTTGGGTTTGCAGTCCTTGTGGGGCCAGTTAAGGGCCAAAACAACACAACAGAGTCAGATGAGGCTGAGGGCTGGTTGCTAAAATTGCACATCCTCCTTTAACTTTTTGTAATTGTTGAGAAAATGGCTTCTCTGTGAAGGAAGAAATGAAATGGGTGTAGGGGTTGATTTCTTTTTCAGTGTGGCCAAAGGGCAATCCTGCTTTTCCCTTTCTGCATTCCCCAGGGGAAGCTCAGTTCTACAGCCAATTTTCTGCAGCACTGATGCAGTATTTTACATTTCCAGTTTGGTTTACTTCCTGATCTTTGTGTCCTTTTCTCCCTTTGTTCCAGGAGGTCTATGTTTGCCCCCCAACGACATTTTCAGCACTGCCTGGCCAGCAGCTCATTAATGCAGCAGCCATTACACTTCAGTTGATTTTCACCACCATCAAACACAACACTGCTGGGTGCACACACGTACTGGACAAAGATAGGATTGGTTTATTGATGGTGAAATAATGAAGAAATAAAATAAAATTCAAGCCTTCATCAAGTGTCTGTTTTGTTTTACTGATGTCTTGCAATCATTCTTCCACTCCGTTCAGTTTTTATAACAGCAAGGAGCTGGGAAAGGCGTGTGCATGATAGTACTGCCAGAGGAAAGATTTTCATATTAATGGAACAAAGTTTTGTGCATCATTTTTTTTTTGATAAGTGAAAGTCGTATGCTTGGATTTAACAAGAAAATGACAAAGATGTCTCAGTTCACATGCGGAGGTCATCACTATAAACCACAACCATCACTATAGACCACATTTTTACCAAGATGGGGAACTAAAACTTAATCTGTACTCAATTTCCCTGGATCAAAATCAGAAGGGGACATTTCCTCTCTTCAAGGAGTTTTTGCCAGGCAGCTATAAAGCAATAAATACATTGCTAACCAAACATGGGTACCCGTTGTTAAAATTAAAAGCAGCCTCATTAGGCCTCAAGATCTATTATTTGATTTACAGTGCCAATCATTTCTGTGGCACTTCACATAGAGCAGAGTCTAATTAAACAAGCAGTAGTCAGCGCCTAAAATTTCATTCCATATTTCCAGTTTCCTCTAATGCAGAAATAAGGTGAGCATTCTCAACCTTTTAAACTCATCTCTATCCCTTACTCAGGTGGCACAGTCCTTGGCACAGGTGAAAGTTGGAATTTTGCAGGCTTGTCCTGTAGCCCTACAACACATAAGGTTAATTTGCAACAGACTCTGCATTGAGTCAAGTCCACACAAAAGTTTGCTGTTGTGGGAAAGCAAAGACAAAAAAAATACTTTAGCTAGATTTCTTGAAAAGATGAAGTATCTTTACTAAGGCCTGTCCTTGGTGTTGACAAATCCTCAACAGAAGCTAGGACCCCATAAGTAAACACACAGAAGATACAGTGATGCTGTCCTAGTGTACCACTAGAGATTTCAGCTCTTCCAGAGATAGAAAGCAGGCTCTCAGGCCTCTGTAAAAGTTAATGGAGATGTCAACCGGGTTTTAAATGTACCACATATCCTTTCGAAGGAGGAATGATACAGTTTTTAGCAAAAAGAGAATGGTTGCAAATTAGTTCTTGCTTTATATTTGGAAGACCTTGAAAATTATTCACCCTGTCATCACACCAAAAGAATTATATCAAACAACTTCCACAAAAAAGATTCTTTAAGACTTTCAAGGTCTACCGTGTTTTGAATAGGAAGCTTTAATAACAACTCCTATGTTCAGATGACTCACACCAGGTTTTACCATTTTTATTTCTGCTGGCTGTCAGTTCCTAAATACTGTGTCCTGAATAAGACTCAACTAAACAAATGTTCTGTAATATTAATTTAGAATAAATTACTTCTGCAGTCAGCCCTGCCATGAAGCTCATTCACCAAAATAACCACAGAAATTGAGACATAAGAGAGAGAGAAAATAAATGTAAACGGGGAGAATGTGAGTGAGAAGCTAATTAATAATCATATTTAAGATGTAAGGAGAAACAAATAACTGGAAATATCCAACCTCAGTATATGTAAGGACAGCAAGGTATCTAATTTCAAGAAGTAAATTAACAAAATATTTCAGTACGTTTGTTTGAAGCCAGGAGAAAAAGCCCCAGCAAAATTGTCATTTTGGATGACCACGGCATGGAAAACCAATTTTAAAGGTAATGTTTCCACCCTTCAAAGACTGAAACTGGGAGCATGTCTCTCTTCAGCTAAACCATCTCCATTATCAAGAACACAGCGCAACTAAGAAGCAATCTGAAGTTAGATGCTCACAGCAATGTTTTGATGGTCTTAAAATTTATAATAAATGCTTTTGCTCTGTGCTGCTTTTTTCCCCTCTCTGATAGCTATGCCATACACTGACAAGCCTCTCTAAATACAATTTAGCAATGTCTCAACAGCATTTCACCCCAGTGACAGAAAAGTCTCCTGTCCAATTAAGACTTCTGCTCAGCTTCTTGCTGTGACCACAGCTTTATTTTCAATCCACTTAATGCATTTCTTAGCTATATAGGACTCCTCAAAAAAAAAAAAAAAATGCCAGGTCAAAGCAGTCCATCATCTCCATCATTTATCAGCAGTCCTGGTCCACCAGGAAGCTCCCAGATGACTAGAGACTTGCTAACGCAATGCCTATCTACAAGACGGATAGTAAGAAAGATTCAGGGAACTACAGATCTGTCAGATTGACCTTGATCTCAGTGAAAGTCCTAGAGCAGAGTATGTGTGGGACAACTGAGGGATCATATCCAGTCAACATAGGTTCACGAAGGGCAAGTCCTGCTTTGTCACCTTGACCTCCTCCTATGACCAGGTGACCTGACTTGGAGAAGGGGGAAAGGCTGTGCATGTAGTCTATCTAGACTTTAGGATAGCCTTTGACTCTGTCTTTCACGGTATTCTGGAGAAGCTTGGCAGTCCATGGCTTACACAGATAGATTCTTCGCTAGGCACAAAACAGGTTGCATGGCCAGGCCCAGAGAGCAGTGGTGAATGGAGTCAAATCCAGCTGATGACCGGTAATGAGAAAAATGATGGACAATACTCCTGACTCACTGGAAAGAGTCCAATCAGTATAACAGTACTAATCCAGTAGCTTTCTACTTTTGCAAGTGTTCACTATTTTGCAGCTGGGAAAAGAGGCATTTATTTCAAGTACACAAAATTGCAGAACAGTACAGTGTCAACAGAGAGGAAACAAAAAAAGTCTCCGTACTTTTCTGAGTTGTTTTTGGTTTCTTTTTCTCATACCATTACTGCTTTTCTTAAACTGTAATCTGGTCTTCTCTTTGTGGCTGCTCTGTGAGACCGCTGTTGGTAGGATCAGTACAACATCCCATAGCTCCGTTTTCCACAAACCTAACAGCTTTACCCTCAGGGCAGCTGATCTGCGTTCATATGAACAGAATGAGCACCAGCAAAACAGAATGCTGTGCAGAAAAAGAAATAACTGAGCACTAAATAGGCCTAAATCCAATGAGAGCTGTCACTCATTAACCCCAGAGACCCCTTTTACTGAGTCTCCTTCCTAACACTGAAATATAAAGCTCAGTATATCTGCCAAGTGGAACTGAAAATAGCTACAGCTGCTTTGGTTATGTGGACATTTTGTTCAGTTCTGTTCTGCGGTGTGCTGACTCTCTATATTCCCTGAGGACTGAGTGGAGATTAAAGCATGGATCTAAGATGGAAATACAGAGAATTAAGATGATGGCAGTAAAATGCATTGGGGAACAGGTCTGAAGTCAGAAGACACACTGGAAAGTTTTAGAGGGAACCAGGACAGGTCTAAGCCCTGTAAGGCAAAAGAGAAAAGTAATTGGAGCTCTGCAGGTACAGAGAAACTAAAACAGATTGGGATGGAAGCAGAACATGTCAAGCATAAAAAAAATAAAAATAAATAAGGAACAGCAGACTTCAATTTATCCCCTTTTTTGAAAATAAAGGCATAAACAATGAAAAACAATATGTATTTTTTTTTATTCCAGCACAAGAGGAGAAATAAGCAAAACACCAAATTATCACTAAAAGCATACGGTCACTAGAAAACATTTTTGGTAGTTGATAGTTCACATTGACAAAGATAGGAAAAAATCACATATTAATAACCCACACCTTCAGGATCAGACTTGGGAGGATGCAAACAAACCAATATTTGCACCTAAACAGCAATGCACAAACTTTCATTGTGCCACACACCACCTGTAATGCTGGGCATGCAAGGACTTGTGCTTAACTTGAGAGAAAGAGGAAACAGAGGGTGAGAACTATTCAGCCAACTTCAGACTGGGGGCTACCAAGTTCACTTCGTTTCCCAAGTAGTGTTTAAGTCAAGATTAGATTTAGTTATGTCTGTTAAGACAATGCAATGTTCCCAGAAAAAAGAAAGCATTTCATAAAGCGAATACTGACTTCCAACTATTTAAAATCCTGTTTTGAATTTACTGCAGCTAACTCAATTGGACATCACTGCCCCAGAGAACCCCTAACTTTGGTTGTTCTTCCCTGACTCAGAGAATTCCCAGATGCACACCGTACAGGAAGCTGATCTGCCCACCACTGCAGAAATCCCAGATAGAGCCAGAGGCAAGCGGTCACCCAGAGGTGAGTGTCCAGCTCCACAGCCCTTCAGTGTCCAGACACTCACCAAATTCTGCATTAATTAAATGAAAAGCATCACTTCTCACTTACCTCACAAGCACAATTATACATACTACGTGATTCAAAGAGAGCCAGGATAACAGGGAAGAATAATGTTGACATGCCATTTTAGAGGTCAGAAGATACAACAAGAATACACTAGTTCAAGCTTCTAGTCCATACTCTCTGAATGTGAAAGGTACAGTTTTCAGGAGATGTTTCCACATTAAAAGAGACCTTGTTCAACCTGATTGTGAGCCAGAAAGCCATGCAAATATTGCTGAAGATGCAATACTAATCTCTGCAATTCAGTAAAATTTAAACAAAACCTTCATTGTTAAGATACAGTTAAGACAATGGGTTAAACAGGACTTCTGAAGATTTAAAAAAAAAAAAAAATTAAAATTGCTAAAAAGCTTAGCCAGAAACTCATGGGTAGAAAAACTGAACAAAATAGAAAAAAAAACCAAACCAACCTCAAAGCACAAATAGACTTAAAAAAGAGAACTTAAGAAAAATATAAAAGCAGAAGAGTAAGTGTTCAGAATTAGTGAACAAACGGAAGAAAAATTGAGGTCAACAACACAGTGAGAACAGATTAAAAACAATCTTGCTATGTCTTCAAAACGAAACAGATATTAATTTTGACCATTAACAAAACAGTTAATTTATGACAATTACAGGATCAAAAGCAGAACAGGTGGTAGAAAAGAAAGCATTGACACTACCCAGCTTGAGTTAGTAGACAAATGATAAAGTATTAACGAAGTTCCACTACAACACATAGCAAGTTATTAACTAAACTTAAGATGATGGGAATCCACTTGAAAAGCAAAATAGAAGTACAAAGTGAGGAAAATGGAAGAAGCAAATACTTTCAGAAGTATAAAGGTGTGTAAAGAAATCACAAATGTAATGAAACCAGAAACTGGGACGGTATAGGGTCAAAGAACAAATTATTAATTTAACAAATCAAAACAGTAAGGTTCTGGCACAACCTTTAGAGAATTGGTGGAACCAGGGAAGGGACTGAAAGGCTTAAGAAGTTCACAGAGGGAAGGCATGACATTGTTTACAAATCCAAGCAACAACATTCGTTCATCCTAAGTCCCTTACTCCTCAAGATCTGCTTATTGCTCCAGAAATATTCTGGAAAGATGACAATAATAAAGAATCAAACCTCCGAGGAGGCAGTCAGAGCAGTGCAGTTGTGCCAGAAAACGAGGAGGCAGTTGTACAAGACACTGCTCCTAAACATATGATGGTGTAGTGGAAGGGCTAGCAAATAACGACGTACCATTTATGTATCAAGAAGCCTGATCCAGTGCTTGTCTTGTAAGAATTAAGAGAAGAAAAGCAAAGACTAGCCAGACTTGCATCAAATTTCTGCAGTTTCTATTGCCAATGACAACACCACAGATTACTTATGTTCCTGCGATGCACTGTACTGTGCTGGTGACACAAAACCAAAAGAGCAGCTCAAGCATAACAACCTAACTTTTGTATAACTTTTGATCAGCATTTACTGCTGGTAAATATGCAGAGAGATAATACATGGTGGCTGAAAAATATGCATTTATGAAGTTGAGTATTTCTCGAAGACATCACATACTTGTACCAATATATTCTATTTACAGTTAAGCATTTTTGGGCAAGAGGGGCCTCAGGTGATTATCACATTGCCTGCCTGCATCACAGTGACTCAAGAGTGGTCCAGCTGCTGCAACATAAAATGCTCCCAACAAGCCCCAGTAAGACCAGCTATCTGAACAACATATCCTCCCATCTGGAAAGCCTGGCTCAAAGCTGACGGCTCCAGTGCTCAATTATGTTGGCTGCAACATCTACCCAGCATACTTAGTATTCCATGGGGCTCCTATGCCCTGATCCTCACAGAAACAGGGCACTTACCTGTGGGCAGTCCTTTTCCCCTCAGCCTCTCCCGAATTGCCTGGCTCCTGTCTGGCTGCAATTTTTTATCTCCATTGCAAGAAAGTTGATCCATCTGCAAAATAGGCAACAGGACAAAGTCAGGAACAAGCCAGCTGGATTCAGCGAAACTGTACTTCAGGATACACATTTGAGACCACTATGGCCATCACTGGCTGACCAAGCCAGATCTGTCCCTCACATTGACCTCAGACACCCTTTTCACATCTGCTGACAAAAATAAAATGAGCAGAAAAGGAGAACATTTCCTAAGCAAAAAGGGGCATTAAGAATCTAAAGGTGAATGACTCATTCTTCTCCCTGGTTGGTTCTATAGCCTGTGGCCTGATTTAAAGTTTAGTTCTTTATTTTAATAGCTTCAGTAATAAAGGTCTTGCAGGTCTTCGTTTTATTCCATCCCAGAACAGACCCACTTAGCAACTAGGACCATGAAATGCTGTCATCACATATGTAATCACAATACTGTGCATCCAGACACTTTTTTTTTTACATTTACATAATCCCTCTGAGATAGAAGTGTTCCAACAGGATAAAACAGAATAAAACCAAGACCGTAATGGCATATAATTCCAGTAAAAACACACTGCTTGGCATTTGTTGGAATTATAAACAGAGCACAAGGAAAATAAGTACTGAGAAAAGAACAATCTTAGTAATACTGACAACACAAGGCCTGTTTTCAGAGCCTGAAATTATGTGGCTAGTCCATAAGTATGTAATGGTTCAGATGAAGGGAGATGCCTCTGTCAAGAACAGTAACTTTGCAGTACAACTACAAGCAGCACATTTCACTTCTTATAACAGCCCAATGCATTTGTTATCATTTGACAATAAATTCCCCTAAAATAATCGTATCTCAGGGGTGAGGAGATATGCAGGAGAATTGCCACACTGATAACTCAGTCCTTCTCCTCATTAATCAGTGCTCTTCCAAAAGTCAAGCACACATTTAAAAAAGAAAATTCACAGTGATTATTTTAGCAGCATTTTAAATAGTGACAGGTCTAGTGCTCACCCCAGACATGTTTTTCTCTAGTTTTCTTCCAGTGAACAACCATTTCAGAAAAGTATCTTTCTCAGAAACAGCAGCTGTGAATCTATATCCCAGAAAGAACTGTTGACTGCCCAAACTGGTAAGTGGAGAAAAAAACAATCATCTCCTGGGATTTCAGAATTTTTCTCCTTCAGCATTCCTTCTTATCAGAATTGCAGCACAGTAAAACAAGAGGAAAAACGACCATAGAGTGACTCTGATTTAGCATCTTCTCTCTCTTCCTGCCCATCTTAATCCCCAAATGCTTATGAACACTTACCCCAGACAGGCTTCCCAAGACCAGTCTGACTAACTGCTTCACATATGAAAAAGATGGGGCACAGTTACTGTTCCTGATGTGAGCACTGCAGGCATCCAGAACAGTCCGTACAGATACTCGAGCATAAATGACATCTTCACACATGCCAAGGAGGATGCTGTTGAGATGATCTCCAAGTTTGATAGGCTAATGACAAACAAAAATAGACAGGAGAATTAGTTTCAACAGCAACTTGCAGCACACATGGAAACAGACATTCAACGTGATAAAAGAACTATTCTTTTATCGCCTACATTAAGTGAATGCCAACGTGAAAGTCACCATCCAGGTTTGGAGTAAGTTAACTGTTTTTGTTGTTTTTCAACATTATGCCAGTCACAATCATAAAAATTAAATCCTCACCGCAATACTTTTTTAAGCCTCTGTCCACTGCTCCACTGTTCTGTAATTCCACACTGTGCCAGCTGGGCTAGCATTTCTAAAGTCCAGTAACACCACCAAAAATCATCAACAAAGAAGTAAGGACTAAAGCAGCAACAGTGCTGCTGAAGGAAGCAAAGCTCTGTAGTTTCAGGACAATGCCCACAAGACTGAGAACAATCTAGGTTTAATTCTTCTCTCCATGCAGTTAATCCAGCAGTGTCAGTGCAATTTGATTCCACAGGGTATGCAACAGCCAGTGTTAACACCTCTTCTCAGACGCCACAAGCACTTGAGACTTCAGCTTTCTGATCTGCAACTGTCCCAGGTGGGCTAGACACCTCATAGGCACAGGCTCTGTCATGTTCTTTTTGACAGAAAGCACTTGGAGATAGCACCCGCCTCAAGATATTCTCCCAATACTGCTTTGCTTAATACTGTCCCTTTCTCTTACTACAAGACAGGACAGCAAAGAAACGTGAGAGCTCACTGAAAAAACAGTGGGGTTTAGGGGCAGACATGGCAGATACTGCAAAGAAGTATCGCTGCAACCACCACAGCACTGAATTCTCTGACTTCTGCACTCAGACAGTGACTTCCAAATCAATAGAACTAAGAACCCAACTACCACCCCATTACAGAAAAACATTAGAAATGGAGCACTTAAACTGCCAGACAGCCTTTCAAATTTCCTTCCTTACCTTTACACATAACACACATGAATGGGACCAAACCAAAACATGAAACAGAAATACGTCAAGTCCCTGAACTGCACAACACTGTCAAATCCCTCTACAGCAAGTCTGCTATTAAATGCTCTCTTTATGCAGTTCACCTGATTTTCACCCTTTATAACACTGACTGCTGACAGCTCAGCTGGAGGGGGAGGCAGCACGCAGGCAGCAGATGAATTGCATGTTCCAGACTTCTTCCAAAAATGAGTGGTGGGTGTGGAAGATGACCTCTTGAGAGGTAAGATCCAGCTCTGAGCAGACTGCATCTACAACGCCTGACAAGTCAGTAGTTACTCCCTATTCCAAACAACATATAGCCCTTCTTGGCCATTCCGTAATGTAGCTGCACATGCTGAGTCCATGCTCACGGAAGTAACAGCAGCAAAAATCACAAGTTGCTTTACTAAGGGTAAAGCCATGTTACTTAAATATTTGTTTTTATACATAAGTCTGAACCAAAACAAATTATTTTCTCCTTTGTCAGCAGCATTAATTATAGAATTTCAGCCTGTGACACTAAAGGATAGACCAACCTAAATATATCTTCACAGAAACAAACACAAATATGGTATCAGCACCTTCTTTCTGTGTGATAACAATACCCTCACACATCACAGGAGCTACAGAAGTATTTCAGAAGTACAGAAGTATAGAAAATAATCCACACTCTTTGGCATCCCATGAGGAGAGCCCACTGTGTTTGTTCACATACAACAGCGGTCACACAATCCAGTCTGAGACTATGGTATTAAACAAAACCAAATGAAACTTACTTGGCTTTGAGGAACCTCATGGTCAGCTCCCCAGAAGAGCGTCATACCAAGAGAATAAATATGGACCTGTAGTAAGACAAAAGAGATTTGTCAACTCAGGAGAGTTGAACTGGAAACGTAAAGCATCTTAAAGCAGAGCAAAGAACTCAGAATCATTTTGTGTATACACTTTCTTGGCACTTAAGCTTAGCTGACTTTCAGATTTTTCTTCCCCTTTTCCATGAGTGCTGGAGAAGCAAACTCTACCGCAACAAAATGGATGCATCTCATCAGTGTCTCTGAATTCTTTGTTCACTTTAAACTTTCCTCTCACGTTGAAGGCAGACACCTGTGTAATCCATGCCAGCAGCCTCAGATGGGGCACAGACTGCAAGGCAGTACCTGAGGCACCATAATGCTTTGGTTTGAAGGCATGGCAGGCCTCAACAAGACTCAAACAGCCAGCTGCTACTGCCAAGGGATGGATGCAACTCAGAGGAGAAAATGCAAGGAATGCAAGAGTATCAAAGGTATAAAGCAGTCAATTTAATCTATCATTGATGGTGTAAGATATAAATGTGTTAATCATTATATCTATAAACTAACAGCTAATATCAACAGCAGTGATATTAACATATGACTTAACATATTAATCTCACCTGGAGTTGTACGATAGCCTTCAAATACTGCGTATTTAAGACCAGAAATGCACACAGTCCCTATAGGTCACTGTGTTGTTTATGACACAGATAAGTAATTACTGGGAAAAACAAGTTTTTTGGATTGTAAGGAGCATACACTACAGATGACACTTGCTATCAGACTGATAGCAGTATGTGTGTAACTTTAAATAATTACACAGACAATGAACAGCAATTATGAGGACAATTATAAATTAAGAATAAGTCATTGAAAGGAGTCTCTTCACCAATGAAAAGCAACTCATCTTACTTAAGTCCTAAATACATACGTTGACAAGCTCTGTCCAGGCCTAAAACTTCATATGAAGTTTCATAAAGTCACAACTCAGTGGACAAAAGCAACAGAGAGACTTTTTTTTTTTTTTTTTGCAACCTGTGAAATAGCCATTTTCTTCATCCCATTCTAAGCCTGTAGAATTGGTGGAAAACGCGCAGCTAGAAGTAGCTGAAAGTTGGACATGAGAATTGATCTCTGCATTGGGAAATATCTTCGTGTATAGAAAACAAAATGTATTCTCAAAGACTCAGAAAAAGGATGTAGAAATGATTTCCTTTTTAGGCCAGACTGCTTGAAAGGCAGCACAACATAACTGTCACCACTGCACTGTGCAGACATGCAGCCCCAAACACATGTAAGAGGCGTGTTCAGATTTCTCTTGTAAAACAGGAAATGTTTCCTTATAATGTATTCCGAAGAGCAATACACAGCTTTGAGACAGAGTAAGGAAGTAATTACTAAACAAAAGTAGAAGCAACATCATACTAAAAATTGCTCTCTTAAATTCAATGCATTTTATTCGTATAACATTGAAAATCAACATACTCAGAGAAGTTCCAATCCTAGACTTCTGCCACTTCAATCCCACAGAGCGGTCTCTCTCCAGTTACTTGCAAGCTACTACTACATATAAAACAAAAATGTAACCACTACATACCTCCTAGGAATACAGGGTTTCAGTTTAAAGTAATGTCTCACACATTAAACCCAGCAACTCTCTCCCTTTCATATACCCTAACTTCAAAACTAGATGAATAGACACATCTTGCTGTTAGACTGGTGTTTGGCATGTCCCTTGACAGCCATAGCATAGGTGAGATAGTCAGGGGTATGTAGGGAGATAGCAAATCCCAAAGCAGTCTGTTCACAAAGATATCACTGGCTGAGCTTTGTACAGCACAGCATCAGGCTCCTTACATGAGATAATGCAGGCATGAAAAAGGAGGCAAAAACCATCTATGAAAAAAATGTGTTGCAAATAAATAAAACAATAACAAAAAAACCACCATGAATTCTACAAATCTCAAACAATCAGTAAACAAGAGGTGATTTTGCTCAGTAATACTGAACAAGCACAGACACTGAGAATACTCTTTCTCCACGAGACATAACCTTTGACTGAAAATGAACCTCTTAGAAATGCACCTCTTGGAAATTAAAGCAGTCATTCAAAACATTTTACTTCATCTTTGTTTTACAATAATTCCAATAATTTCCACAATCTAGAAACCAATGCCAAATTCACTTCATAAAATCATCTTTCACTATAACTTTAGCTATATCGTATTGCAGTTGCATCAAATTTGATTTATATTCAACTTGATTGAGTGTCCTACATTAATCAGAAGGGTATTCATTGCCTGACCACTGTGTTGTCTGATAGTTAGCAAAGCATATACCGTTCCATTGAGCTAACAAGCGAGGTCACAGCTGCAGAGCTGAAAGCTATCCTCTCACTGTCTGGTCAGAGAGCAGGAGAAATAGGAAAACACAAAGTCCAACTCCCAGACCAGACCTATTTCAGAACAAGATCCAAAGAGGAAAACACTCAGATTTCCATTAAATGAATTTAGCAAACCACAGAAGTAGAAAAAAAAAGAAAAAAAAAAAGTTTAAATACGTTTGAAGTTAATGCAAAGCAAGACCTAAGAACCATGAAGTCAGCTCATCTGGAGAAAAACAAACACTGTACACTCCAACACATAGTTTAATACTGATGTAAAGGGAAACAACTAGTAAGAAGAAGCGTGTGCAAGTAAGTTATTGAATGGTCCTGATGCCTTCAAACAATGCCATAATATTACAAGGGTGTTCACACAAAACACTGGGAAGAAACAAAAAGATAATTATTTAAAGTTCTGCTTTTATGCCAGGAGAAAAACTTGCTTAGTTTGGCCAGGTTATTCTCCAAGTGAGGAGTTTTGCCATTGTTTTACCGTTATTAGAGTGCTTTACCAGTATAACTTTACAGTCAAGTTTTTGTGCCAAATTCACTTCTTTCCTATTTCAGGTAGTTTTCTTTTTTCCACATAAGCAAACAAATACATCCAAAAGGATGGGTATCATGGAAGAACTACACACAAACTACTATCCTGTGCAGTTCCCACCTCAGGGGTTACAGACCAGCAATCACAGCCACTCCTGCCCTTGGCATGCTATCCAGTGTAACTTTAACACAATACTACTGTACACTGTTGCCACCATGGAAACATGGTATACTTAAATTCTTCTAATGCTAGGGGACTATTTCTACGAAATCAAGAGAAGAATCTCCCTTATTTGACTGCAGGATGAATAATATAACATCTAACAACTTGGACTGTGGCTGTCCTTAGCTGCACCCAGTCCCAAACACTGCACTGGGAGCATCACTCTGTGATTCATCTGACAAGTGTTAAATGAGAACAGGAATGGCAGCAGCAACACTTTTCCCAAATGTTTTTATATCATCCCATGGTATCCCAACAGTTCATTTTTCACTTTTCTCCCCACACCGTGGACAAAATGTGCAGAAATTTAGTAGATTTTGTGAATCAAGTTAGTTCATCCCAAACCCAAAGTCTGAAGCTTCAATCACAAAGTAAAGGGTTCTGCTTAGTTAATAGGTGGCTGAGTAATTTGGTTATGTAAAGCCAAAGCTTATAAATTTCCACACACAGTTGTTTCCCAGTGGAAACATCATCACAATAGCTGCAGCCTGGAGTCTCATTTCCAGCAAGCAAAGCTGCGTTGCTCATGAAATAAACTCACACTGCTGTAACCAGAGATTAATCAGCACTGTGTATGTGAAGAATGCCAATGTTTGGTCACTGCTTATTGATACGGTCTGTGCCCATGTTTACAACCCACAGAAGTCCTTCTGGTGATTTTTTCCCTAAAGAAACATCACAACATGGCTTTTAATATTAGATGTTCTGAATGAATACTGGCATGAAGCAAAGAATGCCATCAGTCCTGAATTTCACAAATGTACCATTCAGAAACTTGTTTCTAATGTTTTTAAAGGCCTGTTTTTTATGTTAACCTCCCAGCTTACACTAGAGACAAAATTATTGTCTTCAACAATGTTGTCTCTCCTGAAACAAGATAAATAATTCCAATACTATGACTGCAGAATTTGGCAGCTGTATTCTACTTTACTGAATCTGATCCTGGCATTCACCTCAGTGTTATTTTTACTTTTCTTTTAAAGCTTTCAACTTAGGTTGCTGGCTGCCTGGTTTTGTCGTAGATCAAGTAATATACATTATTATGCCATTATATTTTACTATGTTGGAGAGAAAGAGCTTGTAACTGAGAATGCAGTGATTTTCATCTGATACAGTTGTGAGAAAAAACAAACAAACAAAAACAACTACATACAAGATTTAGGGAAAAGCAGAAGTAGCACAGTAGCACACATCATGTATTCTATAGACATAAACATGTTTTGATAGTCCTTATGCCAACACTAGCTTCCTTGGATGCAAGAGCAAAGTACTGCTCTTTCTGGAGAAGTGTTGTCAAACCTCATGCTTGTTCCCAGCTTAAAACAACGCTAGCTTTGGCTCCTATCCTTCCCTTAGGATTACTGATCTTGAGAAGCCAAGAAGATGAGAACAGAGCTCAGCTTCCTTTTACTCCAACCTCTAAATATCTTTGACAAGATATTGCCAAAATAGCAGAGCATTACCATTTGCAACAAATGGTTGTTAGGCAAACTTCTGAGAAGCGAACTACCGTAACTATTTGTATCAACGACCCGGAGCAGATTTCATACACAACCATTACCTACCTGATCATCAACCCTTGGGGAAAAGAAGAAAAGGAAGGTGGAAAGGAACAATTCTACACACAACTGATGAGTATTTTTAATAATTAAAATAAAATTTCTGAGAGGAGCAAAAGTATCTGATTTTTTGAAGTCTTGGCATGCTTGAGTAATTGTTTTGCTTACCTCTTACATGCTATTTGCCTTTGAAAGAAATTCTTGATGTTACTTTTAGAAAAACAAGCTGAAATGTTCCTTCCCATTAGCTAGACGGGCAGTGTAGAAATCACGTAGCCACTGCTCAGGCATGGCTGTTAGTAGAACACATGCAGTTCTGCACACGGACACTTATTCCTACAGGCATAACACAGCCACAATCTCTACCCCACTCACATGTACAAAGAAAAAAGCAGAAGGGTCCCTCCCCTTTCCCAAAAGAAATCAATGAAGCACACAAATAAAGAATTCTACAGACAAAAAGGTCCATTTAAAGACAGCACTCTGCAGTAGAGGAGGCACAGTACCTTCTCAACATCTGAGAGAGATGACAGGGATTGGTTCTGCAGAACCTCAGGTGCTGTGAATGCTCGCAGGTCTTGGTGGGAAACATTGTCATCAGTAAATGATACACTGCCAGATGGAAGCAACAGGAGAGACCACGGAGAAATGATGAATCCCAGAGCAGCAGGATCAGCTGTGTTTGAAAGAAGGAAAACAAAAATTCTGCAGATTAACATACAATTGTTTTGAGTCATTTCTTGATGTAACTTTATTTGCTCAAACACATATTCAATACCAACACACTTCCCTTTTCACCTATGGTGCTTCATAACCTCTATAGTAGTCCCTCCACCCCAACTTCCCTCCTCCCTCTTTTTTCTTTTTTTTTTTTTGAAGTTGACAGTTCTGTCTCAGTATTCATATCCTCAAGGTCACACTCACAGATCTCCTATCTCCAGGTTATTTCATCTCTGAAACACCAAAAATGATCAAACGCTATAGGAGCCATGGCATGAAAGCCAACTCCAAAGCAGGAATGGAATTAATTCCTTTCCTAATAGTAATGGTGTAGCAGCAATGACCTGGATAGAGAAGATCAGGTTAGCAGAGGAAAGGAAGAGTCTGAATTAGACTAGCTGAGCCAAACAGAAACTTTTTGGGGAACTTCAGTTTTATCTAGTTCAAAGCAAGAAATAATTTCACTACTGAAAAGAAATAAAATTCTAGTCAGCAGTGTAAGAAGGCAAAGAACTAACCTGAACCCTTCTCTAGGATTCTCCTTCCAAACTTTAGTTTGAAATAGCAAAACAAGCACTGAAATCAGAGAACCAAACTGGCTAATAAAACTTTCCTTTTCCACTTTCTTGAGTTGAAATTCTTTTTTCTATACCTCACAGCAAAACAGCTTCATTTCACCAAAGGAGACACAAGCTTTTATGTCAGTAAAAATAAAAAACAAACTCATTATTTTTCCAGAGGCACTAATTTTTACTACATGATTTACCAAAGAGCTCAGGAAACACTTAAAGGATTTAAAAGTCTTTCTCCTCTACATCATAAGCACCAGCTACAGAATGATCGTTTCCCTCCTCATCATCACCACAAACATTTTCCACTCTCCTATCAGTTTAGGATGTTCCTGCAGTGCTGGTGCCCAGGCTGCACAACTATCTTGTAATCTAGAATATTTCTAATCTCCTAGCAAATGTATTGAATTACTGCATACAGGTATATCAGATGTAAAAGGATCTACTGAGTAATTCCTTCCATTTCTTCAACTCCCCTTCCTCTCAAAGCAGCTAAAAAACTGCTTTAAGGCTTCCCTCATTCTATGATGTGGGTAGCAGGACTGTGTAATTAACTGGTGAGTACAATTATCCAGAAAAACGTTCCCAAATTCAAACTCATGAAAGCTCAGCAAGTATCCCTTCCTACCAGTGCATGCAGAATAATTCATTCAGTAGAGAAGACAAACACATACACTGTTGTCAAACCCTAAACACAATTTTCCCTTGAAAGGAGAGAGAGACCATTAAGGTCAGAAATCATCCTAAAATGGGCAGATCCTACAGACGGTTTCCATTCATTATTTCAAGTTTAAGCTCCCTTGAGCCTGCAAAAACTTGCACTTCTCACTTCAAAATGTTTCTTCTTCACAAGCTTTTATTTTCCTGAGAGTTATTAAGGTTTACAATTAAACAGAGAAGTTCACATTCAACAATAATTTAAACCAACAAACAAAAACACTCAAGCAATAAGTCAAAGCCAAAAAAAGCATACACACACAGTATATAAAATTATAAAAAAAAGTTTGTTATGGTTTTCCTAATTCATTTTAAAATGCCAATGTGTTATGCTACTAGCCAGAATGAAAAGCTCCAGATTCACAGCATAGAAATGCTTTCTCCCCGCTCTTCGTGAAACACGAGGGTGGCTCAATCTTGTCGCCTCAAGGAAACAGATTTTGCTGCTCTCACTTTGTCCTCTGGATCCCAAACAGATTAGTAATTACTGCAGTAGGTTATCTCTGATCACGGTGGCTAAATCAATTCAAGCTCTTGTACAGAACTGCTGAGCTCCCCATAGAGATCAGCACAGTTTGTCACAGACAACAACAACCACGTGCATGCTCCAAATGAAAGCACCCTAAAACCATACAAAATCCAAATACGGAACCCTACTTGGTAATCTCTCTCTTCTTGTAGAGAATATACAATAACATCAAATAAATTTGGGAGAGAGAAGAAAATGTAAACTTCATGCAGACATTAATAACCAATTCTTAGACTGCAGTACATGCATCACTTCTTCCAAAGGGCAATCCAACCGACTGACCTCTACAAAATTATTTAAGCCTAGCGTCATTTGCAACAGCCAAGACAAAATATCTGCTTGATACAGCAGTAAATTTTGTCCAAGGTGATGGTTTCACTGCAATGTATAACAAGACACATCACAAGAATTAAATAAGACCATCTCTTCATTCACCTTCTCTCACCATGGCAAGCTTCCAAAGTTGGAGTTCAGCCTCACAATAGGAGTCCTTCTCTAATACTTAAAATTATAAACAAGATGAGTTGAAGAAAACTCACTGAGCAATTACCTGAAACATCAGATATGGCAAAAGTAAAAGAAAGTCACTACAGCCAACTGATTTAGACAACAACATTATCTGCCTCTCCCAGCCCCAAAGACATTTTGTACTGTAACTCTAACCCTGCTTCCTCCAACACAAACAGAACAACTGTTTTATGGTGGTACACAGAATGGTAAACTGAAGAAATACAGAGATGAGGAGACCCTCCCACACATTATATTGCAAAGCACTTCTAGAAAGAAAACATTATCTGGCCATCAGCTTCCCAAAGTAACACTGCAACTAGCTACTGGATTTTGACCAGCTGTGTGTTGATACAAAAATAAACATGAAAAATATTTTAAAGTTTCTGCTTAACAGCTCCAACTTGAGTAAAGATGAGGCTTTATCCTTAACGATTTGTACCATGAAGACTTTAAATAACTCTGAACACTTTATACTCTGAAGCGTATTACAGAAACCAGAGATCATGAGAATGGAAATGTGATTTAGTTTTAACAATATTAAAAAACAACCCATTTAGCCTGAAGTCCTGCAAATATTGGTTTACTCCAACTCACTCTTTTGTGCCCTGTAGATGGAAAGGTTGAATTTAATGACCCATGTAAAATACTTCCATCTATGTTCTACAGTCTGCATGATTTGAAGCTATGGACAGTGAACATGGTTAAGAGTAGAAAAGGGGTTGACTTTGACAAGATTTTTCTGTTGGCACTTTCCTAGCTTCATCTTTTAGTACCTTTTAACCAATATATTGGATCAGATTGCCTACATCATAATCTTCAATCTATGTTTACAAAGGATGAGACTAGAATAATTAATTCTCTTTTTACTTCCTTGAGGCATCCATAACAAATCAAAGCTCCTACTATGCAAATTTATCCTAAGAATAATATTTTCAAGTAACTCTGCTCCTCCTTCTCACTGCCTGAGCCATGGAAAAAATCACAGAATTGTTTGAGTTGGAAGGGACCCTTAAAGGTCACCTAGTACAACTCCCCTACAGTGAACAGGGACATCTACAGCTACATTGGGTGCTCATCTCCTCTTTTAGTCTTCCAGAAGAATTTTTCAGAGTCATAAGGGAAATCTATTCCTCAGAATAATGGAGAAAACAACAAAGACAAACTCAGACCCTCTTTCAGAAGCACAGGAACTCAGGCTACAACTCCTGGTCAGTTGTATGTCCAGGAAACTTTCAGCTGTGCTGGAGATGCCAACCCTGAGTTAACTCTGTAAGTATGCAGCATGGTAACAAAACCCTTGTGAGAGCACAGCTTATCATCAATGCCAAGACACAAATAAATAGTGTGGTCTTACTTAGAAGGAGAGACTGAACTGGTTTTGAGTGCAATAAAATCTGGAAGATTGTTCAGCTAAATAGCATCTGCCAAACAAATTGAAGACTTTGAAAACAGTCTTTTAAACAGTTTAACAGCACACAAGTAGCCAAAGCAAAAGAACCCAAACAGTCTTATAAGAAAGTTCAGGCAGTAGTTTAAAATTGATCAAAGTTACAATATTGATTGCTGATAATTTCGAATTCCTAAGCTACTTAAACAATTCAAGGTCCTTTAACTGTGTTTTCTCTCAACTTTTTCTCCATTAGGATGTAGGCATTAGCAAAAGTAGTAGGAAATGACACACATAAAGTAGAAAAAGCAATCTACTCAAACCTGCCAGCAATGGATGGCTAGAAAATGTAGATTTCTCCCTCTGTTACTGTATTTTCCCTCCAATCAACAAGAAGAACCCACCCCACCTCCTCTTCCCCAACCAAACAGCTCCAATTACCAGGACTCTCCATTAGTTTCCACCAACATCTTTCACTTTGGCTCCCTGCCTTTCATTACACTCACCCAAGCTAAGTGCATGCAACTGGGTGACTCGACAAGGTTTACAGTGCTTGAAAAAACATCCCTGTCTTTCTTCGCATGCACTTTCAGATGGTATAATTTTTCTTTAGAGAAACAATTCTCCATTTACATTTTTGTAAAGTGACTGTATTTACCCAGCCAGCTCTCCTATTAGCAGAACTGTTTTCTCCCCTTCTCTTTCTCCTGTACCGAGTACATTGTTTGATTTGAACCACATGGTGTAACTACTTCCAGAACTCATAAAGCATGCTAGCACAGGAGTGGTTGAAGCAACAAAATCTTTCCCACTTTCAAGCTCTGATAAGCTTTCCCCATTTCAACCTATTTAACGAGAAGAAAGCCTGTTTTTTTACTGAGTGCCAAGAGCACAGCATGCTCCTAACACCTCTGTGCTCACAGCCGAGATACTGCACTTCAAAGACCTCTTCCTCTGCCTTCACACAGTACTGAATACAAGATTCAGCATGTCTGACACAGCTGATTCACCTTCTAAACAACAAAATAGTTAGTGAAGATAATTAAATAGATGTAAGAGAAGGGCAGGTCTGGTATCAGCCTTTTCAAATCACTAGATTCATTTAAGCTTCACAACTGCAATCAGGAGCACTGGATTGTTTTTCTCCTTCATTTAACAGCTTATAGCTTGCTGACATGACAACTACCAGCCTTGATCTTCTACACCAGTGATTAGCAACTGAGCATTTCCATCCTATCTTTCACTGCTAATAATGATTGAAATCAATTTGTAAAGTATTTTGATGGGCTCAACAACTGTTAGAATTGTAAATACAAATAAGCATAAAAATATGCACACTTATTGATCAATCATTGCATTAGATATGATGTAACTTGTGATTAACAAAGGAAGACATGAAATTTCATTATGTACTTGTATTTGGTGCTTTGATGGATAAGTAGACAGACTCACTAAGACACATAACACTTACAAGTCAAGTCATCACATCTTTAACAGAAGCTTGTCTAAAATATTTTTCCCTTATTTCCTGAAACTAATTTTAATTAACAAATGAACCGAAGGATGCTTTCTCAGTTGGTATGATTGCAAGAATTCTCAACTTCAAACAAGCAGAGAAGGCTATCAGAATTTGACCAGGATTTCACAGATATGTAAATGGTCATTCCTCTATGTATTCTGTAGCTGCTGGGCTGATGTGGGGAAGCTGCAAACAGATGATAATGTAAGCAATGACAATTTCCAATGTGATTTAATCCTAATTTCAAATTAGTTAGGCTGTAGTTCTGAATTCTGCTTTTTTCTTTCTTCTTTGGGGGAGAGGTGTTATTTTGTTTTGCTTTTTAAACTGAGGAAACAATACAGAAAATACTCACCAAGATTAGATTTTGTTACAGAACAAGATGTTCAGGAAATCCAGAGCTATACAAAGAGCGAGAGAAGAGCATCACATCTCTGAGACTGACTAGAGCCAAAGCAGAGAATGTACCTCAGCCAGGAGAGGCTGTACATGTCTGAACAACTCTGGAAATATGACCTCTGCCACTGAGGCAAATCTGTCAAGCTGTATGTCATGACTGAAAATTAATTGTGACAAACAGGACTTCTCTAGGATTCCCTGTATACTACAGGATCTCCAGAAAGAGAAAATGAAATTGAGACAGACTAGAAAGCTCAAGGGAACCTCTGCATTCTTTATTCCATCAGCTTTGCAACACATCCTTACAAGCCAGCACAGAAATTGATATTCAAGATGACCAAAAAAGATGTCTAGATTTTTTTCCTTAGAGAAGCCAAATCTTCATTAAAGACTAGTTATCTGCATCTTGCTGGGAGGAATTAAACTGCCTTTGTCAACCTGTGTTACACTGTGAAGCTCTTTCATTTGAGTGTCTTTTAAGGTGCATTTTACCACAGGGCTATATTCCAGGTTAATTAATAGCATGCGACTGAAAACAGTTTGCTGAACTAGCAGAACAGCTCAGTAAAACATATCCAAAAAGAGAGAGATTCTTCTGGCACTGATTTTATCTGAAGTTGTGTTTTGGTATTCACTGATAGGAAGTGAGACCAGAAACAGCTTCCATCTCAGACAGTCTTGACTGGCAGACACTGCCCTACCTTAAAAGCACACAGCAGAAGTCCTGGGGCAGCTTTGCTTTCTGTGTTCTCATCTTTCTACATTGTTCCTCTGAAGGAGGGATGCACTGTGTTCTCACTCTCATCTTGCTGGCAGTCTTCTGTGTAATTATAACTCTTTTCTGCACTGCTAGGAAAGGGTGAGCTCCTATTTCTAGTGAAGACTTCAATCTTGCAAAACACTCACTCTAGTCTACAATTTTTAAGCAGTTTCGCTGTTACATACTTATGGTACAGGCTTCTTTCAGGTGTTGAAGTGTCCAGCTCTGTAACCATTCAAGATAAATCTTAAGTGAAGTTATATGTAGTTCTTCACGCTCACTGTCTTAAAACAAATAAATAAATCGTTCTCCAATTCTCTTTTAGAGTTATCAAAGCAAGAGACTGGAAAGAAGATGCCAGCTTCCTCTTCTTGCAATACAAGGAGCAGAGAGAGTTGGTCAAATAGCAACAATAAAATCAATGTTCCTAATAGGGAATATTTCTCACCCCATGTGGACTGCTGCTAGCACAAGGCTGAAATTCAATTTGTATACAATACCTAAAATTACCCATAATTTACATTCAGAAAAAAGTATTTCAGAAAAGCTGACATCAGTTTTTATTGTTATTAAAGAAATAGTATGAGGGGATAATGCAGAGGCTGAAGGGTGTGCAGGTTATAAAAATAAAGGAAAACATGAGGGAAAAGGAGTGGGGAGAAGAAGGACACCAGACTTAGATATAATGCTAGAACAGACAATTACTAGCAGCACTGCAAATAAGATCCTCAGCTTACAGTCTTCCTTGGGGTCAGTGGGGAGAGATTTACTGACACCACTTGAAAATACCTGAAAATAGAACAGGCAATCACATACGTCACAGTACCTGGAAACGTATCAATAAATGCATTCTAGGCAGTGACTGCCAGCCCTCTGATCAAGTTTTTTTCAGTGGCTTGCTTTTGTCTAGCTCAGAACTGAATCATTTTAGAGCAGCCTGAGCATGACTGCACTGTACTGTATTATACTTGATTTTTTGCAACCACAGAATAACAGAATCACCAGGGTTGGAAGGATCATGAATCTTGAACCCCCCTGCCACATGAAGGGCCACCAACCTCCCCATTTAATACTAGACCAGGCTGCCCAGGGCCCCATCCAACCTGGCCCTGAACACCTCCAAGGACGGGGCATCCATAACCTCCTCTCTGGGCAGCCTGTTTTCCAGCACCTCACCACTCTCTCTGTAAAGAATTTTCCCCTGACATCCAACCTAAATCTCCCCTCCCTCAATTCAAACCATTTCCCCTTGTCCTGCAGTTATCTACCCTTTCAAAGAATTGATTCCTCTCCTGTTTGTAGGCTCCCTTCAGGTACTGAAAAGCTGCAATGAGGTCACCCCGCAGCCTTCTTTTCTCCAGGCTGAACAAACCCAGCTCCCTCAGTCTGCCTTCAGAGGAGAGGTGCTCCACTCCCCTCCAGACTTTGTGGTCCTCCTCTGGATCCTGTCCAACAGCTCCCTGCCTTTCTTGTACTGGGGGCTCCAGACCTTGATGCAGTACTCCAGATGGGGCCTCACAAGAGCAGAGTAGGGGGGGGCAATCACCTCCCTGTCCTTGCTGGCCACCCCTCTTCTGATGAGCACAAGATACCATTTGCTTTCCGAGCTGCAAGGGCACACTGCTGGCTCTTGTTAAGCTTTTTATCTATCAAGACCCCCAGGTCCTTCTCTGCAGGGCTGCTCTCAAGGACTGCTCCTTTCAGACTGTATGGATGCCTGGGATTCCTCCGGCCCAAGTGCAAAACTCTGCACTTTGCCATGCTGAACCTCATCAGGTTTACCCAGCCCCACCTTTCCAGCTTGTTGAGGTCCCTCTAAATGGCATCCCTTCCTTCCACTGTGAACCCTTCGATATCAAATTGCTCCAATCACATCAGCCACATTTAACACTTAGTCTGTGTTTCCATCTCCTTTCTAAACACATACAATAACGCAGAAAATACATAGTAACCTCCTATCAAAGAAGCTGTCACCATGTAAAACCCAACGTGTTCCATGTCCCAGCAGAACATGACCGAATGGCTGGAAATAGTAGCTGAGCTGAGGCACAGCTCACCTGAAAAGCAGTTTACTGAGGGGTAGATTACTGTGTGTGTTTAGAGCTGATGAAGAATATGGGAGTACATAACAGGAAAACATATGCAAGATGTTTCCAGTTCTGCATATATCCCTCCTTGTAAATGCTTACCCTTTCTGAAGAGCTCTTGAAGGCTCTCAGCACTTTGATTCAAAATAGCCCATATTTCTTCTTCTTGCAGTGGCCCTCCCCGAACCTCCAGAGCCTCAGCCAGTGACACATGCATGTTATCTGCAAAATGAGACACAACTGAGTTAAGAATATACAGCAATTATTTTCTGCAAGTCCTCTCATATTAACAGAATTCAATAGACATAGATAAAATAAAATATTTACCATAAGGATAAAAAGAAAGCAACAAAAAATTGATCACCTGCTCTTATGAAGATGAAAAACCAAACGTCTCTTGTTCATCACTGGCAAAAATGCATAGCTAATGATAATGATTATATTGAAAAATAGCATTTTGTAGCTGAGAATTTGTTGTATCTATTGGTAATGTTGTGCTCTCAGTTTCTATGGTAATTCCCACAGGAGTAAATAGAGGGCATTGCTTTTGGAGAGACCTACATATATTATGGTACTGAAAATTACACATTGTTGGCTGCATTTTATCAGAGACAATTTAGTTTTCTTTAATTCATACCTTTCCAGCTTTTAGCTTTCATTTAGTCAGCATAGCATGAATGAAAGAAAAATAAATTAAAAACTGATTTGGAAAACTAAAGTAGAACACAACAAAGCACTCATTACTACAAACATGGTATTGTGCAAAATGCCACGAGCTGCAATTCCTCACTGAAAGGCACCTACGGAGAATTACAGTCAATTTTTTTTTAATTTTATCTCTTCTTCCTGAAAACCATCTTAAAACTGCAGTGCTGGCTGCTTTGACAGACAAGAAGGGTAACACAACTGAAAGGAACTTTCTCAGTTCTGTCTCACTAGTACTCATACAGAGTAAGGAAACAATGCTGTGATTTCTCTCTCTACCTTGAAGTTTGGGCTGACCCATTTATGGTCTTTTGTAACCCTGGAAGCGATCAGAAGAAAATTATATCTGAAACTGCGCTTTCACAGACTTTAAGAGGAAATATTTCTTCTTCAAAAGAGTGGTGATGCAGTGGCATGACAGGCTGTCAAAGAAGGCGGTGAAATCACTGCTCCTGGAGGCGTTCAAGAATCATGGAGATGTGGCACTGAGGGACACGGTTAGTGGGCATGGTGGGGACGGGCTGGTGGTTGGACTTGGTGATCTTAGAGAACCTTTCCAACCCTAGTGGTTTTATGATTCGATGATTCAATTCTCTGCAGGTACTGTCCACGTTCTCCAGACTGTCCGTGGGTTTTTCACAAGAAGAAAGTTGTAGGAATGATACAGTTCAAAATGGTCAGTTCTTCTGAACTTGCTCATTTTCTAGGATCCCCCCAAAGGGTCTGTCCCTTGGTGAACGCAGTGCAAAAAGAGGCTGCTCCTGAATTTCAGAAGTGGACAATATGGGCTTAGAACAAGTAACACCATGGGGAACGCACAGACTTTTCTCTCATGCTCACGGTATGTACATAAAGTCTATTTTCAACTTTCTTCCTTTGGAATGGCAGTGCCATTCTTGGCAGTTCCTGCACTTTTCAGTGTATGAACATGACTGGCAGAAAGCATTCAGGTGCACTGGGAGCTCTTCACAAGGTGTGAAGTCTGGGACAGCTGTGATCCCCGGGTCGTATCTACAGGCTATGTGACTCAAACTGTGTCAGCTGTGAAGGTGGGGATGCCATATCCAACTGAACAGCACAGCAGATCCTGCCACACAGCCTTTGAACAGTGACATTCACACAGTGGGAAACGCAACACAACACAGGAAGACAGCGACCAAATTAAGAGTTGACACTGGGGAAGTGTACACACGCAGCTGACTTTCAGGTTACTCTCTCTGAGTCAGAATGTACTCCTTGACCATACACAAGTGCAATTTCTGCAGGAAAGGAGTTACACTGTGGTTTTATTTGCTTCAGGACAAGAAAGTGAACTCAAGTATAAACCATTCATCCCAACAAGCCCTGTATGCAGTTTCTCACCCTCCATGCCATTCCACCCTAAGCCATACAGGCAGCACAGCTTCAAGACAGAATGCAGCTGAGGCCAAAGGCCTCTCCCCTACCAAACACCTCCCTTCCAAAGCCTGTTTAGCTCCCGAGCACAAGTGCCAGCTCCTTCCTCTTGGGCAGATGGCTCAGGCACTCCCTGGCAGTGCAACAAGCAAAGCATGCTTGGTCACCTCCCCTCCCTGCACTGCACTATGCAACCCACAGCAAGGGCCCAGCACCTACAGAGCACCACATAGCCCCACACCAAATAACACTGTCAAACTCTCATCAATCGAGTATACACTTACTTCTCTTCCTACTACTTTAGTCTGCAAATCAACATGCTTTTTAATTATTTATGTGTGCAGCTAAGATGCTCAGATTCCTCTTTCCCCCGACCACTGACAATTTTCCCTCTGAATTTTAAATTGGAAATAGCACCTGAGAATTAGAAACGTCATGGCCTGCTCTTTCAAGATTTTAAGGAACATTTGCCAACCAAATTATTAAGAAAGTATTGCTGTAATTGTGTTGATAAAGACTGTACTATTAGTCATTTTGTAAATGAGATCCTAAAAGCACAAGACTGAAAGTCAAAAGGCTGAACTGCTCCAACAACTCTGTGTGTTGGTTTTGAACAACACACATTCTTTGCTATTTACCCTGCCTTCCAGATCAGCATTTTTCCCCACATTCCACGTTCAGAACCAAAACCCCAGGTCACAAGCTGTGTTTTAACAACATGGGTTCACTGAGATGCCTGCAGCTACTTCATTCTTGCTGCGTATCTCATCAGAGCACACTGCCAAGAAATGCAGAGAACGGCTGCTCCGGTTACATGCTGTCATTTACTACATTCACTAGAAGTAGGGAAATAAAAATCCAGAAAATAAAAACACTGTTGGAGCTTCTAGATCACCACAGAAAACACACTGGGATTCATTTTTCTCTTTTGACAAAATGAGAAACAGAGAAGAGAGGCAGCAGAAAGGCTCTGTGAGAGCCCTAAATCTGCTGTGTGGTTAACAAGAAAAAAAAAAAAAAGACACAAAACCAAAAGAAACCCTTTCTTCATGTCAAACTTTATCTGTCTACAACAGGAACATTAATGCCCGCTGCTCTATCAGTATATCTGGTCAAAAATGGCAGTTTCTGACAAGTGCTCTTCTCTTAGCAGTCAGAAAGATCCCTTTATCAACTTCTGCTTTGAAGACTCCAATGTTTGAAAGCAGAAGCACCATAAGACGTATTTCTGTCCAAAAACAAATAAATAAGTAGGCACAACACCCTCTTAAAATTTAAATCTCCAAAGCCACTCTTAGCTGCCCAGAAACAAACACAAACTGTCTTGCTGAGCACTCGCTGAATACAAAGTGCCTTCCAGAAGCACCCAATGCTCACAGAGCCCATTGAAACCAAACTGGGGTTGTACCAGGACATTTTGGAAGCGTGGCCTCTCCTATTTCAGAGCCTGAGCACCTGGAGTCATTGCCATGCCCTGTAATCTCAGAGTGCCGGCACCATGCTGTTTATTTATGCTGACCCACATCTCACACCCCTGAAGACTGAGAATGCACCTATCAGTTTATCCCCAGTAACACCATTGCTGAAACTGCACTTAAGTAGGGAACCCTGGAGCCAACTCAAAAAGCTCAGGCTCCAGTACCCTTTGAAACCTTATTTTCAAATCCACAGAGGTTAGTGTGTACGACAAGTGTGGCTCCCTGTAGCTGCAGGTCCAATTTGCATAGACTCTCCACAAAATAGGGCACTGTTTGCAAATATTTAATTCAGGCATGCAATCAGGGTAAATACATAAGCTAATCAAATCTGCTGTGTTTATGGATAATTGTTTAGAATCCAACACTCAAGATACTTACTGTGCACTATTATCAAGTATTGCCCTAGAGAATAAGGAAACAAGCCCTGTGCTATGCCTGCCATTTTCATGTCTACAGATACAAATAGGAGATATAAATGGAGGAGAGCCCCACAACGCACAGATCTTGCCCTCTTCTTTTTTTTCTTTTTTTGTTAAGTCTCTAAATAACCACTGGAAATGATGTGAATGGAAGTTGTTGAACCAAACATGCTTCTTGGTACTTCTCATTCCATCAGTCCCTCTTTCATTTGGAGACACTGGCATTAACACAATAGAACACCTTTCTCCCTCAATTCGTGGAAATTTCTTCCATTCCTGTTTTCCTTTCATCGCTGTTTTGCTCCTGCAGGCAGACAGGATGCAATCCAGCAACACAGTGCCATACACTTGGGCTAAACCACACATTTTATCAAGAAAGTTCCTTTACAATTGCATCTCCTCTTCAAACTGATGCTTTCTCCTTGACCTGACATCCCCTACGCAAAAGAGCAGTAATTAACTCCAATTTGCAATAACACTCGAGAAAGCTGAACATTCCCAGAAGCACAGGAGGCTTCTAGCCCTTCTGTTCTGGCAATACAGTGATGCCTTCACATACTGCCAGATGAGACGTCAGCATTTCCCTGCAAAGCCTTCAATCAGCCTTGGATTCCAGTGTCCAGTGTCAATCCCAGCTTGCACCCCAGGGCAAGAGGTGTGCATTTTGCTGGAGGAGCATTAGCTTTCTTCCCTGGAAGGTGGAAAGAAATCAGCTTTCAGCACTGGACGGAAGACTCAATGGAAGAAATGCAGAGTTGTAGCTGACAGTACGCTCACTCCCTTCTCCCTGTTCTGCGTCTCTATCACCAAAACCAGATCAACTTGTTTATCTGAGGCTCCAGGGAAGGCAAACTAGTAAATCCAGTCCAAAATGTATATTATAATCATCATGAAAGTCGTGTTTCCTAGGCAACAGCAGACTGTTCTTTTATACATCAGGGCAGCAGATGTTTCACATCTGATATTAAAATCGTATTCAGAAGAGCATACAATTATCACTACAAAGTTAGCATAATCCACGTAAATTGGGGCATGGCTCGCATGGCTCTCATATCCCTCTCTTGTTTTGTCAGTGTAGTATCCTTGGCAACCCCCTGAGTTTGCTGCTGATCAGCTCTACCTGGGAGAGGCACAGTTCCTACGGTCTTCCTCAGACATTTCATTTAAAGTTTCATTTTAATTGCTAAGTAGCAGCAGGATACCTGCGACTAACACCAACTTCATGAAGGGAAAAGCAGAAATTTCAGGGCTGCAAAAACAGCTTGGGTTCTTAAAAGCCTAAACTTCAATTCTCTCCTGTGGTAATAAAGCAGTATCAATTGCGCTACATTTGATCAATTCTCCACTATACTGGTGGTTTGATGCTTTTAGACATTCATTTGTTGAGACTTTCCATTCTCAACAACTGAACAATCCCTCACTTTATAGCTATCCCTTCTCAGTTCTACAGCCTTTTGCAGGAAGGTAATAATGGATGTAAATGAAGACAGCACGACTGGATCAGCAGGAACCTAGGCACAGCATGCCAAGAGTATGAGTCCTCATATTTCTTAGATGCAGCATTACAAAAAGAAAGTTCACTTCAGAAAACTTTACAGGCTGTGGGCTTTTTCTGTTTGGTTGGTTGTTTTTTTGTTTTTTGGGTTTTTTTTTTTTACTCAAAACAATTGCTGACTTTCAGGTAAATATAAGAATACTGTGACATAACTGAGATAAAATGTTGGGAAAAAAAAATTAAAACCCACCAACTTTAGTAAGAAAGATAAAGGTTAACATTGCAGTAGCATCTGTAAATCACTATTATATTTTACATTCTTACCAAGTATGAAGGCTCACTCTCCATCATAGGTTATTCAAAACTAAATTTTATTCTAGCGTACTTGTGTTCAATCCTTCACTAAATTGCTAAATTACAATCAGCAAAGCAGAAATTCATTTTCCACCTATCAACAATACTGCCAACTTCTCAGTAATTTAAACTTCTCTACATCACTGCTGTAGCCCTACGACACAGGCAATCACCAGAGAATCCCAGGACCTGCAGCAGAAAAAGAAGCATGTCACCTTTCCAGACAGTTACCACTTCATGTTCTATTTCTGGGAAAAAACTGCTGGGCAACACAGCATAAGGAGCAGAGCATTACAAGGTCGGCAGCTCGATGACACCATGAGTATCTTATCTGTGAACTCACCTGTCTGGGAATAAAGCAATTACTCACGTAAGGTATGACTAATTCCCATTGTGAAATTCTGCATTTCTACCCTGAAAAACAGACAAGCCAGAACATAAGCCTACATTTCAGCTGTCAAGAACTGTATACACAAGAACAACGGCATTTTTAGGACCAATGCATAAGCTTGGAGATCTTTGTTCTACTTCAACTGAATTAATTCAAGGTCAGTAGCAGGTATCAAGTCTGCTATCCAGAGCAAAGCATTTTCTTCACTCCTCTGTAGCGGGGAAAAAAAGGCATTCTTTCCACAGAAAAGCAAAAAATTGTATGCAAAATTATTAGATATTACTAAGAATGAAGTTATGGTGCTACAAAGCACTAGATCTACACTTTTTAGATGCTCAAAATACAATTTAGAAGGTGTATGATCTATGTTTCTCCCAGCAGGTGTTAACATTTGTACAAAGATCTTTGTTGAAGAAATCCAAGGAGGCGAAGGCTGTAGGGGGAAGTAAACACCCAATTTTATAATACCATGTCATACACTTTCAAGTGAGATCCAGATTCAAGGAAACTACTTCAAAGACGAGGTAGCTGATAAGATGCCAACCCTGTCCTAGAGAACAGACCGAGAAACACATATGCTCTAAGGGGAAGGCAGAGAAGTGAACAAGCTGCTGGCTGCATTTCACCGGTCCATAGCACAATTATCCTACAGAGCAATGCAAAGGACAACAGCTGATAAGCTGCTGCTTCATTACGCTTTCCTCAAATGAAGGCAGACTGTCCTGAAAGACATAAAAAGCACTGTCAAATGAAGTTATGTTCCTACCCCTCTAAACTTTATATCAGCCTTCAGGAAGGACACTTTTTTCGTAATATATGCCCACATCAGAGCCTGAGCAGATACGTGTGTGCATGTATTACATTACCACACATTTATACACATAGGTAAATGCAGATTTGTATATATATACTTCATATGTACCAAATAATTCATTTTTATGTTTCTCCTGCAGAACAGGAAAAAAACCCTGGGGGGCAAATGGAGCTGTAAAGCAACAGGAACACCAATCTACTTTTAGAAGTCAACATCGATTATTTGAAAGCTTAATAAGAGGTCTCTAAAACCTATTAAGGGTTTTGGCTAAGGCAGCTTTAAAGCAAGGTTCTGTAAGCATTTGTAAAAGTAGATTTGATAGCTGCAGATGGGATGCAGCAGAGCTCCTTCTGTTCAGAAAGCAGCTCTTCATTCCACATGCATGGTACTGCAAGTCCAGCACTGACCCATTATGCAGGGCAGAAGCACTGCAGGAGAAGCACCTTGATGACATCCACACAAAGATCTGCTCTATGGAGAAAGGTCTTCCCTCCACCCCGACCCGCTTTCCATAAGAAATGTTCAATTTTTCTGCTGCTTCTTGAAAGCGCTTAGCAGCTGCTAAAGTGATAGAAAGGATGCTTCCCCTTTGTGAAGTAAAGCACAGCTGAGAAGCAGACTCTTGAAAATTAGTCAGTATTGTACTTGAGCAAGATTACATCTCATTTTTATATTCAGTAACTGAGAGTCTGCTAAAGGCACACAGATTCATAGAATAGTCTGGGTTGAAAGGGACCACTACTATCATCAAGTTTCAACCCTGCTGCTATGTGCAGGGTCACCAACTACCAGACCAGGCTGCCCAGAACCACATCCAGCCTGGCCTTGAATGCCTCCAGGGATGGGGCATCCACAACCTTTTTGGGCAACCTGTTCCAGTGTGTCACCACTCTCTGGGGGAAAAGCTTTTTCCTAACCTAAACCTACCCCGTCTCAGTTTGAAACCATTCCCCCTCTCCTCTCACTATCCACACTCTGAAAAAGCACTCAGCAAAAAGGTCTGCACATCACCTGTCTTAAACATGGTTCTGTGAAACCAAATTGGAAAAAAAAATATAAATAAATTGGTTAATATAGAAGATGCCTGTGCCCAGATTCAGATGCACACAGTGCAAACATGGAGATTCTACTTCTGCCTAACAGCTGTTTGGCAAAAGCAGAGTTCATGGCAACTAGGGGGACTATTTGCTCTTTTAGATTGTGGATCCCTTCTTTCGGCATCTTTTTCCATACTCATGCAGACACATAAATTGACTGAGACAAAAGGTATACACACTGTCTGCACACACTCCCCAGCCAGCAAGCAATTTGCAGGGCACATCAGAAAAATCTGAACAAGAGCAAACAACACACAGCATTGCTTTCATGTTATCAAACAGGCCAATTACCCACAATAAGGCAGCCAGACTTCATAGGAAGGCACTATTCCCCACTGGCTCATTATAGAATTTCCCAAAAGGCCGAAGCATCCAGTTGCTTTGGCGTTTTCATACTCCAGTATTTCTCAAACTCTCAAGTCACCTTGGATCTCTGTTAAATCTATACTCAGCAGGGTTTCTAAGCATCACCACCTTGCAAGCACTGCATAGATGTTGCCTTTTCCACTCAGACTTTCTGTACCAAGGATCCACAGTTGATCTGCTTTCTGCAGCTCAAGACATCAATCATGATTTACCTACTGCTTGCCCATCTGCCCAGATGGCACTCAGATCTGTAGATGCAGAGCTGGTTGAGCAGTAAGAACAGTGCAGTCAAGGCGACACACATCACCACCTGATCAGAACATCAAGAACTACCTGTCAGCTGAAAAGCTTTGACAAAAAAAACATGAAGTTCTTTGGTCATGAATGTCTGCTTTTCAGATGATCTCTTTATGAAAGCCAAAAGCTTCCAGAATAGCTTACATTGCCTTATTTAAATCCTGCAATTAGAGGGTTTTTAGCTCCAGATTAATTAGTGGACAAATCAATTTGAAAACTTGGAATGCCTATGATTAGGAAATCTAAAATCTCTAAAACATTAGTTGACACAGCACAAGGGCTTTGTCCCAAAATACACTAACAGGAATGTGGCCAGGTAATGCAAGTCTCCCTCAGCCTCTCACTCTGTTTATCGCACTTCAGAAAAATATATAATAATTACACACTATATGATTCAATATGCTGTTTACAACTTAACAATTATTAAATTGCTTATACTGCCCCTTGAACACAGTTCACACACACACCCCATTTCTGATTCACCTCCAATTAAGACATGCTATGTTTACTGAGTCCTACAGCCACGACATTCTTCACGCTTAAACTGCCCTCAATGGTGACATGACTTAGGACTTCATAGTCCTTTTCTTTTTAGGTGGGACAAGACATTAATTCCTTTCCTAAGAGACTGTTCCACCAAGCTTATAGTTTCTGAGACAAAAAATTAAACAAGATTCAGAGCACAGACGGAACCTTGACACAAAGAATATAAGCACTGGTATTATTTGACAGCAACATGAATAGCTGCAGAGTGATGTGTAGAACTCTTAACTACATCTTCCACACACACATAACAGATGACCTAAAGCCACAGCCAGTGAGATGGCCCAGTGTCACACATCTCATTTAGCTCTGTGCACTAGAATGCAACAACGCTCCATCCAACTGCAGTATTTTGGTACTTGGAGAGATGACAGGACAGAACAAGCTATAGAAGAGAGCATTGCCAGAAAACAGGAAAAACAAGATAGCAGCACCTCCTCCCTTCCCTTACACAATGACAAGCCCTCTGTTGCAAAAAAATATGAAAAATGAAGAAAACAACCCCCAAAGTTCAGGGAAGTTCTACTTTGTATGGATGCTCAATTCATTCACGTTCGTAGAGTTAGAGGACAAAAAGCCATATTACACCCTTGGCTGCATAACAAGGACAAGCCAGCAGAACCTTTTCCAGTGCAGGCCTAGATGCCATGAGAGAAAAGCAAGTCCTGGCATCACCTTTCTTCTCTTTTGATAATGTTCTGTGAGCAGTAACAGACAGCAAGTGAGCCTCAGGACACACACGCAGTGCTCAGGCACAAACTGTGTTCACTGAACTGGGATGGAACCCAGCAGAAGATTGTGTGAACCTCTAACAGTCCTGCTCAGCTGAGGCACTCAGTGAAATATGAATGGAAAGGTAACAGAAGAGCACTTGAATTTATTGGCAGGGCTAGAGCACAAAGAGCTACACCAGTTAAGGAATGCAACAGATTTTGCTGTTCTCAAAATCATTTTGGTAATTCCATATCCTACTCTTTTAGTTCACGGAGACCCAAAGAAACACTAACTAGAGAACATAAAAGAAGTAGAAACACCACAAGAAGACCAAAAAATGTGACCACTCTAAAATTCAAAAGCTCAACTCTTACAAAACATGGTCTTTATACTAGGTTTCATCCCTTCCATGCACAGGTACAACTTTTACAACCCAAGTATTACAGAACGGAACCACATATAGCTTCAGAATGTTATACCACAGCTTTCAAAACTTTCTTATATAAGATCTCACTATCATACATTCCTTATCAACTCTGCTTATCAAATGCTGAACTAGAATGTTGAAAGTTATCGAACTGGAAATGGCTTCCAGAATTTTTGAATATTTTAAAGTTGGGAAAAGGACGTCTTCGGGAACAAGATTTTTTAACCAATGTCTATAGAAATCAGACAAGAACTGTCCAGATTTGAAAGCGTGTTGGCACTCAGACATCCCCTGGCCCCACATACTAGGTTCAGTATTAAGTTTCCAGTCATCCCAAACACAATCCTCCACCAAAAAAAAAAAAAAAGAATAGAGGGAACAGTAAATCCATAGCAGTAGAAAAGATTAAGAAGTCTCAATATGAAAACATACAGAAAACATACCAAGTAAATAGTGTTTTCAGCTCCAAATATCTCCTTCATATACCTAAATTGAATATTGCACTTTTCCATTAACTTTGGAGGGGGAAGCGAAATAAACCATAAAGCTGCTGTTATTAGAACTGTGTTACCCACTGCAACTCCAGGTCTTACATGGCACAAAAAGAGAAATGCAACAGTAAGGAACACAATTTTTTCCACATTTAACATAATAGTTGTATGCACTTAAAGTGCATCAATGGATTAGGTTAATTTCTTCTCTTCTGGAGGACGAGAAGAGAACTTCTGGAGGTTTTCTGCATTTGGCAGGTAAGGTTTTGATCAGCTTGTCAAACCTCTGAGAAGAAATACAGCAGCTACCTACATCAAATTACTTTGTCTTGAGAATAGTACAGTTTCCTTCCCCTCAGTCCCTCTTCTCCACCATCTATTTTTTTATCCTACATTTTAGGTACTGGCTTGAAAGGTCATCCATTTAACTCATAGCATAAAGGACTACAGAATTTATCTCTGATCAAAACATAGAATTCAATTTTTTTTCCATAATATCCACCGAGCTTTCACTAGAGATCTGAAAACAAAAGTAGACTCTAAGCCATAACTACCACAACTCCCTGCTTCACTGAGGAGTGCCTCACAGTAGCGATCGAATCTCCAATTCCCCATGCCCAGTATCACTCTTAATTGATTAATTATCAGACTAAGCCAACTAATGGAACACAGCAGGACAATCTGTCTTGTTTTGTAACAGGGAAGAGATCACACTGCTATCTATAATCACAGACACCCGAATGGGAACCAATTTCTGCATCTTTTCACCTTCCCATGATTTTCATAACAAAGCAACAAAACCTGGTCCTAGCGTGTTGGTTTACCTCAAGCTGCAGAGGAAAAAATAAAAATGGGAAGAGAAAGACCAAAGTTTGACAAGTTACATCTCAAAAAGGTGGAACATTTAATATCTTTTAAGAAGCACAGCTTCCTCACCACGCGGAGGAACAAAGACAGAACCAAAAACACCATCAGCCATAGAGAGAAGCAAGACAGAGAGAAGAGGAGCTGCATGAGTGCACACACAAACCGCCTCAGCTGGGGAAGGGACACTCAACACAGAGGCATAATTCTTTACAGGTGCCATGTCTTGCTGGCAAACGTAAGACATACTGTTGATCATTGATATCATAATTACTGATCAATTTTTGGGGGGTAGAATTTTCATGCCTTGCTTTACTAGCTGCTTTTCATTCACTTATCTGGAAACTGAATATTACCCCAATCATTTAGGGCAAAATAATTGCCTACAGCAATTCACAGGCTGTATTTTGAAATTCGAAGATTAAAAGCTTTAGCATTAGCAGAAACTCTAACTGAAGACAGCTGGCACTCAAACTAGCCTTCACCTTTTATCATGCTGACCAGTACCTCCTTCAATAGGTCAGTGGGCTTCCACAAGACTTCTGTAAAAGTGGCTGTAAGACTTCACCCTGCATTCTACACCAGGAGTAAAGATAAACAAGCAGTAAAGCCCCTCACATCTCCAGGTGACATTTGGGAAGGGAAAACAAAAGAAAAATGTACTGAAAACAGTTTATAGACAGGGTATCTTGGGGCTCCTAAGTACTAGAGAAAGCAATCACTCCCATGAGATGCATTTTAGTTCTGGCACAACAGCCTCTCCTTTTTTTCTTTTTTAAACTGGTTTTATAGCATATCATTGAAAATACATCATAAACCTCGAACTGAATGCTGTCTGCATAACAAGTAAATTTATATAGAAATTATTGAAGTCTAGACAGGCAATCGTTTCTCTTCCCCTTGTCCAAAACCACTGAAAAGGGAAGCAGAAGCAGCACATTTTGCATCATCAGCAGACTTCCCAAGTTGCAGTTCATGCTACGGTGAAAAGTTAAATGCTGTGATCTTCAATTCTTTAATATTCTCAAAGCAAAAACAATGGGTGGGGCAGAATAAGAGAGCATGCATATATCAAAGAATTCAGTTAACGTCAAACTTAAATATTTTCTGTAATATTGAAAAATATATTCTGCACTATGCAAGCAAGTTTCACATATCAAACTAAATGCAACTTGATTTTTCTATTTGGCTATTTAATAGCCAGTAGTGAAAGACAGAGCTCGCAGCTGTTGGACAGTATCACGTAACTAAAAGGTTTAAGGTAAAAAATCCTCTTTTTGACTCTTCTGTGCTTATTTCAGCAAGCAGGGCAAAAGAGCCCACACAGCAAAAGAGCCCACACAGCAAAAGAGCCCACACAGCAAAAGAGCACTTGCTCTCACGCCAACAGAAAAAAGCAATCTGACATTGAGGCAGGCAAGAACAAAAAGAATGCCTTTCATCATTATGGAACTCCCTTCAGTTCTTCAGCAACGTGTCTCTTACCCATAAACAAAATCAACCAATTTACATCTCTGCAAGTTGATTTCTATTTGTTTCATTAGTCCTGTTCTTTGAATTTCTGTTTGTATGGCTCTTTTCCTGCTTTCAGTTCACCACAGAACAACTCCATACAACAGATCCCACAGGAATAATTTGAGCTGTGCAGGTGAGATTCAGAACTTCATGATTCCTCACATTGCTCTGAGAGGTAGACTACACATGGTGTCCATCAGAAAACCTACTTTAGATCTTAGCCATCCATGCCTGCAAGACATTCATCTTCACTGAAGCCTCTTCCCAGCATTCTAGCTGTTCTTACTGACATCCTGTCTGTTTCTCATTACCTCCTCTCTGCACTGAGCAAAGATTCAGGTACCCAAAAACACTCTCCTCATCATGGCAATCAAGAGAACTGCTTCTGGTCTTAAAACCTTACCACTGCTACTACATGTTTTGACCTTACACTACTTTTTATTCTTTAGAAGTTATTTTTCTCATGACAGTCTAATTCTTTTCAAAAACCCAACTCTGTTACATTAAATTGAGTACACCTTCATTGTTTGCTATTAGGAATACATTGTTTAAAAGCCCACCCAAGATTTTATTTTTCCAGATCATGATTGTTACATTACCTTAAGCTGGTAGAAAGGAACCCAGCAATCTGCATTTTCTAACTCAAACTAGAACTCAGTTAAGATATAAAAATAACCTCTTACATCTTTATTACATAAATGATATAAACCATATATTCCCCTGCAAAATAAACCATCTTAAAAGTTTCAGGTCCACAGCAATTGCATACATTACCCACCAACACACGTCAGTACTGAGGTTATTAACATATAATGCTGACCAACCAATTAATATTCGAATAGATTCATCTAAACTATTTTATTATTTAATCAAATAGAATATTCTCACCTTCATCTTTAATACCAATCAAAAAAATGCAATAGAAACTTAGAGACAGAAGCACTCCAGTGCTAAAACTTGCTCCTCTCTTCCCAACCAATTAATTTGACTCTACAGAACTGTATGACATTCAGCTCCCTTGGTTACACGACTGCCTGTCACTGCATCCCTTTCTAAGATGTCTGAAGGCATTGGGGACTCTTGCTTAAAAGGTCAAAAGCAAGGGACTGCGGACTGAATCAGATAGCTCAACACCCTGCTTGTATCTCTCCTGCTAGGTGGAAGTTTCTCTTTCAGGTACAGAGAATCATACAATCATTAAGGTTGAAAGAGTCCTCTAGGATTATCAACTCCAACTGCCAGCCCACCCCCACCCTGCTCACCAAATCACATCTCAGCATCGCATCTCCATGGCACAGCAGTTCCCAAGGCTTAGATTTTTTGGCTGCATTGAGTTCAACCCTATGAACAGCAAAGAAGCCCATGCAGAGGTGCATGAGCTCCACAGGCAATAAGCGGGGGAAAAAATGTTAAAAATGCCAAGGTAAATCTTATTTGGAGGACCTTTCTATTGCATATGATATTTAAGAACCTAAGCAATGCACAATTTAAGAACTTCTTTTATACAGATGAGGTCACCCCACTCAGCAGCTGTTAGTTCATTGGGTTCCTGAGCAAAGGTGAGATCTGAGCAATCACATCTGTCAGTAATGCCCAGCATGCTGACAGGATGTCTAATCTCTTTCTGAAAACACTATCAGTTCACATGACATTCCCTTCCAATTATACAGCTCTAATTCAGCACTTTGCAAAGAGTATTTTCTTTGCTGTGAAGAGACAGCAATGAATTTTCTTCAATTTTGTTGGAGAGGAACAGGACAAGTGCCTTGAAGTATTTCTCATGCCTCATGGTCATCTTCTGAAGCCCACCTGGCTTTTTTTTTTTGTGTGTGTGTGTGTGTATTGCATGTAGCAATACACATTTTCAGCCACTGGACATAAGGAAATGCTTTCCCCGGCCTGCCTTTGTTGTGCGCACTACCACCACAAGTACCAACAAATCCAAACAACCTTCCACCACAGAAAATACAGTAAGCCTGTGTGCTTAAAGCTTCAGTGAATGGACTGCTCCTAAGTGATAACCCAACTGTGTGGCTACTCAATAACTGAGTCTATAGAGCTGATGGAAACAAACTTGTACCGCTGCCAGCGAGTACATCTTTGTAACCACACTAACGTCATTCAAGGGACTGCAATGACAGGGCACTCTGAAAAACAAGGCTGTTCAGAAGTTCTTGGGGATATGACTCTTTCCCTAAGCATGTTCATTTGCCAAGTATACAGCATCAGAAGAAACCTCTTCGAGGGAAAAAAAACAAAAGTTAAAGTTCTGCTATTGCCTCCTGAAGTTACAGTGCTCCACTGCTTGCAGATCTTGCTCAGTGGGTCACCACAGCAGATTTCCCAGGCAACTGCCTCATTTTTTGGAGTCTGAACAACGTTTGGACTGAAGAAGGAGAAAAACCAACAGATCCCAGACAAAAAGTGGGAGATCCTGGAATGCTGCTCAGGTCAAAGATGTAAAATCTCATCCCAAATTTTATCAAGAAGAAAGTTACTTTTAAAGAGAAATATTGTAAAATTCTAAATTCTCACATAACATTTTTAATACGTACACACACACATATACGTACATACATATATATTCCAGTGGCTATTCAACATGGGTTCCTTTGCTGCCTTGCCATCTACAGTTTTCTACCAATGTGCTGATTTTGTCTGAAGCTCCCCTTCAAAAGCTTAAGAAGAAATCTCCTTAGGCACAGGGCACTGGTGTACGAAGCAGAGAAAATATGGCTCAGGATACGCAGGAACTCAAAAGGAAGGCTGGACAGAACCTCCTCTGTAAAATCTGCAGTGATAAATCTACTATAAAGTGCTTCTTGACAAATGAAATCTGCAATAACACATGTGCAGATGGGCAGTACTCTCATTTTTTGGAAGCCAAATTAATGTAAGTAGGTCCAATTCTGATTCTTGCAGAAAATGAAAGGAAATTTATTTAAGAACAATAAACAAGAAAATGCATCTCAACCCTTTTAAGGTTGAATAATTGAAATAGCCTAAGATGTTTGAAATATATCTCTGAAGGAGAAAATGTGATTTATTACCTGGTGAAACACATATTTAAGGAAGTTACATATACTCTGTAATGAGGCTGGATGGATAACTCCCTACAGACCTAACCACACAGCTGTCCAGTCAGCAATGCATACTACAGAGACCGTCTCCCAAAGCAACACATGCACTGTTACTCACTGACATTAACAAGTGAATAACAAGCAGAACTTGTACTACCCTATCAAACTATTTGCTTGCCTGGCAGGCAATTTCCCCGTTAATTTACTGGTAGCAAATACAGACCTATTATTTCACGGACCATAATCCTAAACAGCATGAAGGGATCTTCCACTCAGTGATTACATGGGAAAGATGATAAAAGATAAAAATACACATCCACTCTGTTTCCCTTCTGTAACTTTTTGTTGAAATGCTAAGTTTTGCAAATAAAAAGTGGTCAGTAATAATAAATTCCTGTGTTCCATGAGCTGTGACAGAAAGGAACAAGAATAAGTAAGATTCCTTTCAGTATTTCTAGGAATAAAATTATTATATTTCTCAACTACCCACGTATGACACAGGAAAAAAAAAACACCAAAATATTCCATTTCTTATGCCTTCATAACTTCAGACAATCTGCAGATGCAAACCTTTCATCACTAAAACCAGGCGTGCTTCTGCTAATACAGATATTTGTAACAGTTTAAGTAAACTTCAAACTCCAATTTAGTCCCCTATAATCCACTTAATCTTTCAAAATGAGACAACATAGTGGTTAGTAGATCTCAAAAGCCCTACCATAAAGCTTTGACATGCAACCCCAAACATAACTGATGTAAGTCTGAAATGTTGTTGTTAAGATTTCCCCAGATGCATCCTCCAGGTCTCAGAGCACCTGCCATGTTCCAAATGGGGCTTGAAGAGTCACATCCCAACACCTTTCTTTGGTGACCCCACTAGAGTCCTGGGGCCACCCACATCACAGGTTCATTGGTTTCTGTGCCCTCTGCATAGCTACTCACATCTATGTGAAAAATGGAAGACACAGCAACCAATCTACACACATCATTGAGATGCTGAAGAAAATAATATTAAAAAGGGAAAAATCCTCTTCTGAAACAGAAAATGAGTCACTGGGAACCAATTCCTTGTACAAACAAGGAGCTGCAAATGAGTGTCTATAATCTGTGATAACAAGATAAGTCATGTTCTGTCTGCTTTCAGTAATGAGCTACAAAGCCTCCACATTTAGTTCCTTGTTTTTTCCCCTTGAGAGGCCTTGAGGGTCTGCCCACTACCTGATCCCAACAACGGCTATTACACGAAGAAAAAATCAAGAAGGACTACAGAACAGACATGAACTCACAAATGCTTACATCTTCAAGCATGCCATTTGGCTGTGAATATTATTTACATTCACGACTTTTTATGCCTTTCAGTGTTGATTCCAAAACAGAAAGGAAGTCAACAGTGAATGAAATAGTTTCTACAGCAACTTGGCATAACTGTGATAGTACAGAGAAGTCGTACCTTCAGTTTCATAAAGCAAACAGCCGTGGCATTAAGATTCCAACATATGAGGGCATGCTGGAATCCAATGGGAAGATTCCAGGCACCTGGCTTCTATGGAGTATCAGCTGTAGCTACTTACGACTACGTGCTCAACCTTCAAAACATCAGAAATTTGTGTACTGCAACAGTTTCCCCCCTACACTCCAAATTCAAGACAAAAATAAATAAATAAATAAATTGGATTTCATGGAAAGGTGATAGAGAACTTGTGTTTAAGTTCTCTCACTTGGAAAAAAGTTGAATAGGATCGGAATGTTTCCTTTAAACTCAACACCAGTTTCAAGCCTACAGCACAGCTATAAATCATCTGCAATAACACCATCAAGAAAAATCACCCAGATAATCTTTCAGCTCAATATATACTTTTTTTTAATTTTTTTTTAATAAAGCAGATTTCGGTGCTTCTCTGCACATATGCCTGAAATGAAGCACCTATGCTACATGCAGGCACTTAGAGAAGAGGCCAATACAACACAAAGACCATTCTCAGATTCATTTTCAAGAAATTCAGCAAACTCTACAGGAATTTCCCTCCAATACCTCTCCCCCAGACACATAGAAACGTTCCTAGGACAATTTCACAAGAAACAAAAAGGCTGGCACAATACCATGACCCCAAATACACCCCTCCTCTGACAAAGTACAGGCACAAAGAGGTTGAAAGTCTTGCCACCCGAATGTCTGCAGAAGTGATGTTTTCTGACAGGGTGGCTCAAGCACTTGACAAGAAGCCAGTATTCAAATTCAAGTTTCAGCACCTACCTTTTTACTATTTCCACATTTCTCCCTCTGCGCTTCACTTCTAGCTTGGAAGTGGGGCACTTGGAAAGGGGAGGGCAGCTTTACCTCCTCTCTCACTCATCTGACTATAAACTGGTTCCAACAGGAACAGTGTGCTGACACGACATCCACTATTAAATATGACATTACAGTATCATCTACAAACCCTTAATGACACTGAATGACCTGAAAAAGTACAGCCTTCAGATATCAGCAGCCAAACATCGGCAACTTTAACACTATGTCTCCTGTAGTTCTCCAATTATTTCTCACTGAATTCCTGTGGCATGCTGGCATGACGTTGTAAATTTACACATAAAAGATGGAGAAAACAGATGGAGCCCTGAGAACAAAGTTTTCTCACCTGTTATTCTTCCTAAGAAGTTTCTTAAGCTAAGCATAGCAGATCCCTATCCTGGCAATTGGATTCAAATTCAAAGGACATATCATTGTCCCAAGGCAGGCACTCAACTGCCTTTTATGAAGGCATTTTAATAGATAATGATGCACAAGAAATATGTCTAGCTGCTTACCAGCTATTTAAGTGGCACAGGAGAAAGAGAAGCCTGGACAAAACAAAAACAGCACCAAAGAGTCTTCTCCTGCCCTTCCCATCCATAAGCGTCAGCTTCCTCCTCTGCACCTGAGGAGGAGGTGGGGCTGGGAACCACTTCTTTCAGGAGTTCCACCCTACTTTACAGATGCACAGATTTCATTAACAACTAACTGGCGACATACAACATTAACTTATTCTGGTATTCATGGCTTTCCATCCACAATTGTTCCACGGAAAGTGACAGCTCAGGGCAATCACTTACAGATATTTCCTGCACCATGACACACTATCCTAGAACTCTGGTTCACTGACTGGTTCATTTTAAAACTACAAAACTGTTAACCAACATTTCCTTTGCAATGTCTAAAATGTGGCAGGCAGACCCAACGCTTACAGATTCCCAGGCTTAACAGCGCGCTGGTGAAAGCACTTTCAGTTTTAAGAGTATCATCAACAGCATGAAGTCCTAGGCTTGTTACATGAGTAAACTGGAAGGCTCTTCCAGTGAAAACCATTTCCCCTAAGGAGCTGATGTCACTCCTGCCCAAATTCTGATAGGTGTTGTGAACAACCTCCAGAGACTCTCCAGACCAAGGTCTCCTGACTGTATAGAGCTCCAACAAGGATGCCTGCAGCAGCCAGGCCCTCTGGGCCTTATTGGTCACTATTTCAACATACAAATATTTGAGGCAGTGTTTAATGTACAGCAGCTCTCAGAGGTTCAGTGATAATGCAGAGCTTTGTTCCAGTGACTGCTACTTCAACAATAAGCTCCATTTCAGAGGCTGTCCAGTCTCATTTTATCTAATTACTCACCTCTCCTGCAGGAGCAGTGTGCAATTAGGGTTGGCTGATTACGATTTGAAGACACTTGGAAGATTTACTGTGCCACCCAACTGCTAATTATTATTGCTCAGACCCGCATTCATTTGAGAGGAAAATAGCTGTGTGCCAATTTATGTCAGAAACTGTCTCTTGTTCCACATGTGAACATTAATATCCTTGTTTGCTGAACTCCTTAGGAAGCAAACAGATAAAGGCTGTGCATCTCTATTTGCACTCCTTCAATGCTGTACTTAACCCATATTTACAGGAACCACATGGCTGACAAATCCCACTTTAAAGTGAAAACAGCAAAGCAACACGGTCAAACATAACACCTTCCTTCCCGCTGAACCAGCAAATGCAATACCTTTACCTAAAAAAACTGCAGCTCTTCCTAGAGAAGCTGAGACATGAATGCCAACTCTCCATTGCTTTGTATTGATGTTGGCTGGAACCGTCATGCGAAGGCACATTACAAGAATCAGTCCCCAAAACTCAGAGGAGACCTTACTGCTCTCTACTACTCCCTGAAAGGAGGCTGTGGAGGGGTGGGTGTCAGACTCTTTTCCCTGGTAAGAGCAATAGGATGAGAGAGAACAGCCTTAAGTTGTGCCAGGGGAGGTTCAGGTTGGATATTAGGAAGAATTTCTTCTCAGAAAAAACATTAAGGTATTGGAAAGGTGGAAGGTGGTGGAGTCAACGTCCCTGGAAGCGTTCAAGAACTGTGTGGATGTAGCACTGAGGAACATGGTTAGTGGGCATGGTGGGGATGAGTTGATGGTCGGACTTCGTGGTCTTAGTGGTCTTTTCCAATCTCAATGACTCTATGATTGTACTGCTTACATTCCAGGGCTGCTATGAATGGACATGCTTGTTGATGGAACGAGAGGTTCTTCTGATGAAGCACAAACACCCAGCGTACAAGCTGCACAGACAGGTGTGTCTGATAGCATGAGGAGTGGTGCCAGAATCTGCTGTAACATACTGCCAAACAAAAGATCTAAGAGCAGATTGACTCTTTCCTCATCAGTATTTCTTGCACAAGAACCAACCCACTGTTGATGTTCTCCCAGCTGTGCTTTTGTCCCAGCCGATTCCAACTCTTGAGAGTGTAACTTCTCTGGAGATGTTCGAGACCCGCCTGGATGCCTACCTGTGCAACCTGCTGTAGGGAGCCTGCTTTGGCAGGGCGGTTAGACTCGATCTCTAGATGTCCCTTCCAACCCGCACAGTTCTGCGATTCTGTAACCGGGGTCACACTATGGCAGCCAGGCACAGGCAGGAGGGGCACAACCCGAACACGACAGCCTCAGTCCCCAGGAGCAGCCCGATCCTTGGACCTCGTCTCACCGAACACGTTCCATCCCGCCGGAGAGGCGGCAGGACCCCATCACGCTCCTTCGCAGCCCCACGCTCAGGCTCACTCTTCCCACGCAGATCCATCCGCACGCCCAACCCCACAGATACCCGCACCCAACCCCGCAGTTTCACGTCTTACATCCACTTCGCATCGCGCCCACGGAACCAAACCGGTTCCAGCCGTTTCCCCACTACCCAGGAGGGGAACCGAGCAGCTCCCGGCGGCTCCTAAGAAGTCGCCGCCTTTGTTGCTCTCAACGTGCAACTTCGAGAGAATGACACAATCTCCGACAGGAGAGAAATCACCCCACGCTTTGCGGAGGTGTCGATTGCTGGAGATAAAAACCCGGCGAAACCCGCGCTGGTTCTCATCACCGACCAGAAAGCGTTCAGAAAGTGTGAAAGCGTCACGCTGCGAGAGGCTGCGAGCCCTTCTCTCGGGCGGCCCCGGGCCCCCAGCTCCGCCCGCTCCGTACCGGCCCTGGGGAGATCCGGAGGCCCCCTCCATCCTCCACACCCCCGGCCCAGCCTTCCCCCCTCCCCGCGTACCGAAGCGCCGTGCCCGGCCCCGCTCACCGCCGCCTCAGGACCTCCGTGGCCACCGCCTATGGAGGAGCGCGGGGCGGCCGTCAGCACGCAGCACCATCGCCGCCCGCCCCGACGCTCTCCTCTCCCGCACGGCGCTGATGGGCGGGCGCGGCCGCCTACTCTCCCCGCCCCGCCGCTCCCTGCTTCCCTCCCACTGAGCCCTCAGGCACCCACCGCGGCCTTCCCGCTCCACTCCGCACCGCCGCCCGCCGAGGACCGCCAGAACGCGGGGAGGCGGCCGCGCAGCCGCCCTCTGCCCGCTCCCTCCCTCCCTCCGTCGCGCCCCCGCGGCGGCGGGACGCTGCCGGCACAGGCCCGGCCCTGCCCTCCCCCTCAGCGGACGGCTCCAAACTCCTCTTTCCCATTCTTTCTTTCTCCAGGAATGATGTTAATTCTGGCGGTTCCTTGTCTTTGGTCCGACAGAAGGCAGTGCTGAGGGGCGGGCGAACCCAGAAGGGACCCCTCCATCACCACGCATCTCCTGAGCAGCCACGCCACAGTGAAATTATTCAAAAAACAACAACAAAAAGAGACAAAGCCCACAACGAAACCAGTCCATGGACAAGCTCTCAAACAAGGCCGATCCTTTTTAGGCGTCGGTGAGGCTGAGTTGGTTCTGTTTCCACTCCGGATTGAGGCTCCTTGTGCCCAGCCCTCCTCTGCTGCTGCCCCAGGAACACCATGGGAGTTTCTGTATCCTCTGGGAGGCGGATGGGGGTGGGAGATATGAAAAATCTTCTAGCTGCAATGAATTGCAAACTTGCTTTCTCAAAAATGAACTTTTCTAGAATGAGAGTGGAGAAGAACCGTTTCTAGTTTATTTCTGAAGTTGTTTTTTTTTTTTTTTTTTGTGTAAGGAATTGCTGGAGTACAAATAAAAATGTTTTACTGTGACTCTTTCATCGTTTCATACACATTCCTTTGCAACAACTGCAGAATGAAAGGCTCAGCATGAGTCTGTCACAAGCAATAGTGTCACTGAGTCTGTGCAGGTCTTCATAAATTTAAGGATGAATGGAAGGACTAATTAACATTTTTAAGAGACAGCAGCAATCAGAGTTGCTGTTAGTTTTGTAATTAAAATACTCTTTTCTCATAATACAAGTTCTTGAAGTTGATAACTCTGTAAGCAGCCCAGGGAGCTGGTGCAGTCACTGTCTCTGAGGGTGTTCAAGAACTGTGGAGATGTGGCACTGACAGACATGGTTAGTAGGGATGAATTGATGACTGGTTAATCTTAGAGGTCTTTCCAACCTTGATGATTCTATGATTCAGTGATTCTATTTACACTTAAAGGTGAACGCAAAATATTGCTGCCCACCTTGTGAACCAGAAGAGAGCTCCTGTTGGTGTCCATACATGTACACATCTCCATGGCAGGGCCCACCTCCTACTCATCCAAGTCAGCTTCTTAGAGAAAGAAGAATTCCTTTACAGATATTGATGAACTTCAGTAGATTTTATCCCAAAATTCTGCTTGCATGCTTCAGATCAATGTGTAGTTGAAAACAGTTGTTAATGTGTTATCTGCCTCTTTTGCTGCATTTGAAAATAGGGCATGGAAAGGGTTCTATAGGGATATAGAGTTGTTTGTTTGTTTTCAAAGATACATTATTACTTGAGGTAAATACAATGACTAAAACAGGACTTCTTTTCTACAGATGTGTTAAAGTTCAGCCCATGTAGCAAGGCAGCATTGCCTTCTTGAGCTGGGTGTCCCTGGATAAAGCAGTCTCCTCCCCAGAATGTCACCTCTCTTAAAAGACTGCAAATTTGATTGCAATTTACTTTCCTCTAAACAAGATTTAGTTCCTTGTTCTTCATCCTGCTAATGTGCATCTGCTTGGGACTCTGTTTTCCTCTGCCTAGTAAATCTATGTGAATATCTTCACAATTATCTCATTAGACTACTTAATTTTATTTCTTTTTAATTAAATACCTTCAACAAGGAAACTTGGGGCTTAGGATCAATGAAAAGCGTAATTTCCATCCTCACCTACTGTGCATTTTACAGGAATGCAAATACATGAAAAGCATTGCCATCACTTCAGAGATTCCTTGCACCACTAAAATAAAGACATCACATACTGTGCACAGACTGACGCCTTGGACTGTCTCCACTGCTGAAAAATGGAATGCCTTTTGTCAGTATGGTAATACTGCCACTTTCTGTGAGTGCTGTGTATGTTTACTGACACACCAGCATTTAACTTCACATATTTCTGAGTGTGACATTTTCTTCCGATGCTCATGGTAAGTTTCCATGTTAGCCACACCTACAGAACTTAAACTTTTCTTTTGCATAGAGTGTCTGGCAAATAACTATACTCCAATTATTCCACCTCAAACTATTGCATCATTTACTCAAAGCTTTTCCTTAGGGAAAAAAAGAATAAATCACGTTATTTGCTCTTCTTGTTGAAGCCTCTTTAATAAACAGGTATGCCTTCATGTGTGTCTAAATGGGAGATTCAGGAGCACCTCTGTGTTCCTGTATTGGGATACATGCCTGGCCACACCTTGGCTGTATATGAGGAGAAAATCTGCACATAAATCAGCACACTCCCTTAATCTTGTGCCTGTGGGTAACTGAGAAGTCAAAAATGGTGTGGCACACTCCTGTGCTCTTTTGGAGATGGATTGGAGGAAGACTTGGTCTAACCATTCACACTTCATGAGGAAGGAAAACCATTTTAAATAAAAAAGGAAATTCAACTCAGCTGCATCTTAGGGCAATTCACACACAAGGCACAAAAAGCACCTTCCTTTTGGTTTAGATTCTATTAGGTGTTGTCCTAGTATTATCTGAAAGATCCTAAAGAACTGAAATCAGTCACTCTGAAAGAAGAAGCAAGGAGAAATACATACCAGAAAAATTAAATCTCTCAGAAAGATGAAAATCCAACTGCAGCAACTGTCTGGGGTTTTCAAAAGTGACAATTTATCCTGGGCACCTCCTAATTTTGGTGGGATGTATTTTCCAAAAGCAGATGAGAATGCTGCCTGAAGTTTGACAGCTTGATGCAAAAATCCCTTTCCAAATGTTAACCATGTTTGTATTCCACGGCTAAGTGACAATGAAGGGACACTGCTACAAACACATGATGAGGGTGAATGCCAGTAAAGAAAGAAAACTCCAACCTGTAAGAAAATCCTTCTGGTAGGAAAGCAACTGTGAGATTTCAGGTGTGCTCACAAGGTATGTGTCAGTACAACCACAGAAAAAAGACTCAAAACACATTTGGGGTTGTAGTTATGTACACACCAGCCAAGAAAGGAGAAAAAAAAAAGAGAGATTTCACTAGAAAGATCCATCCTACAGTAAGACTTCTGGCTCTCAAGGGTAATCTGCAAGAAAATCTAATTTACAGAAGCTAATTAGCTTTAGATACTTAAAAGCAGACTGGTTGAAGCAGTAGTAAATAGACAGTATAGAATAATCCTGCCCAGACAGAAACTGCTTGTTCCAACAGGTCTTTTCTGTATTCAGCTTTGGAGTCAATCTTAATGAAGGTTTTGTTTGGGAGTATTACAGTCAAGAGTTAAATCAGAGGAGCGGAAGAGAGACATTAAAATGTATAAGGAGAGTTGGAGAAAAGGGGTTGTTCTTATTTCAGATTTGAAATTAGATGAAGGGTCACCAAGGCTGGGAAATACACAAAGGCTGTCCCAGGATCCAGCCTCTTCAGAAAAAAAGGGCTCTCACACCAACAGTAGATAGATTGTGTGGAAGGACAGAGCAAAGTCTAGACAAATGAGTGGTGTGGGGAGAAAAGAGACCTTTTTTCCAAAATGTCCACATTTCTATAATTCCATAATTGATGTCTTTCAGCTGGCCAATTTTTAAAGGCCAGACAGACAATTTGGAAGTTGAATATTCTTTTGCTGCAGCTGTCTGAAATCTGAAAGTATTGCATTTATCTTTAATGAATTCATTGCTCTACTGCTGCGTCTCAACTTAGCATCATCCTATGTTCAAGGGACGGATTGTGCAACTCTTGTGGAACATGTTAAGAGTTTCCTACTATCTTAAACTGAGAATGACTTGGCTTGTACCAGTGGCAGCTTCATATTTGCAGCGCTCTCATGCCATCAAGAAAGCCACTTACCTGTTGGCAATTCCTATAACTTGGTGGCCATCCTTACTTCTGTTTTTGATGTCATGCAATAGAAGTTGCACAGTGATAGTTTCAGTAAGTTGCTGTCTGCAGGCAAACAAACTGATGCTGCTGAATCCAATCTACAATCTTGATTTTCTAAGCTCCTAAAAAAATGATTATAAACCAAATTTCTTACACTATTCCTTAGGGATCACCCATTTTTGCTATTTTTACATGTGCATGTCATATGCCTGATCTTACATCCAATTGTCAGAGGTGGCAATTGAATGTATTTTCATGAAAAATTAGCAAAAACAGTAAAAAGAAACAACAGCAAATGAAGTAAATACAACTCAAAGGTGTTTTTCTTCAGAGCTTTTTTTTTTTTTTTTTTTTTAACCACGGATTCTCTTCATTGTTATCTAAGATTGTTTTTGCAGTTCCTGTCTATTCTGTATGCTTTTTATATTCTCAGTGCCATCTTTTCATGGGCAAAACTGGATCACATCAGTGTTTGGTAGCAGCAGGGTGTACATAAACAGCTGAGATTTCAGGTGGTAAAAGGATAAATTGGTAAACATGAAGAAGTCCGTGGATGAAGAGAGCTTGATAGGAGACACAGACACGCCTGTTAGATCACTAAATGCTTAAAAACAACCAGCAACAAAAAGCTGAATATCGATTGCAAGGAAACACAGTGAGAGAATTCAGAGAGTGAAAGAAGTGGACTGTCTGTAAAAACTGCTGAAAGAGCTACTGCAAATTCGAAAGAAAAAGAAATTAAGAAAATAACATCTAATACTGTACTATCCTTAATGTTGCCAGAATGCACTTCCATACTAAGAAAAATCCCTTCTGTTTATCTGTAAAAATCCAAAGGTTGTAATTCTCATCACTTATGCTGCTATTCAGAGTTCCACCAGAGTATTCATATAGAAATCAGAGGGGTTACTCCAGATTTACACTGCTGTTACAATGACCATAATCTGACTCTAGAAGGGACAATTCTTGTTAACTCTACTCAGGCTACAAACTACTGCCATTTGCATTTCTACTGCCATTTGCCATAACCAGCTGGGAATTTGTTTCACCAAAAAGCTTCTGTTCCTAAGAAATGCCTCTATGTTCCTGTATAGCAATAAGGCCATTTTAGTGTGCTTTTTTTTCACTTGTAATATAAGCACGAGCTTTTAAAAAGTCCCCGACAGAATATCTGGTTATGTATTTTTTTACCTAATCAAGCAAAACTCATATTGTTAAACTAAAAGAACTGAGTTCAACCCCAGGGGCAACAGCTTTTCCACAGTTATGCCCATTGAATTGGATTGCTTTAATTTTACTGCAACAATCATACATGCCTGCGCATTGGTTCAGGCATTTTCTCAGGACTTCACATTTGTTTCTTGTTTACCATCACCAAGCTTTCCTGGCAGTACTACTTTTCTTGCAGATCATTACCAATTAGTTTTGGTCTCATGATTTTTAAATCAAGGATCCTTTTAAAGAAGCCAGCTCTGCACACTGAGCAAGAGGCACCCCTCTTGTCTTGTGAATGTTATCTTTGGTTATACACATGCCAACCACTCTATCTGACTTTGGTGTGAACTGTATGTGAGCATCCATAGAAGTGATTAAACTAATTTTTGGAAACTCCTTTCCTGATTTTATTTAGCTTTATCACACTGCTTCTCCTAATAATGTTTTGCTGCTTAAAGTGGGAATTGGTTCTGTAGTATGAAGCAGTAGGTAAGACAGTTTGTGCTTTTTATGCTACTGTCATACTGTGTTTGTACGACTGGAAATCTTAGCAGAATATGTAATAATCAAGGTAATAATCAAACCTTATGGAGAAATTTCTTCAGTATTGTAAATGGTGATAAATGACTTTTAGAACAAGCAGAGACGGAAAACAGCTTGCAATAGAAGAACAGCCTTGGAAGAGTTCCATGCTTTTAGAAGCCAGGTTATTGTTAGTAATCTGTAAAGGGAACACTTGACAATGTGGGTCAAGTTTTAATGAAGTACTTCATATTCAATTCTGACTTTACAGTTCTGGTTATGTAATTTCATGTGTCACTGTGTGCCATTACTCTGCCAACTGTAGATTCTACCTCTTGCAACTTGCAAAGCGGTTACTGTACTAATAAGTTACGTCTCACAATGTACATGGTAAAGGAATATTATTCACATTTCGAAGGAGAAAAACTGAGTCATGACCCAACATATTCAGGGTTACACAGGAAACTCAGTGCAAAGCACAGGCACTGAAGATGGTAATTTTTGACTTCCACTCACATGCTCTTTCTCCTGAAGACCTGCAGGTAGTTCAGAAGGAATCTGACTGTTGCTTCATCTCTGTATGTTTTCTTCTGGCTACACATAGCAAGAGTTATTCATCTGTTTTCACTTCCCTCCCTTTCATAATATGTCCTGTACTATTTTGAATATAAAACATATCCTTTTCTCCCTGCAACTGTGGAGATCATTAGGCAGAAAACTATCTGATTTAAATTTCAAAGGGCTTCTTTGTAAACTACTTCCTTATGGTGGAACCACGAGTTTATGCTTTTAAATGAAATCTTTACTAAGCACATTAAAAATTACAGGGCATTGCATGCAAGGAGCATTTCAGGCTATGTTTGCAATAGAATTTAGTCCATACAGGTAAAGTCAGTATGCCAAAACCTTCTGACTGTTTGAGCAACTACACATATTTTCATTTTCTGTCAGTACATGCAGTTTTCACTCCTTCACCTCATCCCCGCTCTAAACTTTGCATTTAAATGGACATGTATACATTTCTACATACCTTGAACTCTGTGAGGCTTCCCCATGAAACACCATTTGCCTGATGTTCTGGAAAATGCAAGTACCAAAGAGTTTGGAGTAAGGAGTTGTCATAATATAGCGACCCATGGAGATCCTTGACTTGGAAGCCACTGAGATGGCAGGCAGAAGCTGGCCAGCTTTTGTCCAACTATTAGAATGAAAAATGTGCTGGTTGTTTGAGCAACTTCTTTTGTTCTGACTCTGAAACTCTCTGGCTTGCTTCCACAGTCATTAATTTATCACAGATACCTAAAAGTCACAGAAACTGAATCTCAGTCTCTTTGTTTGTCAGCTTGTATGTAAACATATCTGAGCATAAAACATCCCATGTATACTTATCACATGGCTAATTACAATCCAACTACTTTGCATCCATAGAATACATCATGTTATGTCAATTACAACCAGCCTTTGTTATTAACTGCACAGTGATGGCTGAATCCGTGAATACAAAAAATAGCAATACACAGTGCACCTATCTAACATCATATGGTGCTACCTTCTTTTTCACAGCATCATCAGTTCCCAAGCCCCTTATCCATTCTCTTCCCTCAGGCAACAACAGCAGTTCATAGCACAGCATTGACAGTGAACAGAGACAGAGGCTGTGCACTGCCTGGGACAGAATGCAGACCCTACTGAGGTCAGACTGAAACCCTAGCTGTTCCTTCTGTCTGCTTTTCTCCCCGATAAAGACTGACGTGTGTTGGTGCAACAATCTGAGGAGCGTGCCAGGACACTGCCAGGATTCCTCCTTTTGTAATGAGGTTCCAAGCAAATTGCTGGTCTGCCACTCTGGTTGAGTTCCAGAGGCAGGCATGTACATGGCAGCTGTATAGCTGGGAATGAGTCTTCTAATCTAGATGTCTGCCATGAGCTTGGACAGCATCTTGTGTGCCATGGTATCTGAGGAATGAAATAAACAGAGACACCAGTGAGACATTATCTGTCTTTTGTTACCACTCATTCTATTTATAATCTATATTTATAATATATAGTACCTGTATTTGTAATATATAGTACCTGTTTAAGCAGGGCACACTATTTTCTTCTGTTTCTTGTGCTAGGATTTGATAGTGCTGTCTGCATCTCTGTGGAATTTATCACTATGCAGGGAGACAGCAAATAATTGAGCCTGAGGGAATACATACTTACCATGAATGCAAAGTATGTCAAAGGAGTATATTCAAATCATGGCATGCCATGACAATAAGTCACTGAACCACATTACCAGTCCAAGCTGGAGGAAGAATGTACAGAGTTTGTCACTAATGGAGTGCTCTCATTACTTTGACCACGTTATTGCAGGACTACAAATAACACTTAGTATCCTGTGATACATATCATAGTGGATCTACTTGAGACCAATAAAGAGAAACTGACATTCCTCATGGAGAAAAATAGTGGCAAATATTTTCCCACAACATAATTTTTGATTCTTGTATACCAGAGCTTTTCTGCTAAGAAATACCTGGACAACTTCAAGAACATCGGACTGTTTTGAAGCTTAGAAACAGAGCAGTAGTACATTTTCAGGTTATTGCATTTTTGCATCCTGTTAAGGGAGGCTGGCCACTCTCAACCTTTAGACTGGCATGGAGACAGTTCATTTCTGTAGTGACCCATGTTTTCATCTTTTTATTTTCTTCCAGAACCTGCAGTCCTTATTTCTTCATCTCAATCCAACTCTGAGCTTTGCACTTAAGTGGACATCCTACATATATTTACACATACCTTTAGCTCTGTGAGGTTTCCCCATCAGACAGCAGTTGCCCAGGGTTCTGGAAAATGCAAGTAAGTAAAGAATTTGAGGGAGTTGTCGTAATGTAAAGACCTATGGAGATTCTTGACTTGGAATTATTATAGACAGGAGACAAAAGCAGGACAGCTTTCATCCAACCATTATAATGAAAAAAGTAGGAACATTAAAAAAGTAGAAAAAAAAAAACAATGTGAAAGAAATTGTCTAGCATCCTCTATTAATTTCCTCTTAAAAAAAAAAAAAATAAAAAAAAATTAAAGGGCATGCACCTAAAAGCACTGTGACAAAGTCTGCTATTAACTTATCTAGTTTATATGACAGTTTAAAATGAAGCTTCAGATAAGGGGTCTGGCATGCATCACTGGCTCCAACTCTGGCCTCAGCCATTAGCTGGCTGCATCCGTGTAGAAGTATCTTTTCCATGACAGGAAACTATTTGGTGTCAATTATTTCCTTTACAACTTTCAAACAGAGGCACTGTCTCTGAGGCTTATCAGGCAGAGACTCAAACAAGCAAACTGAACCAAACGTTATGCAGATGCAGGCTACAGAACATGTAAGATGAAAATTTTTCATGTGAATGAACTTGTTAAACAGCAGTAGGGATTCACACTAGGGATGAAAAAAAAAAACAGAGAAAAGGAATCACTATTTATAGCCTGAATAAGAAAGGGAGTGAAAACGTGAATTGTAGAAAACTAGATTTTTTTGAGCTAATTGGAAATGAGAAGAATTTATTTTTTCACACTTCCTGTGGAAATATATTAATATATTTTTAGATAATCTTTTTATCCCTGCTGCCAGCTGCTTTGTATCAATATGAACAATGTGTTTCACATACGTAAGCCTGACAAATTCTTCTATGTAAGAGATATACTTTTTTCTTTTTTTTGATCCAGTGATGCTATTACCCATCATTGACAATTATTCTAGTACTTTATAATGACCATGGCATTACTTGATTTAATGTGAATTAAGTATCCTTTTTTGGAGGGTGGGCTACTTTCTGCTCAGGAAATTTACCTAGGGAGGGAAGAAGGCTGAGAAATGAAGCTACATAAGCTCAAAATGTACCAAAGTATAGCTGAAGCAATCTGCCCTCTGATTTGTGACTTCACTGCAAGTTGTTAAGTTATTTTTTAAGTTGTCTGATCCATCGTGTGTGTAAATAAACATGAGCCTGAGAATGGGTTACATTTGTTCAGAACAAGTAGAGTTTGTTTATTCATGCTTTGGAGTTATTCAAGTGACCTCACACCTAAGTCAAATGCTCCTCCGTGAGCAGACAATCCAGATCTGGAGGCTAAAACCAGAGGTACCTTGCAGCTGATTATAAACAAGATACTTTTTCTTGTTGGGCCCTAAATCTGAGTTCCATGGGAATCACAGTGTGTAGAACAGTACTCACAAGAAAAATACTGATGAAGAAGAAACAAGGGAGGACAAAAGTCCTCTTCTTATGTCATTTGGAAAAGACGAACAAATTGCTAGGCAGAAATAATACAGAAACGACCACCTAAAAAGAGCTTTTCATCATTTGAAATCAGAACTTATGGGAGAGACATCAACAAATCAACACCACTGAGGTTGTGTGCATTTACTTCCTCTCAACCTGCTACAATCTAGTTTCTGGTCAATACAGTAAAGCAAACCAACGGTGTGGCAGCCATGTTATTTTTTACCTGGAAAATCGAATTCCAAAACAGTTTTTCTTGATTAAGTGCATTAGTCGATGCCACTGCAAGTGTCATTATTCCATATGCCTAAACAGTACTTCCAGGGTTCATGTATGGTATGAAACATAAGGAATGTAGCAAGAATCATTCTACTTTAGAAACCTGAGTGCAATGAAGGGAGAGATGTTGCAAGTGAGATCAGTTACTGATACTGCCATATACACTCTGAAGTCAATGGAGCTGCACAGATTAATTGTGCTTGCTGGAGTTCAAAGCAAAGTCCTCTAGACCATTGGTTGTGTAATTATTACCCAAGAGGGGATCCTGAGGACACTTTTTACTGCTCTGCTGGAGTGTTTTCTATTACAGCAGCAATCCCACAACAGCTATCTCAGTGTATTGCCCACTTAGAACTGACTGAACACTCTCGATAATCTGTATCCCAGGTGCATGTTTTTTGCAAAACTACTCTGTGTTCCAAAGGCAATTTAAGTCAAGTGGCTGAAATGCTCAAGAAAACAAATCCAAAACTCAGCTGAACTTTTTGGCATTGTCTTGACTGTGCTGCAGAACCCAAATGCATTCCTTACATGTGAGACTGAGGCCTGATGCCCATCTGTTCCTCTCTGGCAAAATTAGAGCAGCTCCCTTCTCATCCTGAACAATTTTTCTTGAACTTTTTAAACAAATAATGAACAAAATCAGACATTCTAAGAAACACACATAAAGCCAGCATGCTTCTGAATCTTTAGGTTTGTTTTGCCACATTTATACCTGGGCACTGGACTGCTTTATATTTCATATAATATACTCTGAATATTTGCAGTGGAACAAAACCTTCTTGGCAGAGCTGTCATACCATTAGCATACACATGGTGACAAAACCTTCCGGTTCCTTCAAACCATCAGGAAAAACAACTTTCGGGAGTACAGTTCATCTCACCAAAATCAGGGTTCCATCGTGCTATTTAGCTGAATAGGTGAGCATGGCTGAAGAGCTGGGATTTGCCACCTGGCAGAAAGACTTGTAGAGTAAAGCATTGATTAACAACCTGACATGCACAGTGTTTGCATCATAGAATCATAGGATTGCCAGAGATGGAAAAGACCTACAAGATCATCCAGTCCAACCATCTACCAACCACCAATAGTTCTCAGCAAAACCTTCAGCAGATACCTAATTTTTGGAAGCCTCCTCTTCTGTTTGTGCCCCATGGAATTATGTGTTTGGAGTAAAACATAGGAGAGCCTACATCACTGCAAAATAATTTGACACTATCTTCTTTGTATCATCTTTGACCTTCTTTTGTAATTAGATTTGCCTTCAGTCTCTTTATATCTTCTACGCACCTCAGCATTCATAGTTGAGTTAAACACTAACAACTTTCTATATACTCCATTCTGGAGGAATATAGGATCTCTTTTTATACTTAATAAAATTTTTAATTCACACTGGGTGCAGAACAACAAAAAAAAATCATGGCTATAACAGAAATTCCTTAGCAGACGTTTTACTGTCATTGTTTGCAATATTTTTTACATTCTCTTATTCTTTCTAAAAACAAGTGGGGAAGAGGAAATGCTTGTTTTTCTGCACATGATGTTGAATGGAGGTATTGCCATCCAAGGAAGTTTAGCTCTGAACACAGGGAACTGCATTTGCAGAGTGTTCAAGGTATGCTTACAGACAGCCAGTCCTGAGTTGTAGCACTTTGATGTGGGGAATCACAGGGCTCCACAGACAGGAAAAGAGCAGCAGCAACCTCTGTGCATAACACTACTCAGAAGACTTCTGTAAGGGAAACAGGAACACGCTGCAGATAACAAAATAGGCATCTCGACAGCATAAATATATATATAAATGAAATGTAGGGATTTACTTCATAAGAGTCTGGTTTTAGTATCCAGTATCACATTTTGGACTTCATAATACATGATTTATTGTTATTGGTTGAAGGAACATCCTTCATTGGTGTTGAAACTTCAGGCACTGCTGGAAATATTTCACTCCTATTTAGTATCCTAAACAAAACTGTGGAAGGACAAGTGGCCAGGTTACAGCACAAGAAGCACTTTTTGCTTTTTGCCTGAATACCTTTCTATTTGCATTCTAATCTGATCTCTCAGAAAATAAAGGTTATATCTTTGTTTAAAGACTATTTGTGAACAATGCCTAGAGAAAAAAAAACAAGGCTTTTCCTCAGGGCTGTGGTTGTAAATGGATTTGGGTTATTAGAGACACAGTCATAATCTGAATGCTAAAGAATAACTAACATTTTCATGCCATTCTCAAATACCAAAGTATTAGAAAAAATATCAGCAGAATTAATCCTGGCAATAAATTGCATTCTAACCTGGTATGTAACTCAATCTTTAATTCTCTTGTGGAGGAAGTAGCTATAAACATTGTATAATGTCAAATGTTTACCACTACCACCACCACCCGGAGTACTTGCACAATACAGAAACTACATTACATCCAACATCTCGGATCTGCCAGGCAACTTTTTAAAAATTCTCTATGCTATTAACCTGTGGGCGATCCCTAGACATGACTGCACTGCATTTGATGATAATAATACTCTTGAAAAGGCAGCGTTCAGGAGGTGAAATTTTAGGATGCAGTCAACACCATGGTTCTAATTTCAAAGGCTTGCTTTGACTTTCAATAATATACATGGAGTATTTATTCAGAGAGGAGCTTCAAAGTCTACTCAGAGTCTTTATGTTGCTTTTTTTTCCTTCTAAAAATGTAATTAGTTTAGGATAGGAGACAGAGATAAGTCATTTCCTGAAATGAATGCACTTTTAATGAAGGTCTGGTGGTGAATGAAATGGAAGGTCCAGGAGTGCAGAGCAGAGGACAGGGCTTTCACGTCCCTGTATCACATTAATAATTACCTCTTTCTCTCTTCAGAACAGAATCAGGTACAGAACTAAAGAAAAACAGGCCAAAAATGATTCATTTGCTATTGAGGCAATGTGCAAGAAAAAAAAATACATTTAGCCAGTTGAACTGTTTATTTCTCTGCCTCCATCTGTATATGAAATTTGACCTTTGATTCTGAGCTTCTTGTTCTGCCAAATCTCCTCTGAGATAGTGAAGGAGGACGGACGTTTATCCTGACTAAGGCTTTAACTTTAAAGGGTACTTTAAAAGGTACAGATACACACCTTGTACTTTTATCACCCTCATGCTAGTCCTTTTAATTGCTATTTTAAGTCCTGCTTAGTTGAAGAACAGTAATTTTCTTTCCCAGCCTCAGGAGCTGCCCGCCTCAGTCTTTTAAGTTGGAAACTCTCTGTATGGGTAGGTCAAAGCCACAGGAGTCTGATCGAGGTGGCGTCCTGCAGGCAAACCACAGACTGGTTCTCAGCCTGCGTGACAAAAAACATTCCAGTTCATATTACTGAACCTTAGGGAAAACAGAATGTGCCAACCGAAGCAAAACCTGCAAGTCAAATTATTTGACATCAAAAGCCATTACTCCCCAGACAGTAATCGCTCTCAGAGCACCGCACAGAAATTGAGTTCTCCTCTCATGAAGAAAGCAAGCTACTCCTCTGCACTGCAGAACCACCATGCCTGTAATTCACAGTGGGGACAAATGCGTGCTATGCTGACCATTCCTAGCTGTACAGTTGCTGCTCTCCGATGAGCACATGTGTGTTCTAGGGGTAATCTTACACGAGGTCACAGAAGGTTGACGCTGCAACAGCACACGCAATACAGGACCTTGCCTCTGATTTGATAGTATTTATCACCCTCTGCTACAGTAAGACTGTTGTTCCCAGTTAGCAGGTATTGCTTTGTTCCATTGCTCTTATTCAGCTGTGGTATTACCTACAATGGTGATGGCTGCAGCCACATGGCTGTTGGGAATTCATTCGGCAGCTCAGAACACTGAACGCAGCACCAGAGCTGAGTTATGCAGTGTCAGAGCTGTTCCAGCCCACTGCTCAGCATCCAGTAGTGTATCAGTTCATTAGTCCCGATTAATTGCACAGCTTGGCTACAGCTATTGTCCTGCATTCCTTAACAACCTGCTTTGCTTTCTTTCAACATAAAAGCCCCAAAAGGAAAAAAAAAAAAAAACAACAACAAACTATTGCACATAAAAACTCAAGTAATTGGGAAAAGTCACTACTGTTAGTTAGTTTATTAGTTCCAATGAGAAAATTGAGCTCCTCTGCAGCTAAAAGCATGAGAGGAAAAGAATGCAAAATATCCTCGGCAGCACAGTGACCCAGGGGCAACACTGAGGCCGTATTTCAGTGCTGTGTTGTGAAAAAAGGCCAGCCATCCTGCCAAAATGTTTCCAGAGATATTTCCCCAAAACACTGCACTCATTTAAAGCAACTACAGCATACATACCTTATCATTTCCTCTTTTACCCAGCCTTCGAACACACTCAGTGCTGCCATGTGAGCTTCTAAGTAACACACAGCAGTAACTCACACTTACAGAAACGCCTGGTACAAATTCATGGCCCTGAAGTGGGAATTACTAGATTCTGCTTTATTAAAAAAAGAAAGAAAAAAAAATTGGTTAGGAACTCTATTTAACTTGATAAATGAATTGCAACTGCAAATTAATTGCAATTTTTTGCTTAGTTACACTGATACTCCTCTGACTGCTCTTCCACTTTATTTTATTTTGTGGGGAAAAATAAAAAAAAAAGCTCAGGTGCATTTACTGTGTTATGTAGCTGTTGTTTGCATATCAACACTATATCTTCTGCTCCATAAAATCAGTTAAAATACTCATTCCCACATGCCCTTCACCATGAATTATGAAGCCATTACCTCTTCGTAGTGAGTACACAATGCAAATGCAGTACCATTTTACTTCTTCACTTGTAATACACCACTCACAGGCAAAATAACTGGAATTGCTATGTAAACATAATTTTAAGCAGCTTCTCTGACATAGTGAAATGAGGGATGTGTTAATTGCTGAATGCCATTATCTGCAGGAGAGCTCATTTCCTGATCTGACAGAGTTAGTCCCTAATAAATAAATGCACTTAATCTTAAAACCAGATGATGCTAACTCTATCACTGGGCAAGATTGATGTTTTCTGGAATGTTAAGTTCGCTTTGTATGGGATCAAGATTCAACTATATAGATCTGAAGGAAATCTTAGCTGAAATCAGCATTACTCATGGGAGACAAGTCTAAGTTCTTTGAATTTCAGTCAGCCACTGTGACTGTTTCCAGTGCTAGAAGAAATTTTTACAGAGACAAGGAATGATGAACAGTATGATAGCAGTGACCTCTGTATACTTTGATGGCACTAGGAGGAGTCGGCACACGCTGCTCCTGAATAATGAGACAAATGTTACTGTATGACACATTACGTTGGAACTAATACTAGTTGGTCTCCAAAGCCACTAACACAGGGAACGTGGACTCAAAGGCAGATTCCTCTACCATAGCGTTTTATTATTATTATTATTTTTAATAAAAATCAAGCAATGATGCTATCTCTTAAGTACAGCTGGAACGGCTGGAAGTGGTCCATATGCCACCAGGGCAAAGCTCTCAAAGAAGACTCCTCGAATTCAGCAAACTGAATTTAGCAACATTTCCTGTTTGGGAATTGCACTATGCTAAACACAGTATAGTTTATCCATAAAAGAAGGAATTGGAGGAAGGCGTATGTAAGGTAGCCTCAGAGAATCCCTTTCTGTTAAACTTGTTGGAAAAAGAAGGAAAAAAAAAAAAAAAGGAAACAACAGCACTAAGCCAACAACCAACAAAAATACGGAGCAGGTACTTGCGTTGGAAGTATCTTAACCCAAAGCCATTCTCTGCATGATGGTGTTTGTCTGATAACTCTGCTGCCTGATGGCTGAGCTAACTGAAGGGAAGAGGCGCTTGCTTGCTTAGCACGTCTATGGAGATGCATCTCTGTATGTTGTCCTGGAAGAAGTTTTCATCTCTAATCTCAGTTTGAAGAGAGAGCAGGGAGTTTAAAATGTGTAGAAACTAATTTCCAATTTTTTCCTTCTTTCTTTCTTTCTTTCTTTTTAAATTATATATATATATATTATAAATATATATATATATATTGTCCTTTCATTTGCAGGACTACCAATTGACCGATGATGGCAAAATCTGCACACACCCTCACTTGTCTCAATGTTATAACCATTGGCCACTTGCTCATATGAGAACTTTGTTGTCATCTCCTGCACCATGGGGAAGGATATGAATGTATTCATACACAGATTTTACTGGAAAACAAAACAAGGTAATAAAAACTTACTGAAAATGTCGAATTGCCCAAGAACTGTTCCAGACCACCGAGAACACGATGAACTCCCCAGCGTCAGTCTGGCTGGAGAAGAACTGCAACAACCAGGTGGCTGATGCGCTGAAGGGCTCTCTGATTTTGGCTCTCGGTGGAACCGTCAGCACATTTTTTGCCTTTAGGTGGCACTCTCTGCCCATATCAAGCATCTTCCTCCAGCAATGGAACAGCTGTCTCCATACAGCCCTGCAAATACCACATTCAGAGGAGTAAAATGAGTGCAGCATTAAGTTGATATAAAGGATCTCCTCCAATGATGCAGAAGGTGGAATAACTACGGTTGCCATCCTTTGTCAGCTTAGAAAAACCTGTTTGCATTGCACAAACACAAAATTTCTTTCTTTTTTTTTTTTCCCCCCCAGATCTAGGATGTTCCAGTGAACTGATTGCAGCAGAGTGCAAATCTGAAGTGGAGTTACAGTCCCTCCCAATTCAGTGTTACACAATGATGACAGGAAATTTTTGCAGAAAAGTGAGCGCTTAAATTAATCCCTGCCCTAACTGCTCAAAAACCCAGTGCTAATATTGATGGACAAGCTATTCTATCATTCTGTTAATGCCAGTAATTATGTCCAGAAAGAGTGACTGAAACTTATTTTATGTATTTCAGAAATGGCCCACGACTGTTGACAAATGAACTATTTGACAATACATACTGTAATTTCTACTCTTTCCACTGATAGTGTCTTAATCTTGTGAGCAAAGGAGGTCAGAAAAATAAAATGAATTCCAACTCTGCTGAAGCCTGGCCAACATGCTCCCACTCGCCTACCCACAGTCAGCAGTGTGATGCTATGCTGTTTCAAAGATGTTTCTTCCCTCCTTTCTGGCAAAAAAAAAAAAAAAAAAAAAAAAAAAAAAAAAAAAGCTGATGAGACATCTCACATTGCCAAAAATGAATGTTTTTTCTTTTTGTAGAGAACACAGTAATCCTTTAGCCACTATGTACTAACAATGCAGAAATGCATACATTAAAAATCATAAAGGACTCACGCTCAGCAGGCATGGCTTTGTACCATACGTTTAATCTGACATGTGATATTAGGCTTCTGAAAGAGAATTTGGACAGTGCTCTGTCTGCTTGAAACATGAACGTTCAGTTAAATTCAGCCATGAAGCTTCCTTACTGGACTTTTTATCCTACTGGTCTGGTTACTTGCTGAGTCCTACAGCACTTCTAATTTTACTGATGAGAACTTCTGTGCATATGGTGAATTTTCTATATTCAAACCCTGTTCTGGATTGAGGCTGACATTAAGCAATGCAGAATCTCCAGTTTATCTGGAACACCCATATCCCAAAATTTGCCCCTGAAAGGCAGGCCCCTTTCCGAATGCCAGGTGTGAGCCATTTAGCAGAACCCCAAAGGCAGGTACCACCACACCAGAATTTTTACTTTAGTTATGGAAATATTTAAGATAATTACCTCAAATATTAATAAATATTAAATGAGTTTGCAGGAATCAAGGAGAATTCCCCTTCTTCTCCAGTGTTAGATTGGAATTAGAGGCGTGAGGGATTTACACTTCAGACTTAGCCACCAGAAACATTAAAGGCCCAATCATCAGCTCTGAGCTAAAGATACTAGAAAGGCTAAAATCTACATTAAAAAGACCAAAATTACACTTCCTGTAATGAGCCTTTCTTAACAAAAGCCTCAGCCTGTCCATTAAGCAGATATATTAAGAAAGCCAGCTGTTTTCTGCTGCACCTAATTACTATTCCACATAAGTGCTCCTGGAAGGTGGAAAGGACATCACAGAGAAGCATCAGGAGACAAACAACACTTCTTCCTACCCCGTAGTTCATTTTAAACTGAGATAGATACTTCCTTAAATCAGTATTAATTTAAACAGCTGTACTTCCTTGCCGTGTGATATGCATGGTGATGTTTTCTTGGAGGCACAGTGGATTGACAATTTAGGCTCCACACTGTGCAATGGTGGGCACTTGGGAGAGCATACTGGAAAGTGAGATAAGCTTGGGCTTCATTTGTATGTGCTCAGGGAGAGCCTCAGCCACAGGGCAGCAAGTAGAACCAGTGATAATGCTACTTGCTAAACATTTGCACACAGATAGAAACAAAGCCAACACCAAGCTGCTCCCAGCAAAGGGTATCACAGGAGAAGTAAAACTCCAGCTCTACCACTGAATTAGAAAGCGACTCCAGTGCACAGCTCCCAACAGCTGTACTGTGAGGAGACTGAGAATAGCTCCATGTGTTTAAATGGACATCACAACACTGTAGTTAATATTCACCAGTTTAAGTGTAAAGTTTGTTCACTCACCTTCATCCCGATCATCTGTCCCATGCAGAGGAAGTGGCAGGCTTGTAGAGATTGTCCCATCTCCATCCTTCAGCTCTGATTCATTGATCCCCTGCGGCTCACCAGCACATAACATACCCTAACCCTCACCAACCAGAGGGTGTTTGGGCCAGCACACCAGCTGATAAAAGTAGAACAATCCCAAAGCTGGTCTGCCTCTATAAAGGTACTGCTAAGTAATAGCAAGGAGTATTCTATCAGATTGTCATATTCAAATACAACTTCAGATTTTGTAGAATTTTGGGCTCGGGATTTATTTGAAGAGAAATCACACTCACAGCTTCAGACAGGGATTCAATGATGTGTAAATCACTGAAACCAGAAAAGTTCTAAAAGTCCTAGAAAGGGCAAAACTTCTCAGGAAAAGATGGATCTTCAAGATTCTCCAATGTTGGCCAGTGGCTTCCCACCCCTCCCATTTGGCAGCAAGAATCACCAATCCAAATTTCCTTTGCCAAACGAAGTCAGAGATTTGTACTGCATTTTAGCATAGGCAATCTCTGCATACACAAAGTGCGAGAAAAATAAGCTTTGAAAGTTGTCCTGTTTTAGCAAGTCAGAGCAAAAGCACTATTTCTGTATGTTAATTTGAAAGATCACTTAACTATGGACTTATAAGAATTTCCCCTTTGATATTACTTACAAGGTACTTAAACCCATTTTTGTTCCATAGCCCTTCCTCAACCCCTTTGTTGTGGTTGTTTTTTAAATCTTGTGATAAATCCAAACATAAAAATGTGCATTGCATATGATGGTTTGACTCAGTTGGACGAAGCAGAGATACTTGTGCAAGAAGGGAGGAAAAGCCTTTTTCTAAAAGTCAGCACTTCTCTCATCTTTCTGCTTTTTTTTTTTTTTACTTGAAACAGAGTGAAATGCCTACATCTGTGTGAAAATTCAGCCACAAGCAGTGACCGCAAATGGTGCTTGTTTCTTTTCATTCTTTGCTTGGTTTAGTTTTATACATATGTTTATAATGGGGGATAGAGATGGGAGAAGGAATAACTGTTAGATGGCAGCTTTCCTTCCTTCTGTCCCGTCACCTTACAAATTTTTCAGTATTTTTAGTCTGTGAACCAGAGGAATAAACTTAAACTATGTAAAACTAGAGAGTCTGACTGATGCTGAGGTGCCCTTACACACCCTTAGCCTTCTAAATGCCTTTTAAAATGAATGGTTGCTGTCAGAGTTAAGCCTATGGAATGCATCAGCCAGAGAACTAACTGGATTTTGCAAACTTGGCAGTTGCCACGTGTTTACAGCTGAGTCCCCTAGTGAGAACTACAGCAATAGGACAGCAGGTAAGCATACTTTGCCTCTTTGTCATTGACACCCCTCATGCCATTCACATAGGACTCCAGAATACACTATTTTAATTAGCAAAGCTTGTTGTAAAGTAAACAACACAAACACTCCTTATAGAACAGCCACGGTCTCCCCTGCTTGACTTACATACAGGCTTTTTGGCAAGGAAACATTCAGACAGCATGAGGTTCACCTCTGTGCATGGCCCCTGGGCAGCCCACGCACCGCCTCAGCTCCCATGAGCTGCTCTGGGCAGGAGCATGCAGTGTGTGGCATAGGGATTCATACACCTTTGCTCCAGAAAAAAACAGTCCGAACCCACATCTGAAAAGACCAGCAGTTTTCCCCCCATAAGGTCATAAAGGTGTAATATAGGCGTCATGCATAGAGTACATACCATGTTTAACCGAGTCCTGTCCCTGCGTGACTTTGAGCCCCAGTGAGTACAGATGCACAGCACATTTAATGAAGCCCTCAATCAATATGGTTTGCTGCATTGTGCTGTTTATTGGGAGTGCTGCAAAGTCATTCAGCCGACAGGAGCCAGGGCAGCAGTAAGAAGTGTCCTCAAGAATAGCTCTGACGGGATTCCTTCCAACACACGAGGAAAATGAAGTTCCCATTGTGGTTTGGTAATTGCCAAATGAATAGAAATCAGAAATAATTGATGCAACATTGACCCATAAAACAGGGATGACAGAGGCAAAGTTCTCCCCTGTACTCTGCACAGGGAACAACAGACAATCAAAAACAACAGGGTAAGAACAGAACAATACAGAAATAAAGTTGGATCCTTACAGGCATCACTACTGCAGTCCATTGGTGCTGACACTGCTTTCAGCCATCACCGTTTAACACAATGTGACACATCTCCACTTCCAGTCTAGGTTCTCAACTGTTGATTTTCTTTTGTTGGATGAGTTCTTTTAGTTTTTTTTTCTTCTTCTTCTTCTTCTTCTTCTTTTTTTCTTTTTAAAACTATGTTTATCAACACCGATACATTACAGACCGTGTTGGTTATACTCTGAAGTCTGATCATGCAGAACTACAGGCGGGTGCAGCTTAGGTCTTGCTACAGGATGGACATGGCAAGGTGAACAGTTGGTTTGCTCATTAAGATCTGGAGCTCTGTTACTGTTGTGGCTTTAACGCATACTGGCCAGAAGTCCCACTTACTCCATTTACTAACTATACATGTTTCTATATGTACAATGAACCCTCCAGCACCCTCCTTTGCAGCATGTGGCTGACTCAGGAAAAGCTCAGAGGTCAACCGTGTTGAGGCATACAGTGGCCTTATTGTAAAAGGTCAAACAGAAGTCATGTGTTGATTACATATTAGTTACAGAAGAAAAAAAATGTCCATACAACTATATACATCATAAATACCTTGCTTTCCAGAAGACAGGAATGGCCCCATTCAGTGAAAATTAGTAAAGAGACAGGTGTACCTGTCCAAAATGACAAGCATGGGAGGGATACACTTATTTCCCAAAATGACTGTCCTCCTTCAGTATGTGCTTTTCAGCTTTTCACTCTCAGCTAAGAAGGCACCAATAGCCTCAGGTGGAGTTTTTCAACATTCTTTTGTCGAATCAAACCCTCTTTAGAACTCAAACTTGCTATGGGTCAAAGAGCCTGAACAAAAATGAAGTCAAACCATTCATTTCTTGCAATCAATAGTTAATTTAAAAAATTAAAAAAAAAAAAAAAAATCACAAGGAAGAAAAAAAAATGGCTGCACTGGCAAAGCTGCGAATACGTTCAGCACTCAGTTCCATGGACAACTCTATTTTCCAGCTCATCAGTGAAGGTGACACACTCACTAATTGCCCTGCGCCCCCAAACATCTAAGTGAGACATTACTGACTTGTGGAATATTCAGACCTTGTGCACAGTGATTTTCTTTCAGCATGCATGTGTATGTGAACAAGGTCACTGTGAGCTCGCAGTCAGCGAACCTTCATGCCCTTGTGAAGGTGGTGGAAGTTCAATAAGCACAGACCTCAGCCCCTTGAAGATGTGCTGCTATGTCACAACTACACTCTTTATCCACAATGAGAATTTGGGTCAGATATGAGTACAACACTGGTGTTCTAAAAATCACACCTGCATGCACTTCTCTTTCTTTCACACACATACACGACTTACAGGTCAAGTAAAACTCGCCTACCTGCCTTTTTTTTTTTTTTTTCAGATTACTAAAAGGAAAGGCTGATTCTCCCCTGCAGGTTTCCTTCCATAGTGCTCTCCCTGGAAGCACACGGAGTTTGCTGGGAAATGCATTGTTTTCATCTCACAAACTTTAGGGGAAAGAAATTTTCATTATTCTGCATGCTTGAATTCACACAAAAATTTGAAACGATGGTAAGCATAAAAAGAAACACATCTGAAATTAGAATTGTTGATTTTGATAACATAAAATCCTGCAACATTCGTCATATAAGTGGCTTTTAAAGGTTATTTCAAATTAAAATATTTCTATTCTGTAGCGATGAAATGTGCTCAGCCTGACTCCCTTTGGCAGTTCTAACATTGACTACTGGCATATTTCCGTGAGCCAGTAAGTTGGGGGGAAAGAAGAACACAGTCCATATCAGTGTCGTGGCAGCATTTTGAAAAAATTCCTAAAGGCACACTGACAGATTTCATCTCTTCAAGATTATTAGCCCAAATCTTAAAAGTAGAACTATGTAAATGAATGTAAATACCTATGATCAGTTTCTGTTATAAAAGTACAAGAATGATGTAGTGACATTACCACTTGGCTCGCATGACCTCCTGAGGTCAGCCAGCATCAGGTAGGAATTGATCATTGCCAGAGGATAAACAGTAGTGCTGTAGGGAAGCACTCACCAGGCTTTATGTTTCTTTCTTTCTTTTTCTTTTTTTTCTTCTTCTTTTTTTTTTTTTTTTTTTTTTTTTTACAAGTTATAATACTTGCACTCCAATCTGAGCTCTCCTTTATATGCTACAAAAGCCTGTATGTATCCATGCCATGGTAATCTGAATAGTGTGGGTGGGTTCCCAGCATTAGCATCATTCAAATATTTCAGTCTGTGACCAATCCAAATAAACACCTGAAATCACTGAAGACACGTTATATACTGATGGAATATGTATACACTATTCTGGCTGACGAGTGAGCATCTGAAGAATGATGTCAAAATTTACCGCTGGACCGAAAACACATGCAACCTTCCATCAACTCAAAGTAAATCAATGCTCAGTTAAACTCATCAGTAAAAAGAAAAGGGAAGGAAGGACGTCTTTCAGGAGCAACTCTTACTGAAAAACAAGTGCTGCCATTGCTGCACTTCTGCCAAGAGTCTGATGGCTGTTTCAGTGCCTCAATGCTTTGAAAAAACTGCCATTACACCTCTGTGTTACCAATTCTTTACATCTTTTTACCTACAGCTGCAAACTTGAGAATGAGCTGAAAATTGTTCCTGAAGTCATATGTACTGACCATATAATGGAAGAGGTAGCTTTGGAAGGTCACTGTGAAGGAGGAAAAAAATACATCTGCTATGGTCACATTGCACAGAGCTTTTGATAGTAAGAAAAGGACCTGAAGAGAAGGGTCTCCAAATTCCAGGATCTGTAAGGAATATCCTGTCTGCACCTTAGGATAGCTACAGATTGCCACCAGTGTCATCCATATTGGAGGGTACACACTCTCCTGTAGGATAAAGTTGGCAGCAACAACCTACAGACACAGAGGAAACACCCTGTGTGGCAGCCACCGCGCAGCGTGGCCAGGTCACATGAGGACCAAGACCAAAAGAGACTATTGCTTTGTGTTATCAATGGCTTTTTTTTCTGGTGTCCAATGTGGACAGCCCTAAGTCTCCTCCTGCAAACAGAGCTTCTTAAAGAGGAGATGAACTCATTTACTGCCAAAACCAAAGGCAGCCATTGTTATGGGCCCATTTCAGCAAGGCACTTCAACATGCGCTTGTGTTGAGCACTACTGAACACAAGACAGAAGCACGTGCTAGTTGTGAAACTTGATAGGCATCCCTATGGTAGCCACCAAACATTTGTGCAGCACTGCTGTTAGAAGAATTGGCTGCTGGGAACACAGCAGTATACATTCTGTGCTATAGGCTCATTCATTGCCCATCTGCAGAATATATTCTGTGCTTCCCAGGTTGCTGCCCAGCAGTCCTGAACCCAAACCAGACCAAATTATGCTATGGGACTCATTGTAAAACATGGGAGATCTGCAAGCACCTGTCCACTGTAAGTGGCTCTTCTGCTACCGCATCAGTCACATCTCCATAACATGGCTGGTGATGAACAGCATATTCCTCATGCTAACATTCTGCATCTGTTCAATTTTTGCCCTTTCTCTTACATGCAGCTCTGCCTCTTAGAGATTTCTTTGGGGTGAGGGGTCAAATAACACACTAGAATGGTGCAAACTAAGGAATGGGGAAAAGATACTGGGTTGTCTAAGTACTATTTATAGGTATGATGATTAAAATCTGGAGGTGAGACATTTCATTATTGCTAGGAAGTCACCGTGGTGTTATTGCCTTCACGCTTACAAAGCATTGCTGTTTGCTTTGATTACTTTTATGATCACTGGCACTGAAGTGAGCATCACATCACCGAACAACGACTTGATGCTTCATGGCTTAAGAAAGAATATTGCTAACTCTTTTAGCAGTGGTAAATTATTGCTTTCACAGTTACTGTTATGAGTTTTTAGAAAATCATAGACCTAATTGTATTTTCTTTTTTTCCCCAAAAAATCAACCAAAAACATCCCTGGAGGAAAAAAAAAACAAACCACATCATGTCCTACTACAGCACAGATCTGCTACCAGGTCTGAAATGACTTTATATGCATTTATATCTTCCTTCCTCAGCACCCTGGAGAGAAGATTCATTTCTTGTTTTTTTCCCTTTGAAGAAAATCTGACCTGCTACTCCAATTGTTTTCCGGTCCTACAGCAGAACAGCAGGTGTGTGAGCCACCCAACAGAGCAGCTATATTCCAGGAGAACGGAAGAGAATTTGGAATACTTTATAACTGGTAAATTTAAAGTATCCAGTAAAATATTCTAAACAGTTTTTCTTGTTGACTTTTGGAAAAACATTTCACTTCTGTGGACCCACTCTGTGTATCTTTTCCATGTAACACAGCTGGTAACACTTCCAAGGAGCTGGATGGTTTGTCACAAGCAAAGGAATGGCCAAAGATACCCAGGGAAGGGTGGTCTTTGCTCAGTGATGGAGATCCCTGCAAGGGAATGACATAAAGGAGAAACCATCTCTTGGCCACAAACATGCTGAGGAGGGCTGCAGATATCCCAATGCTGAACTCAGTAAAAACAAAAAAAAAAATACAAAAATAAACATTAAATGTCCTTTTGACTGTGGTCTGTCTGTTCCCCAAACTTATAATGTTCCCTAACACACAAATTTATCTGGAACTCACAGTAGTGAGTCCCTCTATAAATAAAGAGAATTCACTGAATATGGACAGAAGAAGTTTGCTTCATGATATAAACCTTTCTGGGCATACACATGCACAAAGAATCTCCATTCTTGCTCCCCATGCCTTGCAAAAACACATGATGTGCTTCCTTCAACCTGCTCTTAGCTGAGCGTATCTGCTCTAAAAATTGGGAACTCTTCCCAGTATTCATAGACACTGTGTGAAGCTCTGCAGCACCATCCTCCAGCACAAACTGACTTTAAGTATATATACAGCTATCAGCAAAAACACTGTGCTACATCTTCAAGGTTCTGAGGGAGCCACAGCTCAGTGTGGTTATTTTCACTTCCACAAATCATTGCACAAGCTGTGCAGCCTCATCCATGACCAAGGACACGACATATACATGGGTAACAGCACCCCTGTATGCATGCTGCTCACCTGAAATGGGCCATGTAGTTGCGTGGTGCACTGAGCATGAATGCAGATTGATGTGTGCCTATAGGCACACAGCTGTATACACAGCCAGAACTCTACTGGCATGTGTGTGTGATCTTCATGCGTGGGGAAATAATGTGTGTGTATCCCTATCTGCAAATCCCTAACCGTATATCCATACCTGCCCCAGGGAGCAGGAGACAACAGAGCAGAGTGAGGGCAGATCCGCACTGGTGTGTTGTGGAGTGGCACTGCGCACCTTGTCATGCCAGCGTTACAGGACAGCTGTGGGTTGCTGGTTTTGCAGCCATTAATTTTGCATCTTGTAAGGGTGGGAACAAAAAGGATCCGAAGAATCCTTTCCCTCCCCCACCCCAGAAAGCATCATCAGAAGACCAAAGCAGAGCAACTATGAGTTACATACACACTTGAGCTGAGCTGCATTACATAGCTCTGTAGGAGAAGCAGGCGGAAAAGATTTGTTTGTTTCGTTTCAATCTGTGCATTTTATTTCCCTCCGTCCCTTAGCTCTGTTGCTTTCCCTCTGGACGCCGTCACCCCCTGAAGAAGGCGGGGTTCCGCAGGCAGGCGGCTAGTCACCTGCAGCACCCCAGTGGCCCCGCCGACGCTTCCAGGCTGCTGTCCGTGTCGGACGCCAGTGTCTGATCCGTGGACATGGAGGAGATGTCGTTGGCTGATGAGGATGGGGGGAGGCTCTCGCTGCTGTTCACTGCTGCACCTGTGCTACGAAAATGAACACCACCGTGATTCAACCCGAAACCCCAGAACCTCTCACAGGTCAAAGAGCAGAGAATGCAACCCTGTGGTGATGTTCAGAGCGTTCTGAACAACACAAGCAGAAAATGGGCCCTACAGGCTTCAGATATTGGGTAATATCAGATATCTTACCGAGAAACTCTCTCTCTCTGCAGTCTCTTTGGAAGAGTTATAGTTCATGCCATGTCCTATTCCTCAGTTTCTTACCACGCCATCTTATTTTGCTTTACATACCATCCTTATCACTCCTTATCAGTCTCCTTAGCATTACCAACACCCAACAATCAGATGACAGCTGCAACCATGTGAGCACCACCATGAGGACTCAGTGAGCAAACAAACAACAAAACCCGACCAACCAAACACAACAGCTCTCCAATACATGGGCTGGTATGAGATCCTCTGGTGGCAGTGCAGACACGGATGTGGGGAGGCAAAGCCATTTTCTCTCTTAGTTAAGGACTTGGTGCCCAGGCCCAGGATTTTGGTTGTAACAGCATTTTTGTGCATCACAGTTCACTTGTCCTCTGTAAAATGACAGCATTAACCTTCACAATCATTTTGACTCTGCAAAATGAGGAACCTCTATGAAGTTATCAGTAACACAACTAAACATCAATCGCATCCATAAATATTATTTACCATTATTACCAGGGCAGCTCAGTCCCAAATTCCAAGCAGACCTCATTTTAGGCATTAATATGGCACTGCAGTTCCATTAATAAAGCTCAGCCCACTAAAACACCAAGTTGCCCTGAGACCTCTGAAATTAGTCTATATAACTTCTGGTGCACCCAAATGCCTCAGCTATTTCTGTTTTCTTTCTGTCAGCACAGAAAACACATCCGTGCTATTCACTGGGGCTGAGTACCTGAAGGAGACGGCTGTCCTTTTACTACGCCATTTTTCGTTTTTTCTTCAGAATTCATTACTTCTTTGTAGATGAGTTCTGGAACAGAGAATTGCAACAGTTACAGACAAGAACTGTGCCCGTGATCAGCAACAACAAAATCCTCTGATGAAACAGTGCCCCCCATAGGCCAACACTACGTTGTCCTCATAAGTCTTGACAGCTCTTCTCATGTAAAACCTCTCTCTCTCTTCCATCATCCCCTCCTCTACTGCAAGCTCTTCTTGGAGCTGAATTGAGACAAACAGGGCTACACTAGAACACATGCACTGTTTCACGCTGCTTTACCTAGAAAAGGAGCAGTACAACTTTGTCTGCTATAAGAAAAATGATGCCGAACCCTCCTGTTTTCTAGGAGGAAACTTAACATTTCAATGAAACAACGTAATCCGCCCTGATAATGACAGTACTTAGGGTATTTGTATCTGTGAGGGCTGCTCCAAGGGTAAGGTCATGCAGATTCACAAAAGCTGCATGCAGGCTGATCTCATCACTTGTGAAAATGCAGAAGTAATGGTAGTGATTATGCGGAAAAACAGCATTTTTTTTTGCTGAGAATTTGCTCTAGAAAATAGTGTTACTGTGCTCTTTGTATCTGCTGTCGTTTCCAAGGGAAAGGCAAGGAAGCATTACTTTCAGAGTGACCTATACAATATTTTCATTATCAAGCAGCAGTTCATAGGGCTGGGTTTGGTTCTTGCTGCCGGAGGAGTTACACTGATGCACGTGGGGTGGGACCTCTGACTTCTCCACCTAACTCTGAGCTGTGCGCACCTTTCCACTCCTCAATGGTGTGCTCCCGCTCGTCCAGCTGCTTGTCATAGATCTGGGGGGGTGGCTGCAGAAGAGAAAAAAAACTACTCAGTACATTTTTCACTATATCATAAATAATTAGCACTACTTAGGTAAAGATAAATTCTCCTCTCCCGCTTTGTTCATCATCCCATATGTGCAGAACACCCAGAAACATGAATATTAAAAGTGTCATCATCTCTGGAAATCAGCTCTTAAAGCAGACAGTGGTTCTCCCTCATCCTCTTTGGAACGTGAGGCACAGCTGAGCTGCAATGGAATTTGGTCAGTGCTACCATCATTCTGCTCGTGCTGAGCCTGGAAATCTCATACACAGAACTTTTGCACAGGCAAAGGACAATCAGAGCACCAAACAGACATCAGACCAAAATAATTTGCACTGACTGTGTATTAAATACCATAGCTGACAAGTAAGCAATCTTTTGGTTTGCCTGGGCTGCACTGAGTGAAGAGGAATTGTTTTGGGCCACATATAAAACACAGACTATGGTTAACGTATATAAGAAACAAAACATGAAACTAGGGGCATATCTGACCTTGCTTTTGTGAAACTAATACATCTGTATGGTTGTATGGAAGTGGCTGCAGTTCTTAGTTCGCATTACAGACTGATGAAACTTTATGTTTCTTAAAGAAAAATGAGTCACCATCACTGGATGTGTTTAAAAACCATTTGGATGTGATGCTCAGAGACATCACAGAATCACAGAATCACACAGAATCACAGAATTGTAGGGGTTGGAAGGGACCTCCAGAGATCATCGAGTCCAACCCCCCTGCCAAAGCAGGTTCCCTACAGCAGGTCGCACAGGTCGGCATCCAGGCAGGTCTTGAACATCTCCAGAGAAGGAGACTCCACCACCTCCCTGGGCAGCCTGTTCCAGTGCTCCGTCACCTCACTGTAAAGAAGTTCTTGCGCACATTTGTGCAGAACTTCCTATGCTGCAATTTCCAGCTGTTTCCCCTTGTCCTGTCTCCACTCACCACTGAAAACAGTCCGGCCTCGCCATTCTGCCCCCCACACCTTAGATATGTATAGACCTGGATCAGGTCCCCTCTCAGTCTCCTTTTCTCAAGGCTGAACAGACCCAGTTCACTCAGCCTTTCTTCATAGGGGAGATGCTCCAGGCCCTTCACCATCTTCGTGGCCCTCCGCTGGACTCTTTCCAAGAGATCCCTGTCTTTTTTGTACTGGGGAGCCCAGAACTGGACGCAGTATTCCAGATGAGGTCTTACCAGGGCAGAGTAGAGGGGGAGGATCACCTCCTTTGACCTGCTGGCCACGCTCTTTTTAATGATTTAATACACATGATTTAATACAGGGTTGTTAGGGTAGTATGATTAGGTTGTGGTTGGACTCGACGATCTTCAAGGTCTTTTCCAACCCAAGTGATTCTATGAAAAGAAGTGCTCTTTCCATAAACCGCTTTCAAACACCTCTGAGTTTATACCCATGTTATACTATGTCCCATAGCCCAGGAACACACGTTAGCCCATCCATCGTTGTAGGAACTTATGTTCCACTACAATTTGCCTAATTTTGGGCTTCAGCATTTTGCTGTAAAGCAGCAGGAACCCATGCACCATCCCCGCATTTGTCCAGCCTGCAGCACAGAGCTGCACCCCACTCACCGCCTCCACCTCGGCGGGGTCATACCAGACATTGATGTATGGGTGCTGCAGGGCCTCGTCCACCGATATGCGCTTGGCTGGATCGATGACCAGCATTTTGGACAGCAGGTCCCGAGCTTGGCTGGCTGCAGCATGGACAGCATGAAAACACTGTGATTGGCAACCACACTTATTGCCCTCACCTGGGTTATAGGAAAATCAGAGCCCTATATGCATGATGAGCTCTGTGATTTGCCACGATGGATTTTACCTGAAGATAACACAAAGCTCTGTGCCTATCAGAACAGGCTCAGCTTTCCATAATCTTTTCTTTACTTTTTTTTTCCTTCTTTTTTAAAATCATTATTGTTTTCTGGAGTTTTTAATAAAGAGTGCCTAAACTCATGTGAAAAACACCAGCAATTCTTACTCCTAGCAGCATGCTTCCAGGAATCCCACACTCAGAATTATTTACTCTGTAGCACACTACAGAAAACATGAAAGAATAAACAAACATAAATAAGAACATCGTATCAAGTGTAACTTATCAGTTCTCTCATCTGATAGTAAAAGCAGTATCAAAGGGAACTGCCAATATTATTCAGAGAATTACTGAAGCAAGACATGGGTTGATATAGTGATGCAGAAGCAGAATTTTTTAAGGCACTGTTTCTTGTTCTGACACTGCATCCTGAAAGTGGCACTAACTGGCTCAAATGAATGCACTTCCTGCATCCAAAATATCACAACATGGTTTGACAATCATTTCTTTCATTAGTTCCAAATCCAATTCATTATCCAAATTTGTTGGAGGAGGAGTACAGAATTCTGCATGTCCCAAGGTGTTTTCTCAGACCTTTTCCTTTGCCCTTACAGTAGCCATTCTATGAAGCAGCTGTTAACTGAAGAGTAATAATTCTGGGTACTGTGCTGACACGCGCCTTGCAAGCAGCTGAGAGCCATTAAGGGTCACCCCTGTAAGCACCCAGCAGAACTGAGGAGATGCAAGACAGATGCTCAGCACATATTTGTTTCAGATTTGCAATGAGAAGTTCTTTTGATACCAAACATACATTAATCACTCTTTCTAGTTGAAGATCTAAGTCCTGCTAAGGTAAACTGTGGCTTCAATACATGATTGAAGTCATTGCTAAACATGTCACTGTATGTATCATGGAGCATTATATCCAATAACATCATCATCAAGTCTTCTTGACTGAATGTATTAAATAGGCATGCAACAACAGAGAAGAAATAGTGGAAGAAACCTCCCTTGCATAGTGGCTGATGACAAGCAAATATGGTACATACCTTTGAGCTTGTTGTGTTCTGAGTCAGCTGGGAAGAGAGAATCAGGAAACAGTTTGGGGAAGGTGAGGCCAGCATACTTGGGCCGGTTCTCCACGTAGTTTCGTACAGTTGGCTGCAGCTTCTTCATGAACTCTGGGCAGGGCGTTCCCAACTGCTCTATGACTTTATTCCACTGGTCAATATCTGGACATTGGGAGTTAAGGAAAACCCAACACAAGCCCCAGACCCCAATCCTCCTGTATGACCATTACCTGGAAATCCCCAGAGGTTCCCACTCCCTCCATGCAGCCTCTGCAGATGCATTCTTTTCCATTATTATGCCCCTGGGTCCTCCTGCCCACCAAGGACGCTGATCTCTCACATGTCTATATTATCTATAAGCATTGCACACACCCAAACCCAACCACAGGTGTGGGAGTGACAGGTAGGAAACAGGTTTTTGTGCTTAAAAAGAAATCTTATTACAAGCAATTTGTATTGAACTCTTTGGTTTTCTCCTTCAGATTTTGTTTCCTTGAGCCAATCATTACACACGAGATAGATGACCTGTGGTTCCTGCAGCCATGCTCAGAACAGAATTTACTGTGCCTAAAAAAAGTTAAGTGTATGACCAGAAAAACAGCACCATTTCTACATCATGCTAATTCATAGTGCTAAGAATTTGATAACAAGATAAAAAAGAAAGTGTGGGGGGAGAAGCACACGCAGACGTGGGAACATTTACACTACAAAATGTGGTGATCGGTGCTTTGGAAACACCTACAGGGAATAAGCTTTTATGAGATAACATCCACAGCTTTTCAGCACAGGAATGGTGTTTGTATTGCTTGTGTATGTTACTGTTGTCATAACAGTGGAGGAGTCAGACAAATACAAAACACACTTCCTCATAATCCAGGAGAAAAATTGGGCCCACAGAATGAGAGTAACAGAAAACACATACCAGTGGGCAAAAAGTAGACTGCTGGTGCAGCAGCTGTTCAGATCTTCAGGGAAATGGAAATGGAAACCAGGGATTCTCACGTGATTTGAAAACTCAGCAGAGACTTAGTTGGCCTCTCCTGAAATGTCTTTTTTGAGCACTAAATAAATACATAGATAAATCAATAAAATAACACATTTAAAATTACAGCCCAATAAAAAGTATTTAAATGAATAAAACATATTTTAAACACCTTTTCCTAAACAAAAAACTGAAGAATTTGGGGCTGTAGCTGCTCAAGGAGTACCCTGAGCTTTTCATAAAGAATGTGAATAGAAGATCAAGGGTGACAGTGTGGTTTGTGGATGGAGGCCTTTCTGGGGAACACTCAGCTTTGGCAGACTGAAAAAAACAAGTTTTGGTCACAGGAACTGGTTCTGTGTAACCGAGTGATCTATGGGTACCACTGAGCCTTTTCACCATGGTCTATGTATCAGTCACCTCAGATGTCACCTACCCAAACACAGGACTGAGGAGAACACACCAGCTATGTGCACAGCAACTGTACTGAGGAGAGAGGGTGGTCCAGGCCCATTGGCTGATGGCAACACCAACCAACAAAGTTACTAATGGAAAAAAATAGTATTCTGAATGCACAGTGAAGAATTTGTATTAAAAGAACCCACAACACTCTGTTTTTACAGTGAAGCCAACTATTGAGATGTACAGACTAAAAGTTCATCACTTTTGCTCCTGTTCCCACTGATGCAATTGTAAATTGCAATTTACAAGAACCACATTTTGTTCCTTCAGCTGCACTGAAGCCTTGAGTTCCACTATATTCCTGCAATTATGCAAAAAATAAGGAAATAGAGCTTGGCTATGAGAGAAAATTTACAGTACTTCACCATAAAAATAATAATAATAATAAATTCTACTGAAAGAACTTCTGCAGTTGCACCAAAAAAAAAAAAAAAAAAGCTAGTGATTAAAGAAAGAAATGTAGAAATCATTGCCCTTGTGCTTAAGCTAGCTAGGATCAAAATACAAATATTTTTTTCTCTTTCAATATTTTGACTACATGAATGACAGTTTTTTAGTCAATAATTATATTTTCTTAAGTTCAACGAGACTGTGCAGGAGATACTTGCAATAGGATGATGATGCTCTACAATACACTAACATTTAGCCCCTCATTCTTCCCTGAGAGTGCTCAGCTGTTTAACCATCAGCAGTTTATTAGCATTTGTTTATTCTCCTGAAAAAGGTGAGAAGAGAAGAAGGAAGAATAAAAGTCTCCTGCTGCAAATCCAATGGCCAAGCCATGCCCAGAGACCAAGCACTGCTATTCCACATTACTTCAAAGTGTAACTCTGATAACAGTGTCTCTTTCCCAAATCCTCCTCAAACAGCAGCTGAAGACTGTATGTGTGAACCCTATTATTTGGTTATTTCACCAAAATGCCTGCATTTTTCAGGGCTTTGAAGCCATGCTGGATGGCAGAACATCATGTTTTCCTGACCAACAGACTGGAATCTTCACCTATTATGCACATACCCCACTGGTCTCACTGCATCAGAGCAGGATTTGCACCTTCTGTCTTAACACATATCTTCTGGAGTTGGGTAGAACAGGAGAATGTCAAATCTCACTTTTATATTTAAATGTAAGCACCACGAACATGACCTGGTCATGGCGTTCTTTCCTCATAACAGAAAGAGAGGGTGAATTTATCTTATCATCACCTCAGGACCTTAAAGGATGACCCTTCTGGGAGTTTTCTCCTTAAAAGTGTATTTTCCATCAATGAAAACTGACTGCATTTTTAAATCCCAATTTTTGATGTACCCAACTTGTTGAATTACTGTGAGCAGCTCTGCATTCCTCACCCCAACACCAAACTGTACAAACTGCTACATGGTTGGCTCAAACCAAGTCCAGTTTTGACATTAGATCTCTCTTTCTCTCTCCCCCCAACCAGAAAAACACCCAACCCACACTGCTGCAGGAGTCATCTGTGCAAGACAAGTTTATTTTTCCTCATGGTACCATAGTTTACATACTGATGTCAGCACAATTTACAATAAACACAGAAGAAATACAAAATGGTGGACTGATATATACATTTGACAAGACGAAAATGTGGGATATTTTCTGTGACAAGGGGATTGCTTTGAGAAGAAGGGGGCATTTGGAAAAACTAAACCACAAACATATTTTGCCACATAAGCAGTGACAATATATGTGGTATTGTAGAATGTGTGAATATAAAAACCACGCTTAGCACATACAGAAAACGATTTCAAAAAATGACCACTGATCATCTGTTAGAAGACAGTGGTGATGGCTGTGCAGCTGCCACTAACCCTTAAGATGGAGATGTACGACAATACCTTAATTAAAATTTTCTACTGTACTTTTATTTTTTAGCTAGCAACTTCATTCAGTTGCAGAGCATCTTTGCTTATGCAGCAGAAAGCTGCAATGCTGAGTGGACAGACCAGATGGTTACAGCATAGGACTGAATCTTTCTCTTGGATAAATCTTATCACTTCCCTCATGGACTTCTCATCACTGCAGCATCTACTTGTACTGATCCAGGCTGTGCCCAAGTTCCTATCATGGATGTGACACACTTCTGTTCTCGTGATGGATGCATGGTGATGGTGTCCCTCACTGAGAAGGAGCAGTACAAACACTGTGAAAATCAATATGATGTGCAACAAACAGACTGCAGTTGTAGCATGAGACTCTGTAAGTGACATCTTGTGTGGCCACCTCTGGCATTTGTTCATCACATCACATGAATTTTACATTTCTTTACTGAGTGGTTTGTATCTCCCTGTAAGCATTCCCAACTATTCAATTTAAAGCACATTCTTCCTTACGTGCCCCATATGCATTCAGCAGCTAAAAAAAAAACACACGCACCTCAATATGCCTCACCAGATACACAGCTCACCAGATACAAAGGACCCAAGACAACTCCTTAACTCCCTCTTCAGGTAATTCATGTAGTGCTGAGGGAAGAAAAACACACAGCTTTGAGCAAAACGTATGGAATAGGTGTCCACTTTCAGGCCCAGCTGAGTTCTGCTCTCAGCTCCACCATCCAAATTGAATTCAGGGAATTCAAAGACACTCCATGAGTGGAGCAGAGCCATACCTGAACCAAGCATTCCATTCTGCCTTAACACCATAACATTTTCTGCTTGTGAATCTTCCACAACCATCTGAGATCACTGCATGTCATTATGTGTTTTTATTCAGCTGCATGGACCATTTTGATCAGGAAACAGAAATGATGCAGAATGCTCTATAACACTTAACCGCTGGGAAAAGGCAAACAATTTTGCTGTCAGCATTTGTAACCACACTACTGCAGAGATGCCAGTGATGCTGCATGCAGTCATGATGCACCATGGCCCTGGCACCCTGCTGGCTGACTGGTGGTGGCAGCAGCCCTCTTCCTATGGTGCTGAACAGATGCTGGTGGAACACAGAGAAAAGCAGAGCAAAGCATAAAGCACAGTGCGAATTCAGCAGTGTGTTCTAAGTACAAATGAAGAACATCAGCCCATTTACAGAACAATCCCAAATGTATCAGCAGCTGCTTGTGCTGATTTCAGACGGGTTGCTTCAATAAGAAACACTCTGTAATGGTTTAATTATGGAGGCTTTTTGTGAGTTCTTTTGAATAATTCTGCAGCTGCATGAAAGCAAGCAATTTTAAAGCACTGTGTAGGACACAGTCCATTTGCCAACATTGTGAAGTTCATTGAGGCCACAGGTGCAAGGTCCTACACCTGGGTTGGGGCAATCCCAAGCACAGGTACAGGTCAGGTGGAGAATAGCTTGACACCAGTCTTCAAGAGAAGGATTTGGGAGTGTCAGTTGATGAAAGACTTAACGTGAGCCAGCAGTGTATGCTTGCAGCCCAGAATGCCAACCATATCCTCATTGATAGCAGTGACTCAAAACGTGTGACCAGCAGATCAAGGGAGGTGATTCTGCCCCACTACTCTGCTGTCATGAAAGACAGAGCACTGGAGTACACTGTTCCCAGTTCTGGGGTTCCCAATACAAGAAGGACATGGAGCTGTTCGAGCAGGTCCAGAGGAGGGCTACGAAGGTGATCAGAGGGCTGGAGAACCTCCCCTGTGAGGACAGGCTGAGAGAGCTGGGGCTCTTCAGCCTAGAGAACAGAAGGCTCTGGGGGGACCTTAAATCAGCCTTCTACTACCTGAAGGAGGCCTACAGGAAAGCTGGAGAGGGACTTTTTATAAGGGCAGATAGGGACAGGACAAGGGGAAATGGTTTTAAACTGGAAGAGGGTGGCTTTAGACTAGATGTTAGCAAGAAATTATTTGCTGTGAGGATGGTGAGGCACTGAAACATGTTGGTGTGGTTGTGGATGCACACTCCCTAGAAGCATTCAAGGCCAGGCTGGATGGGGCTGTGAGCAACCTGGTCTAAGAGGGATGCGTCCCTGCCTATAGCAGGAGGTTGGAACAAGATGATCTTAAAGGTCCCTTCCAACCCAAACCATTCCATGATTCAATGAATTTCTGTTGTGGTTATTTGCAGATTTCTCACATGGAATCCTACAACACTTCAGTCCAAAGCTCTAAAGTAGTTCAAACTGCAGCACTGAGCTGCACTCAACGCGTACTGCAATTATTGCCCCTCCAGTCACAGAAAACACAGTGGCACAACCTGGGCAAGACCCTCCTGGAACACTAACAGTGCTAACAAGTTCCAAGGGCGCTGGGAAGTGAGAGGTGTTCTGACACACCTGTGAATGAGATGCACTTCTGATCACATGAAACTCACAGGAATTCTGGCATTCCTTTCAGTCCAACAGTCCTTCCAGTTGCCAATTGGTGCAAAACTCAAAGCAGAACGTTATTAGATGAGGTCATGAAAATATTACTGCCATTTCCTACTCTCAGTGATTTTCTGCTCCTCAGATTTTCCTTTTTCACATTTTAATGAAAATATTGTACCCTTTAAAGCATGAGTGAAGCCACAAATGGAGCGCTACGTTGAATTAGTATGTGTGTAACACTATGCACATATACTCTTGTCAGTGAAAATCCCTAACCTGTGGCCATTTCCTTCTCTGCTACCCCAGCACCCCTTACACAACACTAGAAATTAGGCCTGAGTTACTCCTGTCTGCCTACTGACTGCAGAGCTTCTGTCCCATCGTCCTGGAATAAGCAGCAACTTGTGCCCATTGCATTACAGCCTGGACTTAAGGACTCTCAGTTACAGGGGCAGGAAAAACTCATGACGTCCAGCCATTGATAACAGCACAACCAGAAACAAGCTTGCTGTGTATAACGCTGTGAGGTGATGGCTTACAGACATTTGGGCTTCAAGGATTTGGATGTGAGACTGAGCCTCGCTGCTTGGATGCAGCATAGTGTGTGTTACAGCAGCCCTGTATGTGGGACTGGAGGGGAAGCGTTGGGTGCCCACTAAGCCAAGTGGCCGAGAGGAAGGATACGATCGGTGCCAGGAAACAACACTGCACCTTTAACCATTTCTCCCATGATGCACCCTACTGACCACATGTCGACTGAAAACAGAAATGAAATGGAGGTAAACAAGCGAACAGGAGCACAACAACAAATCAATGAGAGACGTATCTGATCGCACGTGGCATAGGAGCTGCTCTACGGAGATGTTTCACTCACGCACGCGTGGGCTGTAGCAGCACAGCAGGTCCAGGAGAGATCCACTCAAACAGCTTTCCTTACCCCAATATGGTAGAAATACAATAATATTAAATACAAAAACCAAACCAAACGAAACCAACAAAAAAACCCCAGCAACCTGAATGAGATCTACAGCTGCTTACTGTGTCATAAGAACCCTTTATAATTCAAATTCACCAATTGGTATATTTTTTTCTCTTCTAACACTTCCATTTGCATACGTTATCCAGGTTCATTCCACTTCTCACCGCAGGTGAATGCTGCTCTTTGCATTCAGCGAGGAGATGCAAACTGCTTTTCCTTTCTCATTTCAGCTACAGAGATATGTTCATGTTTCCTGAAGCTGAACAGACAGAAGCCACAAAAGCAGCCTGGATCCCACGAAGACACATTCACCTATTACTCAGGGGTGTGAAAAGAAGTTGTGGAGAGCACTGGACTTCCACAGTGCTCCCTTGCAGCCTGCTGGCCCCCTCCCATCAGCACTCCATGATGCCAGCAGTGCACAGGAGGTTCAGAAATCTCCTGATTTTTGTTCTATGTGACAGGGAACACCCATTTCTCAATGGCGCAGTGGAGACACAACAGCACTGAGCTGTACTTTCTGCACTGAATTCCAGAGCAAATCAGGGAACTATTCACCTGTTACAAAGAAAAGCAGTTCAGCTGGGTTAAACGCAGCTTGCCACTATCTAAACTGGAACACGGTATGGAAATAACACTCTTCACATCCAGCATGGAACTAAGGTGGTGCTTTTCCCAGTACTGACGCCATAAAACCACATTACCTCTGCTGTCCTTGCTCTATGATTAACCATAGGGCATGGAAGCATGAAAAGAGACAGCCTGCTCTCTCAGGACCAGAAGCTGGGGGAGAAAAAGGAAAGCATCATGCTGCTGGGTTACATGTATTCCTGCAACTTACACCAAGCAACAGCTAAAAAAGGATTGGGTTCTGAATGCTAATGTTCAAACCTGAGGAAAATGTTCCATGCCGGGTCTAAAGGTTATCTGCTGCTTTGTTTAGCATATGAGAAGCTGAATGTCTCCAAAACAAATAAATAGTTAAATAGAGAAATGAACAGAAGGCTACTTGTTGGGAAGCAATAAGCAAACCCAGAGATGCAAATTGTTGTTGCTTTCATCACAAGCTGGATAGCATGCAAAGTATTAGGGGAAGATTGAGCAAGCAGTTGTTTGTTCAGCTGTTGTTAACCCCCTTTCTATTGCCAGAGGTTGCCTTGGGACATCACTGCTCTATGCTGTGGCCAAGAAGTTCCACTGGCTGCCTACTGAACTGAAAATGCTGTGAGGCAGAGATTATTCTTCCAACTCTGCTCCTCAGGTTTTGGCAAGGAAACTTTCTAAAACTGCCAAATAAGAAGCAGTGAAGATAAACATCTGAATATATCTGATGACTGAAGAGAATGATTGGTGCCTTCTTCCTTGCCTTCCCCCTGCTGCTCTTCTGAGCCAACAAATCAGATCAGAATTGAAGTATCACTGCATGTTCAAGAGAAGCAGTGAGCTGAAGGTCAGGGGCTCGTTACAGCCCATGTCCAGCAGCAGTGGTCAGAAACCTGTGAAGGATTTGAGAGCACTGTAATGTGCTCCATTAGTTTCAGTCCTCTGTTCCACTAAGTCCAACACAAACTCAGATGGAGCATAAGATATTTCAGTAGTGCAAACATCAGAAAAACAAACACCCGAAGAGCATTTTCACACAATTCCATTAGAATTTACCTTGGTTTAATTTTTTTTTTTTTTTTTCCAAATGCAAGATATTCTCAAAGATTGGTGATGGTTCACCAAAACTGTGGAATATCCTTAAATATCCTTTAATATCCTTAAAATACAAAGAAATGAACACTGATGTTTGCTGTCACATGGATATGTGCACAGCTCTAGGCACAGTCTCAGCAATTCTTTGCCTTGATGCTTTAGGATCATCCAAAATCGAGTGGCAATGAGTTAAATCTACCCAAGTCTTTGAAGTGAAATGATCTAGATTTGGGCAGCTCTTGGTGAGAGGTCCCTTCTGCATTAGAACACCTGTGACATGGATTACCAAGAGTGGGAGATTTTTAATTATTACTATAATCTTTTTAAAAATCTCTGTGAGTCAGCTCACTGCACAAAGCTCTCTTGAAATTAGTGCCCAAACACAATCTTTTTTAATCAGTCCACCTGAGTGTGTATGTATGCTTCACAACAGAAGCATACATACAGAAATATTCCAGGGACACCACATACATCCCTGGCACAGCCAGCTCAAGGAAGTGCACACCACAAAGCACGTGGAAATATTTCCACTGTATGGAACCTCTTGGCCAGTCCCTGGTTCTGATCCCACATCAAACAGATCATAAACCAAGCCAAACTTAAGACACTGGGATGCTATTGCAATGTATTTCTATGGCCAAAGAAGTATTTCAGATTTGATTTCATTAAGCGCTCTCATATAAACTTACTGGAGCATGAACCTTTCCATGCCTCTTTGCTACTGAAAATAAATGCTATTACCCTGGTTTCTTTCCCACTGAGTTACATGGGGAACTGGAACATTGCTGTGGCTTCAGCAGCTTTGATCCTAATACAGTTATCTCACACAAAAGTATTCAGACTGTTTTGAGTTCTGTCTTACCTTTAAAAAAAATACACAAATACATTTCCAATCCATAACATGCAATTCTCTGAGATTGGGAAGTTATTATCAGTGAGAGCTGGATACAGCTGTCAGCCAAGTCCTGAAGCTTTCAAAACCTCTCGTACTTCTGTAGCACTCAGAGCTGGGCAGCTTTCAGTTGTTCCCACTAATACCCAAGTAACTGAGGCAAGAATGGAGGAAGTATCCAGCGAACAGCTGACTACAAAGGCTTACTAGGATTTGCCAGAAACTCTTTGGTCTGAAAATCCATCTAGAAACCAACTGAAAGCGGCATTTTTGACAGCGTCAGACAAAGAAACCTCCCTGACTTGGGCAACTAAAAAGAAATATAGGGATTTTCTGTGTAATTTCCTGCTGCTACACTCCACATGGATGGAAGATACTCTGATTTTTTGAACAGCAGTGGGCTCACTGCAAACTGACAGCATTAGAATGGCCAATCCTCTGCCCTGCTCTGGCTCAAGTGTCCTACCAGGTTCTGTAGATAAAGGACCTCAGATTCCTTTCTTTTCTTATCCCCCCATTCTTCTTATTCCAAATCACCTGAAAAAAAAGCCACTGATAACAGAGTAGCAGCTATGGCCTAGCCCAGACACACAAGATTTCCAAGGATGGAATTTCAGTGATACACAATGTTGTTCTGACACCAAATTCACACAACACTTTCTGGATTTGTTCAAGAGCTCTGTCAATATTCTGATGCTATCCCCAAATAAGGCATTGTCATAACAGATTTCTCTCAGAGTCAGAAAGAAATATAACAATTCCCATGTTCTCATGATCTTTTTCAAAACTACGTGGTTTGAATTACATGACTTATTATATTTTGCCTCTAGAAATGGGCAGGACCCAGTATCTTTTCTTGTTGTAAAGGAGAGCCATCCGCTAACCATGGTGCTATATTTTAAACTGAAATACCTTTTCTTTTTCCCCTGTAATTTGGTTGCTTACTTAATAAACTAAAAAATGATCAAAACATCTCCAAATACCTCAAACAGAAGTGTCCTCAGTGTTGAAAGCTGAAACTCACATCTATTACACCATGCAGTTTCTCATTGAATGTTTAAAACAAAAAAATAGAGGAAAAGAACATGGCGTTTAGAGATCCGAATTTTTTCAGAGCCAAGCAGCACCTCATTGTCCAACACTACAGAAATCAATGGAGAACCAGCAATAATTAATTAATTAATTAAATATCTCCATGACTGTATTTGTACAAAGCGGGATTTTCTCCATCCCAATTGCTAGTCTCTGTGAGCACAGATCTTTAGAAAGTCTTTCTGTCAGTTTGCTGAAAGGAATTGCTTTGGTTTTGAATGTGTAAAAAACACGTCATGTTGGTGGATGTTATTCTGATGGGCCAGCTGTGCACTCCCTGCCTTTCCAGCCATACAGGTGGGTTTCCTGGCTGAACTTGTGCTAAACTGAAGGCTCAGTACGCACCTCGTCTTTGTGTTCATTTCCTAATATTGCTTTCACCACCCTAAAAGTGGCAAAAATAATATTGCCCCAGATGAGAAGAACAAGATGGGAAGGAAATGCAGTTTAATCTACAAGACAGACATCATGCGAGTAAGGGAAAATTCATTTTCACACTGAGCACCTTATTTCTTTTCCACTTGGAAACCACACTGGAGATACAGACATTTAAACTGTGTGATTCAAATTTGTCTTGTTTTAAGGAAAAAAATGTTGTATTGACCCAACTGGGAGCCCATACAGCATTGATATGAACCCAAATCCATGATGCATTAGCAAGCAAAAGATCATGATGTCACCACAAATGCTACAATGTCACTGTTTCCAAATCACTGAAGCAGAAAAACAGAGTTATAGGAACCAGAAGGGACAAAATAGGATCTTTTTTTTCCATATTTTTCCTTTGAAGAATAACAAGCAAAGCTATCCAATTTGCAATCAAAATGCTTGTTTCCTATGTTGCTTATAAGTATCACATAAGAATTACATAAAGTGGAATGGTTACAGCCATTAAAATAATTTATTTGGCTGAAATAATTCTGTGCATTTGTTTTTCATTTTTTATGTTGTCCATATCAGCAGTGCGTTATTTCTGTTCACTCATACCGCTGGGATTCAATTTCTTGCTGCTATCTTTGTAATCCTGGTACATTTGTTACATAGCAAAGGGGGTGGGTGAAGGAGAGGAACAAATGATGGGTGAAGCTGCAGCACATAGCACAAGGATACAATCCCTTCCTGGAAAGAGGATTTTGTGGCGAACCATTTCTCCCATAATGCATCCCACAGACCATATATCCACTAGGACAGCAGAGACAGGAGGTGGAGAAGGAGGAAAAAAAGCAAAGTTAACTATGACATTTCACTCCTAAAGCAGGGGACAAAGAGCAGGGTGAGCAGAGCAGTACCAGTCATTTTGTCTTTAGTTTTTTCTTTCCCCCACATCTCACAGAAGCTCAAACAAACACGTAAGTACAAGCTGTGTCAGTTGGCTCAGTGGTAGTGAGCAACAGTGGTGCAAGAAAATCAAAAGCATTACTGTTGGAAAAAGGCTCAATATTAGCCAGTAACAACTGCACCAAATCATGGTGTATGCTGAGTTTACAGTGAAAAAAACTCGATTTGTTTTGAAATGAAAAAGCAAAGCCAACAGCCCAGGCAGTGATTGTCCGAGCAAAGGCCATGTGCAGCTGCAGATTCTGTGGACTCCATCCTGTGGCAGCTCATAGGAGGTTCCCAATGGAACTACTCCTGGAAGCAAAGGCCATGTGGATAAGTACCACACTTAGGGGCTATCTACAACTGTTGCTTGAGGATCTGAACCCACATTCTATCCATATCAGCATGTGCCTGTCAGTGCCCACATAACAACTGGAAAGAACCAGAGCATAAGACTGGTCTGCAACCTTCCTTTACTCCATTGGTACTCAAAATAAATGCTAAAATAGATCATTGTTTCGTGAGTCAAGCACCCACAAGACTGTTTCTTCTCCTCGTGATCCTACATTCAGGCATTAGGGTAATGAACACAGTCACATTATATGCTTGAATTGAGTGTTTTTTTTCTCCCCTTCAAGTCTTGTAAGAAAAAAAATGTCAACTACAGGATGGCACAGTGTGCTTAGAAAGAAAAGATCCAGATTCAGCATTAGAGGGAAAAGCTGCCTTAAAAACTGCTTTACATTCTCACTTTGTGGCCATTTTTTATATCCATGGTCACTTTCTCTTATTTTTCTTCTCCCTTTTTAACCTTCAAAAGTAGTCCAAAACAAACCAAGGAAACAAACAACTCATCTCTTGGTCAAACAAAATAAAGGTGAAACGTTCCATTTGGGAAGGAGGGTACAGGGTATGGGGCACAGGACAGCAGGAGCATGCCTGAGGCTGCAGCAGTTTTCTTCACAGTGATGGCTCTAGGAGCTTCCCCGGGAAGCATAGCAAACCAGTGTTAATGGTACATCTCTAGCCAACCCAGTGCAGAAAGAAAATGAAAGCAGTGAAGAGTCCTTATACAGGCAATGGGCATAGAAAGGAGAAAAAAGGAGGGGAGCTTCAGTAATGTGGCAGCACAGGAGCAGGGAGCAGAGAGCAGCCCTTCTGTTCCTTCCCTGGGAGATACGGCAACAACTCACGGAATTTTCCCAGCTCTACACTTCATCACAAAAATGTCCCTGAGATTTTCTTATTGTCATTTTGAGAACTGAGTGCATTCTCTGCCCTTTCAGGGACGATTACAACAACAAAGACTTATTTACTATTTTTTGAAAGAAAAAACAAGTGAGTATTTGGCGTAAGGAGCTGTAAAGCATGCCGAGCCCAGGTCAAGTCAATAGTGATGCTCATAAAAGTCCTTCAAGAAATATTTCTCTCTTTATAAATATTTTTCTGTACTGTTAGAATCTACTCAATAGCTGTCTACTTTCTTGATTTTCACATTAAAATCTTCACTGTGAACTCACACTCATCACAAACAATTAATGCAAAGACCTCTGTCTCTGATAAGTCTCTGTCAAACAGAGGAGTGGCAGCTTCTGAGGACAGAACCTGAGACCGGGCACTTTTCTCCACTGCATGCTTTATTCCTTGCTTCCCTGCTCAGTCTATCTGGCACTCTGAGTTTAGGTGTAAAATGAGAATAATGTTTAAAGTCTCCCCTTCATTCCTTGCAAAATGTACATTGTCCATGCTTGCTCCTCCATAGCATGTGCACCCTCCCTGCTCTTCCCAACGTTTCCAGGGACCAAGAGTTCCCTAATTCCCTCTTGGACTCTTCAGAGCAAAACACCACTCACATCTGGATAGAAATTACATCTGGATGCAAATATAGATGAATGATTTCTCTTTATTTTAAACTTCAGGGTTTTTTTTTTCCCTTTCTCCTCTCCAATTCTATTTTCTGTTAAGAAGAGACTCAAACTACAGAATTTACACCTAGATCTCAGCCACATTAATTCAGTCAGCAAAATCTGCAACTTTAGTTAAATCTATCATAAAGATAGAAATTGGTTTTGAAATTTAGATATACTCCCAGGTTTGGAGGAATCAGAGAAGGGCCAGGATTCTCTACTTCAGCTTCTTCCTTCCTCAAACAATGCAGAGACCCAGCCCCAAATCCCTTGCACATTAGTCCCAGCAGTTTGCACCTTCATAGCCACAGAAGCAAAACACCTGGTGCTTGGAAAGGGCTCTTTGTGTTTGATTAGCTCAACAATAACTAAGAACGGTTTCTCATTATTCCCACACTGATAACTCCATCCACTATTACACCCCCAAAACAGTAGATTCCTGCAGCACCCAAGAACGAGAACCTCCTCCCCATCACCTGCCTTTTATATTCATGATGTCTTTTCCTGATACATTTTCTGTTTCTCCTCCTGGTTCCCCTACAGCCACAGATCCACCTCACACCTGTGTGCTCCGACATGCAGCCCTACCGTTCTCCTTGTAGCCCATTCCCAGGATGACCTCCGGAGCTCTGTAGTACCGTGTCACCACGTACGGAGTCATCATGAAGCTGGTGCCCGCGGTCCTGGCCAGCCCGAAATCCAAAATCTTCAGCGTGCAGTCAGATTTTACCACAATGTTACTTGGTTTTAAATCCTGCCAAAGATTGTAAAAGAGTGAAAAGAGTGCATAAAGCCATAGCCACGGCAGGGATTGACACTGATTTTTCAGGCCACCCTTAAAATACTCTTGCACTCATCAGTGGTTTCGATCAGAAATCATTCACAAGCATGTAGCAAAAACTCTGTGCCTGTTTCTCTGCAATATCTTGCAAAAAGTGTTGTCCATTTGGCATACCCTGGGGCTGTACTGGTGTGAAATAACTTCACTGGGCTGCTTGAGAAGTTCAGATGAGTATTAAAGTATTATTTTGTGGGTTTTTTTTTTTTTTTTTTTTTTTTTTTTAATGCTGTCAGCCTCACAGAGATATTCCATCTGTCTTATGTGGAGATGGTTTACTGCTTCATTTGTTTTAATAAGAATTCAACTCATCCTTTCTCAGAAATTATCTTGAAACCATATCCACATCTTCTTACGTACATACAACATAGCAAGAAATAAAACCTTTGCTTACTATAAGGCAACATTCCTCTTGTGAACCATTTCAGTAGCCCTATGCTCTTCCATTCATAAGAAAGGGACATATTTTATTTTTTTTCATCTGGAAATACAAAATTAGTACCAGACCACTGTAATAAAGAATAGGGATGTTTATAATCCATTCAGCACTGCCTCATATACTCCCAGTCACACAAACTGATCTTCTGTTGTTAAGGATCACAGTGCTGCCTCCCGCATTCACAGCCACATTTTAAGGAGCAATAACATTTCTGTAGACATTTCAGAGATCATAATCACTTTGGTGATTTCCAGTGCATATTGGTGATTATTATCATTATTTTTGATAAGCACATTTCCTAGGGACAGTTCTAAAGCAGACATGAAGCAACTCTGAATGGGATGGGATGCGATTGGTAAATGCACGGTGATTTTACTGGGGTAGGGCTTAGACCCACAGCACACAAGAAACTCAACAGGTTTCCAAAGTCTCCACAAGGATGGCATTTGTCACCCTGAGTTCCAAACTGGAGTCTCCTTACCCTGTGAATAATTCCTGCAGAGTGCAGGTGCTTGATGCCGCAGAGCATTTGGTACAGCAGGTAGGACATTCGCTCGTGGTCTAGCTCCATCTGAATCACCTGGCACAGGTTGGCATCCATCAGCTCCATCACCAGGTAACTGAATGGAATAGCAAAGCCAGGAAGGTTATCAGCTGTGTTGAGAAGAACCACAGCATTGCGCTCCAGTAACTAACAATGTCAGAAAAGTCACAAGCGTCCCATGCCATGGCCGCTTGGCCTTCAGTAATGGCTCCCACAGCACATGCAGAAACCAAGTGCAGTCTGAGCAGCTCCAACATGCATTCACATATGAAATATCTCCAGAATCCTCCTAAGACTACATGGCTTAACTCAATTATTGGTCCTGAGCTTCTAGCAAATAAACTTCATTGACAACCTCAGCAAAACCTGAACCCAATCCCCTTCAGAAGGAAGTTATAAGGTTCAACACATCAGCAGACATCTCAGAAGCACAGCTTATGTGATCACAAATTGATCAACTTCTGTGCGCCACTTAATTACATCCTCATTGCAACATGACAGCAAACTTTGGGGAGAACATCAGTTTTCTGTTTCTACGTGAAATGCACGCCTCATCTTCTCTCCAGCACTGGTTACCTCCTGTGCTCTGCATATGTCTGCAGGAACAGTACAATGCAGAACATTCATATACTAATACTAAAACCATCCTTGCCCAACTCTGACAACTATTTGTCTCATTACAACTGAATATCCGAGTACAGAATAGGAATATGTTTCCATACCATGCATACAAGATATGGGTAAGACAGAAAGCTAAAAGGAATAGAGCTACACTGCACTGTTTGTAGTTCCATTTGGTGCAGCTTCATACTCTGCACAGCAGAGCTTTTGCAATTGGAGTATGCCCAGCAGAGATGCAGTTGTCCTCTCCACTGAGTATGAGTTACCCAGGCAAGCAATTAAAGGCAGTCAGAGGCTATTACAACGCAAACATGAAGGATGTTCCACATCAATCTCTCTTACAGGAAATTATTTTGGAGTAAATTGCTGCACACTTCTAGCACATCAGAAACTCAGTATTGGCACCTTACAGATACCTTGAACACAGGAATGCAGATAGCTGTGACACAGTGCAGACTATTCATGGACATTTTTCAGAGAGGCTCATAACCTGCTAAGTGTTCTGCTGAGTTATTGCATTCATGGTACACTAGAACACTGCATCTCAAAAGCTTTGGTTTAATTACTTCCCGTATTACTTACACATCCTGGAACTCCTCCAGAGATTTCTGTGGTGTGAAGACATTTAATAAACTGATAATCTGAAAGACAGAGCAAAGCAAAAGGAGGAATAGAAGTGATAAAGATAAAGCAGTCAAACTCATTTTGAAGCACATACTGAAAGATAAAATCTATTTTTCACTGCTCGATTAATACCAACACCTGAGCACATTATGACTCAGTAAGAAGTCAGTAGTATTCAAAATAAAATGCCTCAGATCTCCAAGATGTCTTCAAGATGCAATTGTTATTTGTTTCTAAGAGAAGGATTAGTGATGATGGATAACTAGCCACATGCTCAGGGTGAAGGAGTCCTCTGAATGTTGAGGGCTCAATTCAAAAACTGACTGAGGATCCATCCACAATAACAGCCCACATGGACACACTCAGAGCAGAGGGATAAATCAATGCCTAGAGATGGGGGAGAGGGTGCTAAAGTGACAAGTGAAGTCCTGATCAAGGTGTGATACCTGAGCATGGGTATCCCAACTCAAGAGACACCTCTTTGAGTCTCATACTCAGTGACAGGTGGTTCGAGCCAGAACGCCAACAAACACTTCCCTATTTCCAGAGAAACAGTAGAGAAGAACATGCTCTGCTCTCTCTCCTTCCATCATCCCTACTCTCCTATCAGGGCTCCCATTCGGCACAGTCTTCTCAGATGTACATGAAAGAAAACCACTCACCTATGTGAAAAAGCATTCCTTGATCAGTTTACTTTTCATTTCTCTCTTTCTCTCTTTTTTAATTTTAAATTTTAAATTAAAAAAGACCCCCAAAATAAGAGTTTTCTTCTGAACGAACCAAAACACCAGTCTGACTCCCTGCATAAAACTTACATTTTTGTGATTCACACACTTCATGAGGACCAGCTCTCTGTAAGCACGCTTGGCATGGGTTTGGTTCTGGAATGGTCTGCTGAGCTTCTTAATGGCCACATTTCTATCAAGGACGGCATCATATGCAGCACTGCAATCATGACAAACACAGGGGTTATACATTGTAAAGGAAATCTTTTCCTGCGGCAAATTCCTGAGCCTCAAGACTGCTATTTCCATTTTTCCTTTCCTTGAAGAAAATTCTGGGACAAGGAGAGATTGTCTAGTGAGAGGAAAGAAACCAGTGAAAGGAACCACATCAGCAAGGAAGAGCATGCACCCGTACTTCTGACATCCAGTTTCTTAGGAGTCTAACCTTTATTTTTAAGGGACAGAAATAAAAGATTAATTAACACTAAGTAAAAGTACAGTGAGAACTGGAGGAGAAAGCAAAGCAGCTCAGTGTAGTGGGAACATCAGAAAGGCTTCTAAAACTCCTGATTAAGGACATGTTCACCAAGTGTCTCAATGAACAATTCTCCATTTTTATTTGGAATTCATTTAATCTTTTCCTTATCACATTTTCTAATGGAATCAAATAATTTAATCATTCCTTTAGACCATATCATCCAGTTCCAATTACATGCCTGGAAACAGGACTATTTCTCAAAATTTCTTTCTCGTTTCCTTTTCATAAAGAAAATAAATTGTTATGTATGCTTAATTAAAAAAATTGAGTACATGAAGAAATTCAGCTTTGGTTTGCAAAGTGGTCTCTTAAAAATAGGCTTTTCAAATTCTCCTTTTAAGTTTCAAAATATTTTGCACAACTTTCACGTATTTTGATAATTTTTACCTCTTATGAGTTTGAACCAATTTTTTTGGTTGCCCAAATACGATGACACAAATTCCAGCTTCTGCATTTTATAAATGCAAGTTTGAAATATTCTCAGACTAAAACAGTCCTCAGATCCCATTCCTGATTATTCCTTTTCCCAAGAATGTGGAAAGGTTTACTAAATGTTTTTGCTGCAGCAAAAAAAGCAGCATTGCATTCCCCACAGGGTAACTCTACTAAATCACTTCTTGTTGTTCAAGCAACGACAACCTGAAGCACCAGAGCAACTCTCCAAAATCATGTTTTTCCCTATTAATCCTTGTGTATTGTAGATATTTACTCACATTATCCTACTGACTGTGTACAAAGCAGAAAGCATACAAGTATCAGAAGCTGAGTAACAAAGCCAACAGAAATTTACAAGCACACCAAAAAGTGTTGGCAATGTCTACTTTGAAATGTCTTCTCCTTCTCCACTCTGTGATTCCCAGTAACACTACTCTTACGTCAGAAGCACACCAAATATGTACCCAAAAAGGAACAATTGATTAACAGAGATAGTGAGAAATGTGAGACATGAAGGTGGATTTGTGGCTTTCATTCTCTTTTGGGTTCATCACAGTGGGACATAATAAAAGCAAAGACAAAAATATCCTTATTCTGTTCATAAAATATTATGTTTTATGGAAACAAAAAGTCAGAGGAGTTTAAAAACAGTATCTTTGAATAGCTAACTGTTCCACATCCATCATTTAAGGACATTTATTGAAAATATATCTCAACAGACAAACGTCTGAGCTAATTCACACTGCTTAATCACCCAGCATCTTTAAAAAAGACAATCATAGAACCAGAGAATCACTCGAGTAGGAAGGGATCCTTAAAGGTCATCTAACTCAACTCCTTTGCAGTAAACAAGAACATCTGCAGTTAGATTGGGTTGCTTATAGCCCCATCCAGCCTGACCTTGAGTGTCTCCAAGGACAGGGCATCCACCACCTCTCTGGTCAACTGTGCTCGTGCTTCACCATCCTTTGCGTAAAAAACATCTTCCTTGCATCCAATCTGCTTCTGTCCTGTTTGTTCACTTTTTCTGAGTTTTTCTCTCTCAGGCAAGGCAGGAGATACAAAGGCACCAATTTAAAATCTGCAACACCTTTGTAAGCTCTTGGGAACAATCCATTCCCAGTCCACCATGTAACACAACAGCTTCTTCCTCAACTACAGAAGAAGAAAAAACAACCCCAATAATCCTTTGTACAGTGGTATTCACTTTGAGACACTGGGATCTCAACTGCAGTTCTCTCCTCGCCTTCCATCAAACAGAAGGTGTCCACCTACCTTAAGAAATAAATATGGGACTTCATTGCACTGAGTCAATAATGCCTTTTCCTACTCACTGGAGAGAAGCTTTTGTTCACCAACAGCTAGTGCTGCATCTTAGCACAATGAAATCACAGGTCCTACATGTGGGCCTTCTCTCTGGTGCTTGTAGAGGAAGTCCTTCCTTTGAAACACCAAGGTTAGCACCAATAACCTACCAGCCTTCCTAAGAAAATCTTCAATCATGGGCATAAGTGTGTTATCTAAACAGGTGGCTTAGGGGAGCAGGAGTAAGAGAGAATAATGAGTGCCTGAGAACTACTCTGAAAAAGCTGCTTGTGAAAGGCAAGGCCAAGATGGGCAGGACACGCATCACAAAGTCTGGGCTCCTTTCTCTGTGAACTGTATTAAAACACTCTGCTCACCTACAAAATTATTTATGAATTTATAGAGCTCATTTATTTTGGTAGCGAGGACCATAATTCAACCCTGGCTCCTGCTATAAAATGTTATGTCATAATAAGCTCAAAAATTTTTTTCCAAGTTTACCATTGTATCTCTGGCAGCTGTGCAGAAGTAAAACACAATAAATAAACTCTTTCCCAACAACTGTTCATGACATTTTAAATTGTCATTTAAGGTAAATCCCTTATTTTTAAGGTAAAAGTGAGTGTTAAAACTGTCTTTTAAATAATGTGAAACAAAACAATTTAGCGGAGAAAAAATTTAGCCAGATGTGACAATAAATTTATCAAGACTCATGAGTAATTTCAACTACTTAATGAGTCTTTGCTGGCTCCATTTAAAAAAAAAGAAAAAAAGAAAAAAGCAAATCAAACTCATTTCAGGCTCATGAATTTATACAGATAACCATAAATTGGATCACTGTTTACCAGTGATTTTGTGTGAGAGTTCAGTCATTTGAAGGAGCAAGCAATCACTTGTCTACATACATTAAAAAGAAAAGAACACTCTAGGTTAATGTCCAAGATGCTTTTTGAAGACACTTATAAATACTTCAAAATTGCTCTTTCCCTGCAGTGCTAACACTTTTAATCACTAATATTTGTAACTCCTATTTCAGTCTCCCCCAGAATGAAATACCAGCATGTACAAAGACAAATTGTTGAAACTTTTCTGAAAATCTCTTCCTAGTATGAAAACAACATTCTGACTCACAAAACACTGCAAACTGGCAATATTACACCACCACTCCCTTTGGGGCCAGGTTGATTCTAAGTATATCTCAATACGCTGTTCACTTAATTTCTCCTCTGAATAGCACATACTTTTTCTTCTAGGAAAATCACAGATCTGTGTTGTGGTGAGGCCTCATATGGAGTACTGTGTCCGTGTCTGGTATCCTCAGTACAGAAGAGACATGGACCTGTTAGAGAGCATCCAGAGGAGGGCAACAAAAATGATCCAAGGGACAGAAAACCTCTCCTATGAGAACAGTCTGAGAGAACTGGGCTGTTCAGCCTGAAGAAGGCTCTGGGTAGACCTGATAGTTGCCTTTCAATATCTACACGGGGGCTATAAGAAAAAGGGGACAGACTCTTTAACAGAGTCTGTTGTGAAAGAATAAGGGATAGTGGTTTCAAACTAAAAGGGAGAAGGATTTACACTGGATGTAAGGAAGAAGTTTTTTACATTAAGTAAGTACATTAAGTGTGATGAGGCACTGGCACAGGTTGTCCAGAGAGGTGCTGGAAACCCGATACCTGATGACATTCAAGGTCAGGGTGAACTGGGCTCTGAGCAATCTGATCAAGCTATGGGCATCCCTGTTGATTGCAGGGGAGTTGGACTAGATGGCCTCTAAGGGTCCTCTCCAACTCAATTCTATAATACTGTGATTCAGTTTATTAGGCAGCTTGCGATCTGAACAGCTACCAGATCTCTTAAAAACCATCCTCAAAGCATCCTTCATGCTCAAAAGCATTTTTCCAAGACACACAAACTTCTCACACGACCTATGAAGCATAAACCATGTTCCAGCTGACACTGCACTACGCTGTATTCCAACAATCTATAGTACAAAAGCCTATTTTCACTCTTCACTAAAATCCAAAAATAAAACATTCTGGATCTCAAGTAAAAGACATCATCTGGCTCACCTTGCCCAGACAACACTGTCTGGTGATAATAGAAACATCTATAAGCACCCACATGGTCCTAGCCAGACCAAGTTTCTTCACAAGAAACCACTATATTCTTGATTACTTGCATCCTCAAGTGTGTAAGTGATGTCTGTTGGAAGACTGAGGCTTCTCCTTGATTCCACCATAAATTCAAGAGCCCTCCTAGCTCCTTCAAATTGTTTTTGAAATATTCCAGTATAGCATAACTTTTCTACAAACCAGAGGCAGTGTGAAAAATATCAGACAGTTTCAAAATGGTTAACTGAAAGCTAATGCAGATATTCTACATATAACTTGCATCCAGAAAACCAGCATTCATTCAAATGAAAATACACAAAATATACATGAAAATACACTGACTCCAACATCAGTCTATTTCTGATGATTTTATGCAAATGAGAATACCTCTCCTTTGTCTAAATGTCCATATCCACAGGCACAAGGTGATCTGTCTCTTGCTCTCTCTTAAAATAAGGCAGTTGCTACCTCTCCTCCTCCAGCACTGCAGAAAGGTATCAGTTCCCTGTACTCTCAGTCACTAAGATAGGACATACTTAATAAAAACCAGAAAAACATGCTCAACTCATTTTATCATTGAAGTTTTTTTTGTTTCTACTGCAGACCTAAAACTCATGGCCAAAAGTCAAAGTACGTTGACAACGCTTAGCCCAATAAATTATAAACTCTGCTTCATCCAAGTCTCATTGTCATCACACCTACAATACCACAACAATTTTACAAAAGCACACCACTCTTCCTCACAGACATCTGGGAGATTTACAGTAAGCAGTCTGTACTGTCATCAATAGTAGGAATATCTCTGCTCAGAATCCAGGCTGTTTTCTTTTCTCCTTCTGGCAAAAACCATTTTGTGAACATGGCTAGTGCAAATCCCAGTGAAAGTTCCCACACCAATTTCGCAAGATACCAAGCAGAGGATGTCCAAATCCACACTTGCTCACCAAGTTTTTAGTTATTTCACATGGGCACAATGACATTTATAACAAACACGTCACATGGCTTGCTCTTTTTCACAGATCTTTAGTAAATTATCAGCTCCTGAAGAACTCTATACCTTTACTGTAATGTTTCCACAGCAGGAAAATGGATTTGTCCTTGATGTAAATTTCAGGATAACGAATTAAGACCAAGTCCCTGCTTCTTTTATAGCCACATTCCCTGCTTCCTATGCCCACTACTGTTCCATGAGAGGTATTACTGTCCATGCAAATTCTCTTGCTGAAATCTACCTATGCAATCATTTAAGACAAGCTGCAGGCACTGGGGACATCACCTCCAGGTTAGTAAAAGCGATGCTGCTGCTAGCAGATGGAATCTGGTCCTGAAGTGAGTGCTGAGGCAGTCCCTGACACAGAAGATGAATGTGTATTGTGTAGCTAATCAGTACTGAAGGGTGTGATACCAAATTATTGACCAACTACTACAAGAAAAGTTCCTGTTTCTGAGGATGTGGGCACTGCCATTCTGAGATCAAGTGCCAGGCAAAGCAGAAAACCATTCTCAGCAATCAACTCTCCCAGCACAAGCAAAGCTTCTTATGAGCTTTGAAGAATTGGACAAGACCAAAAGCTGGACAACTGCTGTTACTGCTGGCAGCAGTTTTGTCCTGAACATGGACCTGGCATTTAGCAGTAATAATCTACCTTTTTCACTCAATAATTAACAACTCCTGACATACACTAAAGCAGTCTCTAACAGCTGGGTAAGCCCTCATTGCACCCAGCAAGCTGGCAGTTCCCACCAAATTCTTGCTTTACCATAGGTTCTTAATGTGCTACGCTCAGCTTGTTCATGCCTTTCTGGTAAATTATGACTCACAACAGGTAGACTGCAACATGGCACATGCTAAACAAAAATGATGATCTACCCTATCAGTCACATAACTCTTCTCCATCTGTCCCATGAAACTGTACAGCCTTTTATGGCCTCAAAGTATTGCTCAGCCATTTAGGGAAATTGGCTGTACTTTCCACGTCAGCTTTCTTGTTTTCTCATTTGACTTTCTGTCCTTGGGCATTCCTAACATCTCCTGTCAACTATTAGTATTGAAGACAAATTCACGTTATGTTACAGATCTTACTTAGCTTAACTGCCTTTTTTTTTTTTTTTTTTTTTTTTTTTGAAGAAAAAGACTTCATTTTATTTTATTTTTGCTGTTTTTAGTTGACCCATTTTAAGCTATATTTAGCCCTTTCCTGTTTGAGAACTTATTAGCAGCTACCTTGCTGCAAAAGGTTTCCAATGCAGATGCTGCAGAATGCTCTAGACGTGACCAATTTCTACACAGTGCTCTCTGATTTTTTCTGCATGAATACTGAAATTACAGGGTTTACCCAGGATGTAATTTGCACTGCCTCTGGAAATAGTGTCACAGTTGTCAAGTGCAGTCAGGTTCTTTCTCTTTCTCCCTTGCTAGTTGTGTTTTGCTATGTGGAGAAACAAATCCCATGCTAACATCCTCACCAGCAGCAGAATTTATCAGACTTCTTTTGCCTCAGGATGTTTGTTGCCCAATGCTCATTTTTGCAATTGTAGACAATATCTGTGACTAGCAAAGTGTGAAGAAATGCAAAAGGCAAATCCTACTGAAAAGCAAAGAGAAAGTGCTGATACTCACCAAACTATTCCCTGAGCCCCAGAGCCAATTGGTTTCAAGTTCTGGTAGCGCTTGAGAACAGTGAAGGTCGAGTCACCCACTTCCACACTGTAGAACTGGTTGTCAACTTTGCTTTTGCTCATGTTGTAATGCTTGGCAATGTATGACACATCCACTTGTTTCCCAAATCCCTGTTGTGCAGAAGGGAAGGGGGTTGGGAAGGAAGACAGAAACCCAGGCTGTAAAACATCAGAATATTGAGGAAACACAGTCAGTTCCATTTTAAAATATGAATTCTTGCCATTTTAGGCTACAGAGTTCAATAGCTGAGGAGAGTTTACCAGTTCTGTATTTTTGGGAACCAGAAATGCTGTTTCTGTGATTCTAGCATTTTAGTGTTAGTCCCCACAAAATAAATTATTTTCATGAAAGAAAAATAATACAGATTACTACAAACCTGTTGTGCTTGCACAGAAGATAGCACTACAGAGCTGTAACCTTGCCCATATACACAGGCATTACCAGACATAAAGTTCCATTATGGCCATTTGAGGTCTGCTGGTATCCATTGTTCACCAAAGAATACAGAGTAAAATACGTACTGACTACGAGATAAACATTGTGATTTCATGTCTGTAACTGAGGATTCCATCCTATGTCACACTGAGCACAGGACACAAAAGTTCAGTATGCCACAGAGCTGTCCTGGAGCAGTGGATGATTCACCCAGGGAATCCATGTTCCCCAGATGCACTCTGAAGAGGAGAAATAGAGCCCAAATGTACACCTGCTGCCACACTTGCATCTCTCTTCCTCTGCATTCATTTCCAGTGCTCACAAATGCAACGTTTGAATTTCCCTGATATATATATATATATATATATATATATATATATATACACACACACACACACACATATATATATATATATAACGTTTGAAGTTTATCTGATATAAATTGCTTTTTCAATAAATCCGAATAATCAATAATGCTACATGACTGAACAATAATACTAAGACGAATTTTGATGGGGAAAGGGAAAACAAAAACTTTCCTTGAAGGATACAATTTTTTCATTTAAAAAATACACAATTCCAGTGTTCCATAAAGCTGGCATTAAAAATAGAGAACTGATCCTGCCAATAACTGGGGTTCTCTGGTTTGCCCTGGGATGAATGAATGCCCTTTTTCTGTCAGTTATCCTGCCAGAGTGCTGGTGGTCATTGATAGGGTGGTTAATCCCAGCTGCCTCATTCGGAGGTTTTGAAGTGCCCTAGCTGCAGCCATGCATTCAAACAGAAAATCTCATTTCAGAAGAACAATTAGAAACACTGCACTTACTCGTGAATCAGACACAGGGCAAGGAATCCCCCCTCTCCCCAAATGATGAAAGAAAGAAACATACCCATACTGACACAAGTGCTAAATCCAAGGTTAAAGAGTAGAATAACTCTGAAAGAGGTATGGATTTTTCCCATCTAAAGAAAGAAAATTAGCATCTGATTTGCACTGTGCAGCTTTAGTCTCAAAGCTCCTACTGCTATGAGCAGACAGATGAATAAATCCAGCTTGCTCAGCTACTCCTACCAGACCTGGAACTGAGCAGCTTTATTTGAATAATGTGCTCCTGAATGACAGGAAATAATTCCAGTTCCCTCTGGCTACACTAACACATTTGCATCATGTTTTATCCTGATGTCATTATCAGAACAATGCAGACTATATTCAGCATTAACATCCGTTACTGTAAAACCAATGTTAGGGAAGTGTCAGCATAATCACTGCACTGCTTAGAGAGCCCAAATCACAGCCAGCTTCTCTGGAAGAGCCAGAGAAAGTACCTTGCTCAGGCCTGAGGAACCATTGCCTGTCAGCATCACCAGTACTGACCTCCCCACCTGTAATGTACGTGGTACAGATGTAAATGGGATAAGTTATTTTTGTCACTTTGAGTTCAGAATCCTAAACACATCAACATCACTTCTTTTGAAGTCAGGCAGAGCCTGTGAATAACTGGACTTAGGAACCTCACAATGCCACAGATTGTTTTCTGAAGTGCTGCAGCTCCAGCAGGTAGGTATTTCTAATCCAAGAAAGTCTTAATTAATTGAACAATTATTGTTTGCAGTTCTTCAGTCATTCCAACAGTAACTGAAGAAACATCAACCAACAGGAGCCTGTAGGGTCTGATCAGAACACAATGGTCTCAACAAGCAGCTTTCCCCTCAGTAACACACACTTTTAGAATGATAGAATCAAAGAATCATTGAAATTGGAAAAGATCTCTAAGACCATCTTGTACGAGCATTAACTCATCACCACTACTAACCCATGTTCACAGTTCCACATCTCCACAGTTCTTGAACACCTCCAGGGATGGTTATTCCACCTCCTTCCTGGGCAGCTTTTGCCACTGCATCACCACTCTGAGATGAAATGCTTCCTAATTCACAGATTCATAGAATCATTCAGGTTGGAAAAGACCTCTAAGATTATCTAGATTAACCATCAGCCCATCAGCACAATGTTCACTTTCCTACAACAACCCCTCTATTGTTCACATGCAACCAGAAAAGGTAAAGACAGTTTCATTATTTATGGAAGCTTATGAAAAGTAACACTTTCTTAAAATCTACTTAACATATGAGCAACGAGCTCACATCACTTCTGCTTTGATAGAAAAGACACCCAGAATTACTCTCAAATATCAGGCACGCTAATATGGCTGGAAGTTGACTCTAAGCAAAATGCCTCCCGCAAGTGATGTGCACTTTGGCTGCTAGAGACAGGCAAACCAGGCTTCCAATCAGCTACCCATCTGCCCCCTCTCTTTAAAACTACACTGGTAATAAAATGCAGAAAAATACTCTGCTGATTTTCAGCAGAAAATCAGCAAAATTAAAGCACAACGGGCCTACTGCTTAAGCCCAAAGTAATACTCCCATAAGAATTATAGGTCAAACAATGTAATTTTCCTTGTCTGATCAATATTTAAATCAAATCTCCAAAGCAATGAATTAACAGTGTTATTAATCACGTTTGATCAGATCTCCATATCAGAGTGACAAATAAGCAAATCACAAACGATTTCGAAATCAACTCAAAAGTCACTTCTAAAACAAGGACAAAGAAACGTTAAAATTCAGCTACAAAGGCTTTACCCTTTTTTTACCCAAGGCAAGGAAATGCATGCCCTCAATAGAGCATGCACACATCCAGAAGACAACTTTCTTTCATATTTGGTGGATACCACAACCTCAAGAACAGAGAAACCCTCATCAAGAAGAAACTAGAAGCTCTTCATTCACTATTAACTGGAGAAAAAAAATGGTGCTCACACTTATGTTTACTTGGGAAGTCGTACTGAAAGTCTGTAGATCTTGCCAAAATCTTCTAGAATTTCACTACAGTTCATAAATTTTCAAGTGAGCTCCAAATGAACCTGGCATGTTATGCTACTTGGACTCGAACATAGCAGTAAACATTGCAAGAACAAAAATATTTAGACTCAAAATTCTCTATCCTTTTTGTCTGGGACAGTTTCACAGGTCTTTGTGTTAGGTGAAAGATAATTGCTGAAACACAAACAATGCATCTGAATGTCATTATTTCATGGCTTCTATAAATATTTGGACAACAGAATCAAACTTTCAACACTAACTAGAACTTAACCATCCATGTACAGGAATTTTCTTTGGCCATAACACATTCAAAACTTACAGCATGTACCAAATGTCATTCTCCTTCTTCTGTACTGGGAAACTTCAGATTAAAAGAAGTTAAGCTTTCGGAACTGAACGCACATCTATCCAAATGGGGTTGGCAGCCATAGCTGCACAGTTATTTGCCCAGTATCCCAATGGCTTGGGAGGAAAGGAAATGAACTACCAAGCCTCAGGGGATGGAGGTGAAGGGAAATACTAGTCCTAACATTACCACATGTCTTAGAAACACGTTATTTGTTTTCAAAGAGCAGCTATTGAAAAACAGAGTGAAACTCCACTTCTTGCCTTGCTCATAGTCACAAGATGCATTCTTTTCCTTTTTTCTTTTTTTTTCTTCTTTTTTTTCCTGTTTTACAGTGTAAGCAGTGATAGAGATAAGAAAGCACAACAGAATAACATCACTATTTTCTGCAGTTTGAGGTGAATTGTTTCCTGATATTTTCCCCCCTTATTTACCTACTTCTGCTTCACGAAAGGAGGATATTGACTACTTTTCACTGGTGAACATCTGTTTCTGAACACCATTCCCCCTGTTATTGATAAACTCACAATAGAAAGACTTCTTACAGCTCAGCACTTCACATCCATCTTTTAGCTTCTATTAAACCCACTAATGGCAGTTTAAGCTCAATTGCTCTCATCTACATCTCCAGGACATGCAGAGCTGTCTTAGAGCATGTTAACAAGTATCAACTGAGGAGGAGCTTTCCCTAAATATCAGCATCCATCTTTGCATGTGCACAGAAATGCCTACAGGAAAAGATAAACATTTAAGTGTGCCATGATTCAAGGCTATTGAAAAAAAAAGCAAAACGACTCCGCATGCGTGAAACAAGTGAGGAAGAGAATTAGATGAAAGACTGAAAGACTGTTTCCTCATTTGCAGTTGGCACCATGCCCAAGGGTGTGCAGAATGCAACAGAGCCATCGTTCTGTGCTAGAAGTGACAATGGCTCCCCAGGGCTCCTCTGTCTCCAATTCATCCCAGACAAAAGGCTGGAAAGGAGGAGAGCATGTCGTGGGTAGCAGACAGACAGTGTTCTGTCAGGGTCCAAAATACAAATATCTTCAAGCTACCATTTGACCAAAAGATCAGATGATAAGATTATACAAATGCAAATTCTGAAAGATTGTAAAATCCTGAGGGCGTTCTTGTGAGCTCTGAAAGTGTGTGCCTGTACAGCTGGCAGCCCCATTTAGTTCCTATCCTCCCGACTGAATGACTGCAATTCACTCAGAAGATCCAAGTGCCACAGTTGTGGCATTTACCAAACCTCTGCTTTGGATTTAATAGGCACAGGTTTTGCTGTGTACATTTGGAGAGTCACAGAAGCCTACATTTAAGAAATAGACAGTATCTTTGCACAGAAAGATCTGTAGCACAGTTAGAGATTAAATCTCCCACACAGAACACCAAATGTGTGCACTTACACACAATATTGTAAATTCTTAATCTTATTTTATCAGCCCCGTTGCACCACGTCTCCCCCACTATCATATCTCATTCATAACCTATAAGGACTGTATTCATCACACAGTATTCCTTATTATAGTGCTTTCTATGCTGTCATGGGTTAATTCTCTGTCTTTTGTTAGTGCTTCTTCACTGGTTTTCTCCTAGATCCCAGACACAGGCTGCACTCCTAAGAACTCAGCAACTCAGTAGCCAGGTGAAGTTCTGCAAACAGCTCAGCTCCCACAGACCATTCTTTGATTATCTCATTGCATTTGCTTTGCACATTTTCTTTTAAAGCAGAAATTATTGTAAGAAGCATAATACTCTTACTTTTTTTTATTTTTTTTAAACTAAACTCTTTTTGTTTAACCTCTTCTGAGATGACAAAACTCCAGTGACTTCAGAACTGGCTTTTTTTGGTTCTGAGCACCATGAAGTGCTCCTTCTCTTTCTTGTTCATTTATTTCTCCAAAGCAAAACTCCATTTGGATATTCTTCACTTGTCTCCCATGTGGTGTTCACTGAGATTTCACTGCTTTCAATTTGCTCCTTTTGTACAGGCTCGACATGGTTGTAACTTATTTCTAACTATGGTCTCACATGTTGCTTAGCAGTTATCACAGCCCAAAGGCATCTACTTCATTCTGGTGCACACTTGTAAGAGATCAGCTATACGTGAGCATTTCCTCAGCAGAAGAACAAGTTCAGAATAATTCCTCATTCACATATTATCTGAAGAATCCAACACAGACACAGACAGTAAACTCTTGCCCCAGCCATCACACCAAGGATGGTAAGGAGAAAAAGGTTTATCCAGAAATGCCAAGAATAACAATTCTTGGGAAAGAGGTTTCTTTATGGACAGGGACTTGAGTATAACGTAGGGAAAATACAGGAAAGAGGCATGTAAGAAAGCGGATGGAAGTGGAGGTAACAATGTTTGGGAACCTCTTACTTATTTAGTGATTGGCATGGGATGTTGGCAAAGGCATGGGTTGTTGCTGCCTCTGAAACAGAGGGCAGCAACAAGAGCAGCCACAACCAAACTGCAAGAGCAAGGAGGAGAGGAAACTGCTGTTTGTACTCATCAGCTCATTCTGAGTCACTTGGTTTGAAAAAGAAGAGACAATATGGGAGGAAGCAAGATACAGTTAAGAGAGAGAAATGGACACTGAAAGTTGGCCAAAGCACTGCACCACTGGGAAATGAAAAGGATGGCTGATTTTTCAGCAGCAGCAGGGAAGACCTGAAGTCCAGCATGCTTTGAGCACAGGATAACTAGGATGGAATTAAGTTCTCATACTGATAGTACAATATTTTACAAATAGATTGGGTTTCTCACTAAATTGAGACCACAGTGAGATATCAGGTGTTGGCTGAGAAGCTTTCTTCTGTTACGTATGTAAGGCAGCAAGGAAGAAGTCATGAGATGCTGTGTCCCAGTGCACATCATGGCATCATTTAAAAAGAAGGGTGAAAAGGCAGCACATAACAGCACAGGTATAACTACCTCAAAAACTAAATTTGAGTACAATCGTATAATTACAGTATTCATTGTGAAAGTGGCTAATGAAAAGACTCTCCTTTTTTTAATAACTGAATAATTCAAGTGCATTGTTTGCTAGAAAGAGACAGTTCTTTATCTTAAACAATAACATTTTAGTCCCAGAAATCTGCAGTAAAGGACATTGCTTACAGAATGGTTTATGAACATCAATCAATCTCCCATTGGGTAGAAACCATAATTATAGGACTTTTCCTGATCAAGACAGCTTATGTAATGGTTAAAGCAGTAATTCTGTCCAATGTGATTAAGGCATTAATTTTAACTCAAGTGGTTTATCAAATTTAGGAAATAATTCAGAAACAAACCTGATGAATGAATAACTGAGAGCAATGCAATCAATAATGCTGGTCTGTTCTGTTGGTAACAAATGAAAAGTTTGCTAAAATAATCTGAGTTTTAAGTGTTCATTGATGCAAGTATTTCACAGAGGAAGTGTTTTGTTCAAGACCGGTGGAAAATAAAGCAAGTTGTCAGAATATAGGTGAAAAAAACATCTAAAGATAAAAAAAAATTTTTTTTTTTTTGTTTGTTTTTTTGTTTTTTTTTTTTTTTTCCTGTATCTTTTTATTTGGGACTTATTTAAAGATCAATCTGAGTAGAAGCTTGCAAAATACTCTCTACATGCAAAGTGAAAATGCACTCTGAACGTTTCTTTAAGTGGTATCAGTAAAGCACCAAATCCAATTTCATTATGCAGAAACACTGACGTATTCCATCTGGGGCATCAAATTGTTCAGACTGTCCAGTAAGGACTAATGATGGTGCCATACCAAAGGATTAGCATGCTACATTGCAGTGGTGATTCATGTTAAGCATTTTCTTAGTATGTATGGCTGGATCCCAGATATCATATCTCAAAATGCCACTGTGCCTGCTTTTTGGAAGAAAATTAAATGTATTATTGCAGCATTATGGAAGTGCTGTGAGGCACAAAACTGAATAATAGAAAGGTGTTTTTCGAAGACAAGATTATTTATGACTTCAAGTCAAAAATCATGGAGTAGTATTATGCTGCAATTACCAAACCCTGGCAGAAGCCACCCAGAGGCACAGTCACAGACTGCAGAACTGCTCTTGAGTCCTGCAAAAAATGTGTGTGGGGGTGTGCAAATGAAGTGTAAATAAATGCATCCTATATAGCTAACATTTAGGAAATGTGAAAATTCTGCCAGGCACAATTCTTCATGTTGGTTGGCAGCATCCATTGTCAGTTATTATTCAGCACTTGAACATCTTATTCTACTCAAAATCCAGGGGTCTGTGTCATGTTGTGCTTCAGTAGGAATGTCCAGAACCCTAAAGATGTGGCCTATTGACAAGAGCAGCCTTACTAATGATCAATGAAGTTCTATAAGTCTAAGTACCTTTGTCCCATCCTTCTGTTTTTCAAAAGCAGATGTCATTTTTCTCAGCTCTTCCAGAAAAACATCAGCCTACCAAATTGCAGTTAATGATAGACTTAATTGCAAATAAGTAGAAGTCATATTTCCCTGATCATGATTTGTTTCTCAAAAAGGACTTTTCTCTTTTCTTAAGTTGGAAATTCTTCATATTCTCACCATGCTGAGTTAGCACTGTGCCATATAAAACCAGCAGACCCAGTGCCATATGCTGTATGCTAAAAGCAAGCAGCCTATAGGTGGATGTCTTTTCCTGCCACAGCGCACAAAGCTGTGCACTTTAGGAGATGAGAGAGAAGTCCCCACACAACAGTTACTATAAGAAGTATATGCCCTCAGTGGTAACAATCATTGGGGTATTTTTCAACACGTCACCTCTAAAAGAACACTTCAGAACAATTCAGTATTTGGTGGGAAGTCCACAGTGATGCATGCATTCCAACAGGAGCAGGACTACTCATGCATCTTCCACATCGGCTATTCTATTCCACATGGTCAACATATTAGATATAGACCTGGGATAGTCAGATTTTTCCAGTGAAAAAAAATCTTATGTTACAGCACATGACCACCAGAAGCTCTCATCTTGACAGATAAGCAGGTCAGCATCCAACTGCATAACGCTGACTTGTGCCAGTACCTGCTGGATACTTGTACAGCAGAAGAAATTTTGGCATCTGTTAAACCAGACCAAAAAAAAAAAAAAAATTAATGAGCTGAATTAAGTTCACCAAAAACAGCATTTTTGGGGTCTCTTATCTGTGTGCTGGCTGGCTCCCACTCACCACAAGAACTGAGTGGCAGTGCCCACATCTTGCTGCTGGGGAGCTCTAAGGCTTCCTGATTCAATACAATTTTCCAAAAGCTACAAAGAAACTTCTTTATATTCAGACCACAGTAAATCATGGAGTATTTGACTTCTCCATTAGCATTGTGAATAAATATGGAATAAAAATTACTACGTGAAGACTGTTGAATGCTCTCTAAAATTATACCAAATGATTAACCAAACATTACCAGGTTGCACCTATATCCCACGTCCTGCCCTCTGCAGTACACATGAACAGCATCCACAAGAGCTGAGATTTTAATGCAATAAAGTATGTAATTCTAAGAGGCTGCTCTTGTACTTAAAGCTGAGTATGTGGTTGAGTGTGATTTGGATCAGGGCCTATCTTTTTGGAGAAAATAAATTAAGAAGCAGCCTAAACTAGCTTTAATCCTCAGGGTATACATCTGAAGATATGAGGATCATGAAGAGCTGTTTGTGCAGCAAGTGCTGGAAGGACAAAATCCTGTTTCCTGTAATGACAGAGTAGTATCTCGTGCACTCTTGAATGACTCCTCTTCGGATACTGCCATGGTTATTTACCTTGGATTGGCTTCACCCAGTGTGGGAATCAAATGTTGCTTCTGCATTAGAACAAGATTTTTTATTTCATGGTCTCCACCACCATAGTTCTTTCTGGGAGTCTTTTTACTTTACGTAGGGAGAGGTCTCTGATAGTTTGCATTCCCTATCCTCTTGATGAATCTTCCCCAGGAATGCATGTTCAGTATATACATGAAGTAATTTAAAATCATAGAGATTAGGTAGTAGGTTATGGGCACAAAGACTGCAGGTCCTGTCTGTCCAGCCTTCTGAAACACCTCTGAGCCTTACTGATATTTGGTACTGGCAGGCAGGACCCGAGTAATGGAGAATTTAAGAAAGAGAAGATAATTAGCAATAAACTTGTATAGCTAGCAACAATTTATGTCTAGTCAGCATGAATATATATGTAGTTTTTTGTCACACACATTGCAAGAAAATCCTGCACAAGATTGATCAAACCAGAGAACAAGTCATGATGTGCCCAAGGAAGCCCTGAAGAGGCATTGGGAAGGCCTGACATCACTCCCCTTCGTGCTCTTTGTTTAACAAAGGAAGCAGCCTTTGGGCAGAATGGAAGAAACTTTGGAGAGGACCACCATATCACTGTGATAAGGAGAGTACTGAGACGTCTTGGAAACAGGATGGCGACTGACTGGCACAAGACAGCACATGAATCAACAAGTGTTAGAATGTAATTAACAAATGTAAGTCTTTGGTAAGATTGTGAATCTGGAGTACCCAGCCAATGGGAAAACAGGGGAGGGGATAGGCATGGGGGCACAAGGCACAAAAGCTGTACTACTGCGCCCATAGGTGTGCTCCAGCTTGTGAGAAGCCTGCCATTGCAATTGCAAATAAAATCTGTTTTATCAGAGATACTGCCATGACGAAATTATTTGGATATTCCCAACACCAGTTACAAGAATTCATCCAAAATGTTGTTGATTTCATTGGATATTCTTTAACAAAAACACTAATATGACATTAAGTACTGTTTGTGGCTATGACAGCTGGACTAGATGATCTTAGCTGTCTTTTCCAACCTTGCTCTATGATTCTATGAACACTTCTTATTAAACTGGAGTATCAGCAGAAGATTAATTATAGCAGCATGTTTTGATTATTGACTAAATCAAAAACTGGGTACTGTTTGACAGAAAGCATTCACTATACATTGTTGGGAATTGACTGATATCCAGGCTGAAGTAGCACTGAATGTAAGGAGGAAATGATAGAAGTATCTTTCCTTGCACATGTAAAATAGAAATGTTTCTGTACAGCTCTTCTTTAATTTATGTAAAAGGAAGAGGATAGTTAGCAGTGCAAAACACTGTATTCTGTACACTGAAAAGAACTTCTCAGTGTAGAATAGTGTAGAATCCCCTCCCTTTTTTTTTTCTTTTTCTTTTTTTTTTTTTTAAACATTGTGGGGTGTTTTTTCTGTTTTTCTTTTTTTTTTCCCCTCCCTCAAGTAAGCTCTGTCTAAAAAATTACCTAAGCACTGTTTTGTGGGGAAAAAAAAAAATAAAAAAAAATCCTTTCTTCTTCCAAAATTCTTTCTCCCTGGTCTGAAAGATACATAATGTATAAGTTATATATAAACATTTTCATTGAGGAGGCTGTTTGTGCAGTCCACAGATCTAATTATCCAAACTGAGCCAAAAATAAAGGGGTAGAATTCAATAAGTTAGAAAATCACATGCAGACAGGGAATAGCAGGTAAGAAAGGACATAGAAGGCTGTTAAGCAGTTTTCCAAAGTAAATAGCCTAGATCCAACTGAGTGCTGAAGATTTTGAAAGTTCAGAGGTAGCTTTCCCAGCAGAACCAATATTTGGCACTACTGAGTTATAAAAACAGACAGCAAGATTTCCGATACACGCCACTGTTTCACATTAACTGCTTACATACATCTCACAGCCTTCAGCTCTTCACTGTCTTTGACACTAGGATGTAAGTAACATAAAAGGGAGTACTGGTGTTTACCACAATTCCATTTTCAGGAACACAACACTGTTCTCACCTCTCAAAAAATGAAGGCTGTTCCCTAATCTCCCTCAAGAAGTCCAATAATGGGTTCCATCTCAAAGCAACAACATCACCACCAAAAACAAAAAACAAGAAATAATTCAAACACAAAATGTTTCATAAGAAGTCAAATAAAAGTCACCTTAAATTCATACTGGAAAAAACACATTCAGTGATTTGACATCTATGTATGTTAACTAACTTAATCTAACCATCAGAACCAAAAATTGGGCATAAAAATACAGAGTTTTCTTCAGCTCAAAGTTAGTTTGAGCTCTGTAGATTTTAAAGCACTGTGACTGAACAATTTCAAGGCTGATATCAAGTGCAGAATTAGCTATAGCACAGTCTCATGACCCCACAACCTGCACAGTATATTTTGTTCAACTGAGGACAGTACAAATCTCGCACCAATTCAATTACTTTTTCCGTACTCCCAGCAAATGCAGACTAATGGACAGAAAATTGTATTCATTGATTACAATGTAAAAACCTCTGTCTCACATAAAGAGATGGTAAGATAAAATAAATCTAATTCACATATTTCTGTGAAAGCATTTATATAGGTGCAGTTATTTTGGATGAAGAATGTCTCATCATTAAGTTTATGGGAAGAACAGCCAAGACTTTTTTGTTCTCATCACATCAACAGATATTTGGGCAAGCAAAAATCATTAAGAGCAAACGATGACAATCAAATTAAATAGAAATTTTCTGTGATGCATTTTTCTGGTTTTTACATTTACTCTAATTCTTACAGCTAGTTACTCTCAATTTGCTACAGACATTAGTTTTTTTTTCTATTAGCATAAATGTAAAAGTAAAGTACAAGTGTATACTGTACCTTGTTTTACCTGTAAGGAACACACACCTGACAAAAGGCAATCTTCACATCCAGGGTAGGTTCACCACAATAGTACAACAAATGGCGGCTCATAAATACCTACAATTAAAAAGAAAATAAACATATAAATTTGTATGCTTGCTAACATACCAGTACAGAACAGTTAGATGTGCATTTGGGTCATGAAGCCACCCTCAGTTACTACCCAGCTCTTGAAAAGAACAAATTGCTTAGAACATTGTTGGGAATGAGCTTTAATGTCATTCTAACACTCACCAATGCAACAGCTTCCAACGGGGTTTGCTTACGTCAGGAAGAGTTTTAGAGTAACAGAAACCGTTAGCCCAAATTTTCTCTTGTCACTTGTATGTTCCTATAGTCTCACCAAATTCAAGTCAGCAGGTTGTATACAGTACAGGAGTGAGAAATAGTGTTGTGGGGAAGAAAGGAACAACCTCTAAGTTGCCAGTTACTAGGAAAATCAGAGAAGACAGAGAAACTAATAATTTCTCTGAGTAAGTTCACGGCCTACCACTTCATGAACAGTACACGTAGTTCTGCTCCTCATCTTAACATCTTACAACTCGGAAAGATGCAGAAAAGAGCAGGAACAATGCTCCAAAGCAGACACGAAACAATGGCATGGACAGATCTTTTTTAGTAAGAGAACTAACACAGCCTATGCTGGAGATCCACCAAACAAGTGGCACAGCAGCAGCAAGAAGCAGAACATTTCTTTTTCATTTTAAAGTAGACACAGTCTGGCATCAAATTAAGTTGTCAAGTACCAGCTTAGTATTACTATAAGGAAATAGTTCTTCACCTTCTGTTTCTTGAGACTGTAAAGCTTCCTGCCTCAAAGTGCTGTGGATGTCTGAATCAACTTCAGTTTTTATACACTGAGACAAATTCACACAATATGCCTTCTGAATCTATTTACCTCAAAACTATCACCTCAAATTCAAGGCAATCCCAGCCTACTGTCTGCCACTATGTGCTCAGCCCACTGTTGTGCACTATCACAGCACTTGATAGTGGCCAACGAGGCCATATACTGGCCTAGACAAAGCTATGTAACACATTATAGCTCTTCAAACATTTTAAATTCCATAGCATCGCACTCAGCTCTGACCAATCAAAGCTTTCAATGTTGCATTCTCACATGGGAAATAATGTACAGAGATGTTATCAGGGAGCTACATCACAAGCCATTGGAGCATATTGATTTTCCACTTCAAAAAATAAAAAACAACCCCACTTTAAAATCACAATTGGAAACCCGCAACTTCTAGTGAAAAAGAGATGAATAATATAGAAGTCACAATTTTCTTACAAATATAAACTCATTACAGTAGCTAAAAATGCATCCATTACTCCATTAAGACATAATTCTGAAACTGAATCCCCATCTGTAGGGCCCCTCTGACGTACACTGCTCTGTTATAGGAATTATAGCTAACTGTAACAGTAGATACTCCCAAATAAAACAAAAACAAAGACTGGAGCAACTTCAACTCTCAAAAAGTTAAGAAACAACAAGAAAGTATTCACCGATATCTGCAAACTTGAAAACATCATGTATCCTGTGTGTTTAATTTTTAATGAATGAATGAATAACACTGTTATGAAAGCAAGCACAAGACCTTTCTGCTTCACATTACAGTGTCTGAGACTGCTGCCTCATTGCCCAGTGAGTCACTGCTGGAGCCTCACATCCCACAGAGGGTTTGTGTTAGAGCAAGAGGAAGAAACATACTTTTTTTTTTTTTTTAATAAGAAATAATTAAGAAAAAAGCTTTTAACACGAGTCATATGCTCAGTGACTTGTGGAAAGCCAGTAGATAATCACAGTCCCACACTGTAGATATATGCTCTATGAAATCCTATTGGCTGGATGTACAATACTGCTCCAATAATCAATAACTGAGATGTCATTAGTCAAAACACACCATATTCCACACAGTCTAACAATGGAAAGTGAAGAAAATAAGGGAGGGAAACCCAGTTCCTCACTGAATCTACTGTAAAGTTCTGCTGAGAGGATGAATTCTGCCCTGCATATGCATTATGACTCATACATGGCCCCTCTGCTTCCCACCAGAATGACAATAGTAATCCAGAACAGGGTAATAAACTGGTAACATTTATGAGCTGGAAGACGTTTAACTATTCATTATGTTGTCCCTGCATGCAGCTACTGCTGTAAAAATGATAGAAGTATGATACGTTTCGTTGGCATGGATCGATAATCATGTTCCTCTGTACAAAAGGTAGATCTAATGGCTCACATGGCCAAGAATGAGAATAACTCATTTTTGGGTTGTAAGACTGCACACCCAGAGCAAAAGAGACTTGAGTTCTCCACAGTGAATGTCTTTGTACATGGAACTTCAAGGAAATTTCCTTTGATGTTTTGTACGTATTTACATGTAACTTCTAGTTTCTTAACACAAAAATACATTCACATTTTAACTACCCTTGATCATACCTTGCCCACATATCAGATGAGGCAAAGTAAAGCAAATCAAGGTGTGATGCCGGGATAAGCACAGCACAAAGCAAATATCACGGAAGAAGCTACTTAGAAACAACTGCATGTGCTGCATGCTGGGATCTGAGTGTTTGGTGAGAGCATGAGTACCCAGTATCTCTACAGCCCTACTTTTGATTCTTTGTTTTCTGCCTTGAGCAAAATTATCCAAGGGGGTTGAACTGAACAGTGTTGATGCTACAAGACATCTTGAGACAACCACAGCTGGAATGAAGCTGAGTAGCTAGAGATCACAGCAGCAGAACAGGGAGAAAATATGTCTGTGAATCAGCAATAACAGCATAATATCTCACATTTTCATTGGGATCAAATTAGTTGTATGTCAGAACCTGTAAGGGCATTCAGCTCTCAGCAGAAAAAGTACCACGATCTAGTTTCAAAAAAATCCAAAGGTGGCACTAAAAATGTAGGATGGAAGTTGAAGAGGGCACATTTAAGGAAGTGACTGCCTGTACTTGAAACATGAGATAGGTTGGTTTTGTGAATTTGCCAGCTCAGAAGTTTACTTTGATCTTACTTCCCTATACTTTAGCTTACTCAGACCAAGGATAAAAAAATAGATTGGAGGTGACTACCTACTAATAACAAAAAGCCAAACTTTTATTTTACTTAATTTTACTTCTTTTAGATATACATAGACAAAACATATAACATGACAACAGCAGAGGCTTGCTGAAAGACCTGCTTTCTCCTAAAATCCAAAGAGAAGTTCTCATAGAATAAAGGCAGCATCTTTGCTTTCGGAGTCACACATCTTCCCTTCACCAAAGGCAAGCATCTTCATCTTTCTTCACAATGAACAAACACACATGGTAGTAGAATGTGTCTTCTGACTGCTCTCCTGCCAACAGCTCCTCTTCCAAAGCAAGTGGGCCTGTGATATGCCCAACATTCAGCCAGAAACTTTCCCTTTTCATTTTTCTACCACACCCATCTCTTCTGGAGAAGGATTGCTTCTTTCTAAAGAGGAATAACTCACTATTATTCCAAAACTCTTGGAAAAGTGATGGGATTAAATCAATAATATTAGTATAATAGCTGAGAGCAGAGAGGAAGCAGGGTGATGACAGCAGACAAAGCAAAGTAGAAGGACAACAGCAGTTCCAGCTCTCCCACATGTCCTCCCTGAGCTGAATCTTCCTGCTGCTCCCTGAGCTCCTTCCTCTTCTGACAGCTATGTGATGTTGATGAATGGTTTTGGGCAGTCTGGCTCCTAGCCTTTTGGCCTTGTCAGCATTTTTTCATCCCCACGCTGGATTTAGTTGACATTAACTAACTTCTGGATCATACAAGATCTTCTGCTTGCTGTAGGTCTGTGAAGTGCTGACTTTGCTATATGGTCCTAGGAGCATCTCAGCACATGCTGTGTTGTCTATCAGCTTCTCTTCTCACCCATCCTTCACAAGATCTTGGGTCTCAAAAAAGCATCACAGGTACTCTTCAGGGAGCCTCTCTCCATGGCTACTTCATGTCTCCTCATTAAGAGGCAACTTCCTTCTTCCCAGTGGACATCAACCTTGACCTGTCAAAGCATACTTAAGTCTTCCTGTGACAAATCTGAAAAACCCACTTGGAGCCTTATGACATTTCCATACAGTTTCTTAATTCAGAGAGACCAAGGAGCCAATTCACGGTGGTACCACTTGCCTCAGAACAGCCACGTGGGCAGGGTTCTCACCGCACAAAAAGTCAAAGCCTTTGGGTCAAACACAGCAACCAGAGACGTAATTGGGACCTTGAAGTGAGATGCTGCAGCTGTTGGATGCATTTAAACTAGTGCTGATAGTGTTCACAAATAAAGTAAGTGCTCATCCCAGCCCGGTGCTTTCCTTACCAACTTCCACTTCCCTAAGGCTGTTCTGTTAGAAATGTTCATGTCCTACAGTACAGAGAAGGTAACAATTCCTTCACACTGCAATTTTGTAAACATCCTCATGTGGAAAAAAAAGTTACTAATATCCAATTTAAACATAAATCAACTGCAGCTGAAGAGATCATCCACAGAATTGCTTGCATAAAACATGGCTGGATTAACACATGGCAAGGCATAGCTGCAAGCAGAAAGACTTCAACAGAATTACAGAACAACTCCAACCAATAAGCTAGAAATCATTTCCAGCCCCATCCAATGTGATAATCTTAGCAATACATGGAAATGATATATTCATATAAAGAACCAAGCCCATCATTTTCTCATTATTTGGCATTACCGAACGGATAGACCATGTGTGTCATGGGCACATTGACTGCTCCCTACCTTCAACAGGGACATGGCTTTATACTCATACTACAATAGACTGGATTTATTTGCTGTGATCTCATTGAATATCATTCATGAAGAGAAAGAGAACAAGCTAAAAATTAATGAAATTTCATCAACATTTAATATGATTTAAATATATCCATACGTATCTTGTTCCACATCAGCTAAAGGGGGCAATGTATCATCGCAGCCGTCACAGAAAACCTTGCTGAAAAATAGTGATGTTCAAAGCTGAACACCGATGAATAATTAATGTTTCCTGTTTTGAAAATGGAGTTTGACTCATTTCATCCATTTCCAGCACTGGAATCCCCCTCTCTCTCATTTGAAAATAGACAGTCTCATCACTGGTTGATCAGTGAGGAATGCCCATGGGATCCCACTCCCTAAGCTATGGTTTTAACTTCCCTGAAATTCGGCAGTTCACTTCTGTAAAAATAACACAGAAAACAGTAAAAAAGTGACAGAATGCTGTCAGTACACTACAGCTTTCTACTTAGCATCTAGGTGCCCTGAACCTATGAAATACTGGAGACTTGACCGAAGTCCTACAGCATCATGATTTATATAAGGAGAGAGCAGCAATTTCTGATCCCCATTGCCATCACATTTTGGACATGTTTCTGTTGCGCTGGTGTGCTGTGTCAAGGAGGAAAGGCTGCACGTTGTTTAACCATTTCTTATCATTGCTGCCATTTATGACTGGGATGCAGCTGCCTGAATATCCTATCAAATTAGTTTTCAACACAAATTCTGCAGGGTCATCAGCAACTTTTACAGAACTTAATTTTTTGCTCATATGTAATTTCAAGCACAGCAACAGAGAGCTTTCAGTATCAGTTTGAATTGCACCAACTGCTTGGCAAAAAGCTTCAGGACCTGACGCAGCAAGAACTGAAATTTCCAAGTGGATACATAACAGAGAACAAGCCTGCATCTAGTAAGAAATGTTTAGTTTTTTTCTGTTGTCTGTGCTCTCTTTTAATTATTCTTGAAGTAACAGGGGAAAGCAATGGTGTGAATTAAATAATTATTAAGGCTAAATACCAGCAGAAACAGCTTGCTAAAACAGCATCTGAAAATTCACAAGGATCATGCAAGCATTTCTACAACTGAACTCCTGGAAGAGAAAGCAAACGGGTACAGAATTTAAAAATAGCACTGAGAGGACTGCTGGAGGAGATATTTATGGGGGAAAAAAAAAGTGAGAAAGAGAGAAAATAAAAAGAGCATTCAAACTGCAAAGATAGGGAACTGATAAGCTGGATTCTTTAGTGATCATGGCCAATAGGCAGAGGACAGAAACAGCTGAGCTTTGTCTGCCCTCTCTGCCAGTTCCTTAGTTGCTCTCTTGCCAATGTTTACAAGTTAAATTTCTACACTTGACAATAGCTGGTGTAAATACCCATGCAGTAGCTTTCAAAGCCAGGACAACCACCTAAGCAGTTAGTTTTATCATTAACCTGCTGCTGGTAAGGTCTTACAGCAGGTTAAACGATCTTGCAGTCTCTTGTACTGTCTTTTCATTCAGAGATGAATGTCTCCATTCTGTGAGACAAATTCAAATAGAAAAAAAATCTAGCCACTTTCAGAGGCATGAAATTGGACTTTGGTATTGGAAGCAACTCTGAAATAGCACAAGATGAACCTCCAGCAATCATTGTGCAAGAGCACAGCTACTGTTGTCAGCCAAAAATGAAGAAAATCTAATCAGAAAGAGTTGAGCACAATGAAATGCCCATTACTTGCCCACCATGAAGTAAAAACAAACAAACAAACCAGCTTTGCCATAATGGTAAAAGCAAGTTTGTTAGCTGCAAATTCCACCTTCCCCCCCTCCCAGTACTGTCACTTTGATCTGTTCTTTCCTTACTGGAAAAATTACAGAAAACAACTGAAGCATCCACTACATCACAGCTGAATAAATAATTTTTCCCTCTCAGAAACCTGCTTTCCTCTATTTCGGTCCAAAAATCAATAAAAGGTTCTTCCTTGGATAAATGTCAGTGGTAAAATGTGTGAAGGTATATAACAAATCACATCAATGCTATTTTTAATACACTCCCAAGTCAGAGCACAACGGCCAAACCTAATTCAAATTCAGTTAAATTTGTCTCCAGTGACAGCCTTGGCACAGTGCAACTTAACAACGCCATACATTCAATGGAATAGGCAAAGAAAAATACTTCAGTACTCTCTATCTTAAGCAGTATGAATAAAATTAATATATTTTAAGTTACATACACCAAGCTCTAGTAGCTGGGAATAAGTTTTTAATACTTCAAATTGTAGGCAACTGGATCTCCATCTTACCATGTTGCTTTGTTGCACAAGTCAACTACTCCATCAGTGAAGGGTATGAATAAAAAAAAGTATATACCCCAGGCAAAACTGGAACTGTAACTCAGGAAGAAATGACATGAAAGGCCACGGTACTTTGATCCAGCCATTAGTCCTGTTTCAGAGCACCTTCATTTGGTGGCACTACGGTACAGGGAACTGCAATTTCCATGAAAGTTTCATTTAGAGAAAACAATTAATAGCATTGTTGATTTAAGAGAAAAAAAAATTACAAAAACAAAACAGTATTGTGCAACACTTTTACTTATTTGATGTTAAGCTCTATTAGACTCTGTCCATGTTCATAATTTCATAGCAAAGTTGGTATGATTAGGATTATGGATAACTTGGTGAACTGCAGCAGTAGTGTTTATAATCATAACATAAAAAGCATAGTTTATCTGGCCATTGAACCCATCCGCCCAATCTGCACCTCACAGTTACTCAGAGAAGCAGCATAGAATCACTCTCCATTGAAACAGACCTTGATATACCTCTTCGTCAACCTCTCTGCTGAAAGCATGAGATGTTGTTTCAATTGTCTGCAAAGTCAGAATGCTTAGTGCCCTCCTTGGTTTGCATTTAAATATTTATACAGCAGCTACACAACTAAAAATATTATCATCTCTCACCTCTTCCCCCCAAAAAGCTTAGTTTCTGTGACTCTGTGATTTGCATCACACATGAGGAATTATGCAGCTGAGAGTCTGCTTACTGTTACATCTTAAATCATTGAATGGCTTGGGTTGGAAGGGACCCAAAGATCAAGTTCCAGTCACCCCACCACAGGCAGAGCCACCAATCTCCAGACCTGGTACTAGACCACTTCTCCATTCCAAAGTAGCAGCAGCTACAACAAAACACCATGTCACAAAGCGGCTGCAACACAAAAACAATTCACTGTGCAGGACAATCATTTGAATTTAGAGTATGAATTTACTTTGCATGGTTTCCAGCTTCCAGCACACTGGAGCACATTTTCCATACCTCACATTAAATAAATCCTTTGTAATAATGTGCACAGTTCATCCACCTCCCAGGCTATTGTCTGCTTTCTCCTCCTACAGCAAGAATTACAGATTATCTGTGGTATAATTTACATTTATAAAAAAATGTGAATAGAAAGAGGTTGGGTTGCTGTGCAATCAAATGGATGCACGAATTACGTTAGATCCCATGCTCTTCTGGGGAGTCTTTTGTCCTCTGGGATGACTACTGTGCCCAACAAATAGACTGCAGCAGGCAGCTGGTGAGACGTGACATTATAAAAGCACTTCATCCCTCGTTTGCATTCAGCAGCTTTAGACAAAGGGAAGCATTCAGATCCCTTTATCAATTTCCCATAAGTACATAGAGTTACATACAGTAGCACAACAGAAGTGAAAAGATTCTGCCATTTTCCTAAACTGAAATTTAATCTGCATAAACATTGGTTATTTAAGGACAAGAGGGAATGGCCCCAACTTATGCCAGGAGAGATTCACGTTGGATGATAGGAAACATTTCTTCTCAGAAAGAATGGTGATGCAGTGGCATGGGCTGTCCAGGGAGGTGGTGAAGTCACTGTCTCTGGGGTTTTCAGGAACCGTGGAGATGTCATACTGAGAGACATGGTCAGAGGACATAGTGGGGCTGGGTTGTTGGTTGGGCTTGGTGATCTTAGTGATCTTTTCCAGCCTTAATGATTCCACGATTAAACAGAAAAACAGCAAGAAAAATGTCCTGATTTCCTTTCTGTGACTCCTTCCTGTTGCCTTGAGTCACAGGGTTCTGTCTTCAGTAAATAAGCATCAGAACAAATACTTCACATCAGCTGTTTTTGCTTTTGCTCACATACATAGATTGTGCCCCATGCTGCAGAATTTAAATTTAATTTATTCCCTGAAATAGAAGAGAGAAACATTTCAACAGATTATTGAGACTTAAAATTCAGTAGAGTCAATGCCACTCCAAAACTGTGGCTCATTTCAGTTCCTTCTCACAGTCTTGGGCTAATTTACAGCAACATTTGATCTGCAGGCAGCATGCCTTTGTAATTCACAGTTGAAGTTACAATCTTCCAACAAAAGGATATTCAGTGAGCAGCTTTAAGTTCTGCCCCAGTGATTTTACACCTCCAGAAGCACTGAAAAAATTAAACTCAAATGGAACAAGCTTGGCAGAGCAGACATGTAAAATATACACACATTTGTGTTTGCCATGATTTCAGCACCCAGCATAACTGATTTGTGATGCTCCCCATACTGAAGCAAACTACTTATCCCCTTGTGTGAAGCATAAGGAATTTGAACCCATTCAGCACATTTTAAAATATTCTGAAAAGTGTTCGGGGAGGGTTTTGAGCTTGTTTTTATACTGGCATGAGGCAAACCAACTTCATTGGAAATTTAAGTTCTGTATTCCTACCTGAGACTGCAGTCTCATGGAAGTGGAGTATTTTGGATTTGTATCATGTTCATCTTTTCTACCAAAACCTCACACAAAAAGGTATGTCTGGGGGTGCATACAGCCTGCAAATGCCAGCCTAGAGCCTCCCCTCCACCAGCCATAACATCCATCATTCCACTGACTCCTGCTGCTCATTATTTGCTGCTGGAACTGTCAGAGAACTGTGATGCTGAGTGGTTTCATGAGACACAAAATAAAAATCTGACAAAGGCTTTGTTTGCATTCATCGAGGCAAAGCAAAAACGTCTCAACAAGCACAGAATGAATCTGTCTTGCATTGTGGGCTGCCATCATCTCTCTTACAACGCAAATTGATTGAAAGTTGCATTGCTATTGATGTAGCATTTCTGTTACTGCACATGGAGGGATAGGAGCAAACCTAAACATGATGACAACAGGGCTGTTCCCAACGTATCCAGTTCTGCATACAAGCTTTGCATCAGTCTTCCCAGGCTGACCTGGGAACAGTGCCCAGCAAAACATTTGGAACAGCAACACCACCTTCTCCACAGAATTACCAAAGCATTTATTTCATGCCAGAGCATCTTCAGATGATGTGTAGGGGACCACAGAATGGAAACTTCTCAACTGGTCTCATTTCCAGGCATTCAAGTTTATGTGGAGCCTACAATTATAGCTCCAGCAGGACCTACGAGGCTCACCTTATCTAGTCATATTATAACATTAATTGAATTTGCTACATTTAATTTTATCAAAGTTGGAAGAGGGGAAAAAAGTAGGCTACATAAGATACACAAATGGTTTCTGATTTTCTGCAGCTGTTCTCAACATTGCTTAGCAGATGAGTTTAACACAGAATGTCAGCCAGAACTATCTTTAGTCTTGGTTAGTGTGTTGGCATGTGAATATGATTAATCATTCTTATCATGTTAATGTACGGGTACTTAAAGATGAGCTGAGAAGAGTCACACTGTAATCAGTACTCCTAAATCATCTTTTGTGTTATCAAATCATCATTATATTCTATTTATATTACAATACTACACAATCTTGAAGAAAAGAATGTTGCAAGTGCACAGAGATCATAACTGAGAAAATTTAAATACAGGTCTAAAGGAAAAACAGACAGATGTAAAAATGTGCATGAGGCTTGGCAAGGGACCTGCAGCTGTGTCCACAGAAGGGAAGCAACACTGGAATTAGATTTAGAGGTGAAACTGCACTGTAAGATAAGCAACAAAGCACATCAGGTCTAAGAAAATAACCAACACTGTCCAGGCTCACAGCTATTATGCAAGATGACATATTAACTCACAAACCAGGATTTATATGGCTCACGGACTACTCAGACCAGCAGTAATCCTGTTTATAAGGCTCACACACTTCTTCTTCCCCCCCTCCTCCCCCCCCCCCCCAATGAATGAAGGTTTTGCACACAGTTCTCCCTCACAATTTACTCAAAACAAACTGCAGCTGCAAAGAGAACGAACTACAAAACACAGAGTGCTTCTTCTCTTGTCTGATTCTCCTCTGATTACTATGTTTGCATTTTTAGAGTGTACTGACTGCAACCTGAATATTTCACAAATGTGTCTCACCTCTGTAGTAGCTCCTCTCTTCTGTGAGGATTTTCATTTTTACAAAATTTGTTTTTATCACTAATTGGCTGCCCCCATGATGCCTTACTAGCATCGTGACATGCTGATGGTGAAGTCTTACATTTTGCAGAGGTGACTTGTAGCTGTTCTGAAGTTCTCCCTGGGAGAACTACCAATTTGGGGTCACTACTCAACAAACATTGCTTGACTAAGTTCCACCTCTGAACCAATGGCAGTCAGAAAGAATCTTAAAGGTTGGAAAAGACCTCTAAGATCCCCAAGTCCATTCACCAACCCATCCCTATCATGCCCACTAAATCACATACCCAAGTATCACATCCATACATTTCATAGAAACATAGAATCATTAGGATAGGGAAAGAGCTCTAAGGTCCCCAAGTCCAACCACTAACCCATCCTCACCATGCCCACTGACTGTGCCCCCCAGTGCCGCATCTCCACAGTTCTGGAACACCTCCAGGGAAGGGACTGCACTATCTTCCTGAGCAGCCTGTACCACTACATCACCACTCTTTCTGAGAAGAATATTTCCTAATATTCAACCTGAAACAACGTTATCAATGGAGTTATAAACTTGCAGAATATCAGCACTATTGTTTGTAACAGTCATTAAGTGCAACGGCTCATTAACTCCAGGTAGAGAACATTTCTGCAGATCTCTGAGAACAGAAAACAGTCCAAAGAGCAAACAAACATGCAGTATCTTATTTCTTAAGTGTGCCATTATGCAAGAATAAGGCGTCCATAGTCTGGATTTTCCATATGCACATAACAAAGAGAGAAAATTTCTTGTTTGAAGAAATGAAGAACCCTTCTGAGGAAAGGTTCTGCACAGTCCTGAAAGAGTAAAGTCAGCATCAACACATACCAACAACCCCAACAACATAAGATGAATAAAACTTTCCTTTCATTCCTTACAGATTGCATTATGCTGCTCCTACTATTTGGACTTAAATTCTGATATTCCTGTTAGCAGAACTATAGGAGAAGTTGCTGAGAGAGACAGTAGTAAACAAGTCAGTCTATATTGCAGCCTGACAACAGGATATTTTCCTAACTGTTCTTCACACTGGAAGATGCCTTTACAATCTATATTGCATTCAGTAGAGCCATTCTGCTTACTATGAATGAAAGCTGTACTCCCCAGAATGCTGGTCTTACAAAGACAGAAAAGAATTCATAGAAAATAAATCTACTCTCAGCCAAATTAACCACAGCTAGAAAGGTTAATTGGGGTTATGCCCACCTCTGTAACAAACCTGTCAATGTTATCTATAAAATAGTTGGAGAGCTTTGTTAATGAAGAGCTGTATGTATCATATTCTCTAGCATCAGTTACCTTACACATGCCAAATAATATTTTCAACAGCTGCTGCTGCACCTCAAAATACTGCCGTGTGATAAAGCACAGGTCTCATCCACCAAACCAGGACAACTCCGTATGTCACTTAGGTCAAGAAGCTTTCTTATCCACTTTGAAATAAGCAGAGAAATCAATGCTATAAAGACCTGACCTACTGGCTCCATAGCCTTTTTATATACCATATTTGCATGTGGTTTAACAACACAGTAAATACCTCTGCAAGATCATTTACCCTTCAGTTTTCATTGCCTGCAAGACACAGCTTACTAATCAATGCTTTTACTGGTTTGTTTGTTTAAATAAGTCAGTGATACTTCATAGTGAAGCACAGTAGTAATCAAGATGAGTTCCCTGTGAGATGGGTGCCTCTATGAGAGCTCAGAGGACATCTCTGGAGGACAAAGCTGACAGCAGAGAGGCCCTGACTGCAGCACATCCCTCTGTGTGAGGATGGCCCTAATATTCCCCACAGCATCTCAAGGCTCAGATGCCAGAAAGCAACTCCAATGCTGTCCAAATGTAGTAAACCTCACCAGGAGCTTAAGAAAACAATCTCTCTGGCATGGGTAGGCCAGGGAAGAATGTCAGAACTGGAATGAGATGAGAGAAACAACCAAAGAGTGAAAATTCAGAGTGCTAATTTAGATCTGCCACAGCATACAGGGAGAAGAGACTCAAAGCTTACTTCAGACCATACAACAGTATCCAGGTAGGGCAGACTGCCCACAGAATAGCATGATACCTTACTCCAGGCCAGTCTCTCAAAGTAGCATTGTTTTGATCTCATGTTAATGCAAGGGGTGTTCACACATCCTCTGTAACAAGCAAGCCTCTGTAACACAGACCATCTTTTTGGCTCTGCACTTGTACTGTTGACTCCTGTAATAACTTTAATGAAATTCCACTCTTACGAAAGAGATGCAGGTGCACAGAAGGAGTCACTAGTCCTGCAAACATCTCTGATGATTCAGGGTGCCCATGCAGGGAGCAATGTAGTATGCTGCATTCAGCACCTGCTTGCAACACCTCTTTCCTCCAGAAGCAGAACGCTTTCATCAAAGTGTTACTGTATATTTCACTTGTTGGCTACACCATACATTAATTCACAGACATTGCAGAACAATCTCTCCCTTCCCCTTCTTTGAGGAATATTTCTCTTAATGGAGATTTCTCTAAACCAGAAATTTCCTTTTGAAACATGACAACTCATTGTATCGCTTGCCTCCATCTCCTTCAAATTCTTATTCAAATCATTTACTATCACAGTTCCAGCTCCTTTCCCTCTGCATACACCAATTAATCTCTCCCAGTTGCTCAGTGAAAACATGAGCGTTTTATTTGTAGCAGAAGCCCTCACCTCAAAGACACACTAGAAAAAAGAACTGAGCCCACATTGAGGATGCTGTTCCCACATGACTGTGGATTGATCCGGAGAGTCACAGAGGACACCCAATCCATTTGTGGAGCAGCTGGCACTCACTACTCCTCAACCCATCAGTCCCAAAGAACAGTCAGCAGCAGGGTACTGGAGAAATCTCCACCCCACCTTATGCAGGATGTGCTGTATTGTGCTGTGAGGAAAAGTGGTGTTGCACAAAGGAAATTCATCGTATACATCAGCAATAATGAGCAGAATCTATAAAATGCTCATCCAAGTGAGACCGACACCTCCAATTCCCAATCAGAACAGTGCATTAAACCTCACTGAAAAACACTTCCATTTCCAAGACATATCTGTGGATTCCTGCCTAGCACCCTGGCTACATTTCAACGAGGATAAAAATAAAATGTCACGTACACCAGCACAGCCTCACTGCGGGAGCATGGCTAGGGATGGGTTTCTGGAGCAGAACTTCTCACAGACACACAAAGTCAATAGAGCACACTGCAGCTGTTGCTGCTGACAGGAGGGATACCACATTTACAAGAAGTAAACTTACAAGGGGAAGGGAGAAAAGCAGTAAAACGACTACTTAAAGTTCACCACATTCACCAGCAGCCTTCTCCTGACACATTTCAAGGTTATAATGGAAAGAATTTTAAAACTGACCACCGTCAGTTTCATCATGACTGTAATTATTGACTCTATTATCATCAGCAACAGAAATATTGTACTCATTCACACTAACCCATGTATCGTGTAGTCCTTGCAGCCACTGCTGTGTGCTACCCTTAAGGAGCTGGGCTGCTGCCCAGTAGGATCAGCTCTGCTTGCTTTTCCTGTGGCTACCGCTGCTGGGGCTGACAAGTGGTATGCTACTCCAAGTACAGTGGTATCTGATGCTTTTCTCATAGCTTCAGATAAAGGTTTGCAGCTTTGAGAAATTTCTGTCCTTCACAGTCACGGGAGGTAAACTGAGAGCATGCTCAACAGCCACAGAAGATGAAAACCCAGACTTCTTTGCACAGCGATGCTCTCCATGATTTGTTGAGTATGGGAACTCCACAGGAGCTTCAAGGAAGATGAGATTTTATCAGCTCTTTCAGGAATCCAATCTCTCCCCTGGTGTAAGTTTGCAGTGTCCACAGGAAGAGAAACTGTATTTCTAAATAGAAATGCTAAGAGACAAGAGGATCCCTTGATAATCAACTTATTTCTCATCAGACAAAACATATGGGTAGAAAAACAAACCAGAGGAACAAACCATGCAGATTTTAACTATGAATGTACGTGCAGTTTCAATACCATTGAGAGAAATTGCTGTTTTACAGTTTTATGGCTTAATTATGAATCATTTTCGTTATTACATTACAGGTATGAATCCATGCTGCCATATTTAAATGTGTTTTCTCTCACTTGTGCAATAACAAACCTTCTGCACAAAGTTATTGCTAATGAATCCCCATTACTGCAAGTGAGCTCTTGCTGAGCAAACACCATGATAGTGATTTAAAATGAAGATTGGAAAGGTTTAAGCAGCTTGTAGCCTTCTAGAGAGATAGAAATTATCCACTTATTGTTTTATTTCTATTAAATTAAACAAACCAGCTTCTGATGAGACACACCAGCAAAAGTACTCAGGTACTGCAACCACTATGAAGACAGCCCTTTCACAGCAGAACCCAGAATCCTTTGTCAGAGACATTAAATCCTGTAAAATTACTGTAAAAGGTGGGTTACCTGGTAACAGATGTTGAGAAGACACATGCTAGACACCTTCTTTGCTTCAGTCTCTACTTGTAAGACTGTCCCCCAGAAATCCCAGATCCAGGAGATAAGAAAGAGGGTCTGCAGAAAGGAAGACTTGTCCTTGTTGAATGAGAATCTGGTCAGAGATCATTTAGGCAATCTTAATGGATATAAACCCATGGTCCCTGATGAGGTACATCCACAAGTGCTAAGGGAGTTAGCGGAAGCGATTGTCAAATTGCTCTCTGTTGTCTTTGAAAGAGAACGAGACAGGTCCTTGAAGACTGGAGGATAGCCAAAGTCACCCCAGTTTTCAGAAAGCAAGACCTGGAAAACAATGTGTCGGTCAGTCTAGTGTCCATCCCTGGAAAGGTGATGGAGCAGTTTATCCCAAATGGCTACCTGTGAGCAACTCTGTGGTCCCCAGAACCACCAGTGAACACTGATTATCTTGAAGTAACAAAGGTTACTTGTTTAGAAATGTAGAAATTCATCATAATATATGTTTAGCCAAACAATACTGTTTAGATTTTGTTTTGTAAAATAAGTGCCAACAATGCCCATAACCTGAAGAAGTGACAGTCCTGATATCAGTAACAGTGCTCAGAAAGCACCATAGTGGTGCATCTGCAAAATCAGCACAGCCAAGGAACCTATCTAACGGTGGGAAAAGAACAGAAAGAATGAGTCTGAGCTGAACCTTGAACTACTCCTCCACCAAGATGCATAGCCACATCTGTGATGAGAACCCAAATCTGGTCTTATTGTGGAAGAAAATTTTACTTTTATCAAGATAGTATCATTTCTTCTAACACTTAATGAATGGTGAATAGAGAAATAACTCCCCTGTTCAGGCTCATGTTGGAAAAACATCCTAGAAAGCCTTTCCTCTTTGAGAAAGGCGATGACTAAATTGGAAGGGAGCCACCAGACGCAGAGCATTATTTAAGCATAAATGTAAAAATTTCTCTGTACATCATGCAAACACCACGCTAGTACCCCGCCTTCTTCTCTCTTCTTGTCAGTTCTGGCTAAACGTCAAGCTGCTGTGACAGATTTCACTGGCTCAGCTTCTCAGCAGAGAGGATGAAGCTATTAGCCTCATATTATGATGGAACAAAATTCAGATTCTTGCATCAGCACATTTACTTTATGTTCCTGCTTACCATGTGGAAACCACAGATGGATTGCTAATTCACACTGCCTAACGCTTAAATGGCAAGCTTCGTCTATTCAAGTTCCTATCCTATTCAAGTGCATTTAAATGAAACTTACTGTCATAGGAAACTTACTGTCATAGGAATGCTTTCAGAAACACTGTTCAACTGCCTATGCAGTTTCACTGCAGAACAGATAAAAAATGTTACTACTGAGAGTGGCCAGAGTCCCATGTCTTTCACCTGAAAAGCTTACAGTTCACAAGGGGCCACAGATTGATTACTTCTAATTCCTCAAGCCCACAGAGATACAGTGAAGCTGCTTGCTGGAGGGTTACTCCCCAGGCCAACAGAAGATATACAAAATCCGTCCTTCAAAGAAATAGAGAATTAAACAAAAAATATTCACAAATGCATTGTCTGAAATAACTACCCAAAAGCAACCTGAAGGGAAACAGAAGTGTTCAGCAAAACCAGAAGACAATTCTAGAAATAAAACAGAAAATGGGAATGTATTCTGGGAAGTACTGGTGAACTTACCATGGAATATATAATAAAGCAGTTAAAAAAAAAATTGAAGGAAAACCAATAAACTTGTTTCTTCATTAAGCATCAAATCATCTATTGTACTCTATGCAATACGTACCGCAAAGTCTGATTTTAATTCATTTAAAGATTAGCTCAGATTAGCAGGAGTTTGTGAATAGAATTAACATGAAGAAGTCCTATAGTATCTCTGTACAGTTTACAGACCTTTATAAGTTGCGGTAGGTGTGTACAATCAAACATTGTTTTATTGACCTTCAGTGATGGGCTGTTCAGTGCTGGTTTTCAAGCAACCTATTCTCAAGTAGCTGGCAGAATGAATGCCAAGAGGTGCGAGTGTCTTTCCAAGAAACAGCATTACAAACCAGAAACATTTCAGTCATTGGCTTTGGAAACCACAAGTGTATACAACTTAACTGGACAAACCGAAGAGACACCACTGCCTTCCAAAGGACCACATAAAGACACATAAAGACTGTAAGTAGAAAAATGTGTCTATCAGAAATATTCATTTATTTGCATGCTGTGCAAAATCAAATATGAGGAGGTACACAAGTAGAAATCAGGGTTTTTTTGCTCACATTCAAAGGGATGACTATTTTGATATCTTTCATGGATGTAGTGTGGTTCCTCTCTCTGCATCCTGCTATGCTATTCACGCTAGAACTGAATCTATAGCTTTTCCACTGCTAGAATGGAATGAATTACATCAAATGACACTATATTTTAAAAGTTCTCTGGCAGAGCAATCAGGAATCTTTGTCTCTCACATCTTTGTACTGTTGGACATGCTCATCCATTGATGTATTCAAGCTCATCAAAGATTCTCAACAAAATAAAAAGGATCCATTCATTAAAATTCTGCCTGCACACTGCTGTTCCTACAACGGTATAACAACACTGCAAAGTTTAGGGACAGATGAATAAGGACATCAAAGCCAACTCCCTTTGAAAATAGAAGGGTTTGGCAGCTTGAATCTTTCCTCTGATCTGTACTGGACCCAGACATAAATACAAATGCATTCAAGTGTCAGGCAAAAACGAAGTCCTGTTTTAAGCCAATGACAGAAGGCACAACTCATATCCATTAAGAATATCCAATAAGAAATCATCTAACAGAGGAGCTTTCTCTAGACTGGTCTAGAGATTTGAAACCTAGGAATAATTGTTCTGTGTCATTTCAATAACTTCCCTTCTGATAACACAACACAGACACTTCCTCAGTAAAGGAGCACAGGTCACATTTTGTCTGATATTGAGACAGTAAACTCAGATATCTTTCTAATGATGCTTCTGTCCATTGCATAACTTCCTTAACTAGTGTTCTGGTTTGCTAGACAGACCTTGCATTTACAGTGCCAAACCATTACCTGACAGTTAGGTTTTACCATCCAGATTCAATGGAGTAAGAGCTGCTCTGGGGTGTTCCATGTCACTGATGAATGTGTACAAAGATTTGGGAAAGCAAATCTAAAATTCAAACAGGCAATTTGGACTTAACTCACAAGCCCAATTTTTAGCTATATCATGCTTATTTTACCAGTTCTCATTACCCTTCCTAACAGAGTCACACATGTAAAAAATGTAATTAAAAAAAAGTTAACACCACTTAAGTATTCTCTAATATCCTGGACCTACTGAATGTGGTTTAGTCTAAGCTGCCCAAAGCAGGCAGCCAATAATCACAATTTTATGTGAACTGTTTGTGACTTGGCAATTATTCAGGGCTGTTTGCGTTGTTTTTAAAGTCATGTAAGGAAAACAGTATTCAAGAAAAACAGCAGAACATTTAAAAGCCAGGATATCTAAGTGTAATCTCTGGCTCACCATTCACACAGCCTGAACTATAACTGTGTCTCCTTTGAGTCCATTTCACTGCCCTTATCCCATCTCCTCATCTCATTCTCACTCAAACAGGACATGAAGCCAGACAAGACAAGACATTAATGGCAGTTACCATCCTCACTTTGAACATTACCAAAGGTCAACCTCACCACATCAAACTGTGCCACCAGATACAAAACAATGTCATTCACAGGAATGAAGGAAGGAATGGCCTGAAAGACGAGGGTGCCAGTGAGCAGCGTTGAAGTTCTGAACTTACTTGAGCAACCAGTCCAGTACTAACATTGGGCAGATCAAATATGGCAGAGTGCTTGGTCAAACCCATGTATTTTTCTGCTGCACCCCTTTCTGTGACATTTCATAAGCTAGTTATGTCCTGCACAGGCACTACATCAGCACATTCATGATTCCCACATAAGAACTACTACTGAGAAATCAGGTAATAAAAAGCATTCAAACACCAAATTTAGAATCCGGTTTTCTTTAGCTAAACAAATAAGTTAGTCTTACACTGCTAAGGAAAGAGGAGAGCCAGTTGGTAACTTCACAGGTTGACCTACATACCCTGTGCATTAGTGATGTGCCAGTCAGCTGCTTGCTGTATCTTTTCTCCATGAAGGTTATCTTCCTGCACAAAAACCCATTCAGCAGAGTTCGTTGAGTTGATGAAGATCCCTCTGTGTGCAATAACTGATGTAGCTTTTGTAGTATTTGTAGCATGTTTTGCCTCAAAGTATCTAAAGATGCCTTTTTAACTGGTTTTAAGAACATCTTTCAGTTCAGAAATCACAGGTTACAAGTGATTGAAGAGAGTTCTGTCTCAGCAACTCCAGTCAGCTCCCTCATCAGTACAACACAACGTGACAGCTTTCACTATGTATCGCCTTCCCTAAACACAAATGCTCTCCTTCTGAAGTACTGCCAAGACGTTTGGCACAGTTGCCAGTCTGGATTATAAGGAGCAGACCACTACAGCACTGACTGCTCAGAGCAGAACCCTGGCTGAGTGAACACATCCACTCTTCTGCAACAAAGACAATAGGAGAAGTAACAGTCACAGCCATTCATCCCCCAACAATAGGTACAAGTGGGCAAACGATTGGGGTTTGAAGCATCAGTTGGGAGTGCCTCCACTCTAAAGCAGTGGAGTTCCACAGCTCTGCAGTGTATGAGCCAGTTTTAAGGAGACAACCAGAAATAAGCTATTGCAGAACACACTTCTCTTCTATATTGGTGACAATACAATTTTCAGGACTGACTATCACATTCTGTTCTATCATCTACAACATGTTCAGCTTGTCATCCAAGAAATACCATGGAGCAAATTGTCACTGGTCTGTATAAGAACACCAACAAGTTCGCAGTGAAATGGCAGAGAAATTTAAAAACAGAAAAACAACAAGCATTTCTTCCATAGAACAGCAAAAGAGGCTAAGTGTTTCTTCAAAAGAACGTCTCTTGAACATCTATCACCGACAACAAAAGTCTCTCACCCAAAATGAAATGAAACAAGTATTCTTAGGCCCTGTATCCTCTCCCCACCTCCCAACTCTACTGATCAAACTCTGAGCAAATGTTGCCTCTACTGCACCCAAGTTTGCTAAACATACTACTACTGCTATATCTTCTTGCCATAAGCATTGAATGTGGTGCTGGACAACTCAAGGTCATCTGTGGTCTCCATTGCTTCTTCTTCCTCTTCTTCTTCCCTCCCTGAACTGCACATATCCTTTTCCACACCCCACTTGCCTTTCCTCACTCTAACACATGCTGCCTACAGACACTCCCATTGATAGCCACATAGAAAAGCGCATGCATTAGAAATGTTCTATAAATACCACCTTTCTTGTTTGAACAGCACAGCCATGCATTACCTACAGCCCTCTCCCCAAATTCCTTGTTTTTCTTGCTATTTTTGTTATCATGGTCTCTTTTATGCCTCCATTAAAGCTAATTACATATCTGATATTTTGCCTCCATTATGCTTTCAGAGGCTGTATTTTAAGCATTTTCCCTACTCTTTTGTATGTGTGCTTATGAAAGACACAGGAACTTTTAATACCATGTACTGGGAAAGCATTCAAAATGGCCTCTTGGACCACACTGGTGCAGCAACAAATTTACATAGAACAAAAATCTTGGGAAAACGCTTCTGTAGTCTTCGAAAGAGAAAGCATTGTCCCTTTGCAAGCATTGTCCCTGCAGCAAGAGTTTACATCTGTGCACCTGAATTTATTATCTTCCCTCTGAAAAAGGTTTTTCTCTCCTTAACAATGCTTAGAGATCTTGTTTTGTTTCCTTGTGGGCTGCAGCTTTTCTGAACTATTTGCACTCCTCAGAGCATCTAATTTCTGATTATTTCAGGTTGCTGCAGTACAGAAGAGTGAGGAATATCCATTAGAAAATTCCAGCAACAATCACATTCAACAAGCACATACCTGCTTGCATGGTTTTCTGCTCACTGGTGAACTCCACTGAGATCCCACGTAATTTACCATCGTGCATGAACGTAAATAAGATTTCATTTACTAACGCATTTAAAAATTGCCTGCTTTATCACACCAATTTTAACTTAAATCTATTTATTAATCTCACACACAATTAAAACCTGAAAGAAAAAAAAAAAAACATTAGCACTGATTCTTTCTGTCCATCCCATCCCTGTAATTTCAGTATACCCTAGCCATTGGCTTTTTTTCAAGAGTACATTTTATGATCCTGCAGTATTTTTTACCAGTTATCTAACAAGATAGCAAAGTGCATTCAGGCTTGGCATTTGACATCTTTGTCATTCAGACTTCTATGTATCTCTCATTGTTCCTACCATAAACTGCACAGAAAGCAAACTGCAGTAATAAGCCTGCCACTGTCACTACAGAATGTTTTTATCAAAAACAACAAACTCGCAGTTTTATACAAGAAGGGAAAAGAAAGCTGACTTCTCTCCACAGTTTGTCCTTCAACCTACTGAGAAACCACAGTATGCTGACAGAAGTTCTCAACATTAAACATGTCAGAAGAGACTACGTCTTCACAGTCTGAGAAGAGTCTCTGAAGGGCAGATATAAAGTTACGAGGTGAGGAAACTTCCACTTATTTCAGTTGGACCATTTGAAGTAAGAAATTATCACTTGTGCCGGAAAAGTGAACTGCACCTCAACCAAAATAGTTAAAAACTGGAAGTACAAAAGGAAAGCCTACCATAAATTACTTAATGATGCAGAATTATCAGCAACAACTCTTCTCTCTAGGATGCAGAGCAAGGCAAGACTTCCTTTGTGTCTGCTGCCTGTAATGCAGGCTCACTGGACCTGAAATTTGCTTTATATTTGTGTCTTGTGTGGTGCAGATAATGTCACCAGTGTTCTATAAACACAGCACTGCAGCAGAACGTAAGCACCAAGAAGAACACTGAAATGACATGATGAACTCAAAACTTTGTTTCCAGAACATGGATGTGCTTGGGACGTTTTTGGCACTATACACAGAAAACCTCCCGTGGGCTTACTGAAATGAAAACGAAGTGATTAAATTGCTTCTTGCAGTTTCCAAATTACAATTCACTACATACATAACGTTGCATAAAATGGCTGGACAACTTTTTGCATGACGTATTTTTCCAAATGAACTCTGCCGGGTGTCACAATATGTTAGTTAACACTGGAAGAGGCCTGAAGGCCTCATATCAAATGTAACCTTCAAAACCAACAGCTGAAGCAGTCTAAATGCACACCAAACCAAGTGAAACAGCCACCAGTCAGTAACCCCTTAGTGCTGAGGTCCATCTGAGGAAGAACAAATAACATCTTTGAGCCTCAGGATATAGGCTTGAATATGGAGGCTTGGGATTCCTCCTTCTTTGAAAGGATTATTATCTATCAGCCAAAACATTTAATTAAAGCGTAGCGTGGGGAATGCACTGAGAACTAGATGCGCTGTTGTATCAAAAATCAGAACAGTGATGCAACAAGTACGTTCCTGTTTTCATATATCATTAGTCTACAGAAGCTCACTAGAAGCTCATCAGTGTCCCACACCAACAATTGAGGAAAAGGTCTTGTTTAACTCCTGATTCAGATGTAGTACTCCAACACAGTTATACAACCAACAGGTGAGAAAAATACTACATAGCTGTAGACTGGTCTGATCTTTTGTGAAAAGCCAAAACAAGGAGATCGCAGTGCTGGAAGTGCATGGAAGGCCATGATTTTCAAATGTATTGCAATTGAAAATGCGTATGATCATCCTGATGTGAATATATTCACAAGTAAAGAAGCCTGACAAATGTAGAATAAATGAAAAATGCACAAAAACAAGGATCTGCCTTCAAAAAAAAAAAACTTTCCGTATCATTTTTCCATCTACTTACATATCATTTGGGCTTGAGTATTAAAAACAAAATGGCCATACATTTTCCTTTTCTTAGACTACTGCCTGTCTTACAGTCACCTAACTTACAGGCCTTGGTGTTCATTTTGAGTATTTAATAAGTTTGACTTCATTAATGAGTACATGTAATAGCTAACTCTCCTCCCCCTTGACATCTGCCTTAGATTCTCTCAAGCCCATCACAAATTTGGATAGACACTTTATTGATGCTGTTTCTTCTTATATAGAGAAATTGAGAGCTTGTCAACCTGT